>NW_026057586.1:75436086-75497407 GCF_023721935.1 Panthera uncia
CACTGGTAGACTTGCTCAATGCAGGTTGCCACAAACCTCCCATTTGTAAAAATGCATTATCTTTAAATTCCAATAAAGCAAAGCACAGTAAAATGAGGTATGCGTGTACAAGGATGTTCACTACAGTATTGTTTTTAATATTAAGAAAAATTGGAAGCAATCTAAATGTTTGCTGTTAGCAGACTGGATATAAAACGTTATAGTGGATCAGTGCCATGAAATGAATGTTATATACATCTACCTGCATTAATATGGAAAGATTTCATAATGTAATCTAAAGTAAAAAAATAGATTATTTGATTCCACCACAGAAAACTATTTGTATGTATGTATATGCACACATGCATGTGAGAATGCCCACTTGTATAACAATGTCTGGAAGGCTATTCATCAAAATGTTATCTGTGATTACCTCTGTGGGATAAAATTCCTAGAGATTTTCACTTTGGAAAAAATTATTTTTCTATAGTGTTTGAATATTGTACAGAAGTAGGTATCATCTTAGTATCAGGAAAAATAAAGCTATTTTTGTTTTTAAAAAATGAGTAAATTCAGGCACCCCGGTGGCTCAGTTAAGCTGCTGACTCTTGGTTTCAGCTCAGGTCATGATCTCACGGTTTTGTGAGTTCGAGTCCCTCATCGGGCTCTGGACTGGCAGCACCGAGCCTGCTTGGGATTCTCTCTCCCCCTCTCTCTCTGTTCCTCCCCTACCTGTGCTGTGTCTGTCTCTCTCAAAATAAATAAATAGAATTTAAAAATAATAAAAATGAGTAAATTTATAAGAACTCAACCTAGGGAGACAGGTAAAAGAAAGAAAATAATATTGTAAGCACCAAAAGATCAGGATTTTCAGTAATATGACACTGGGGAAAGTGAAACAATAGTCACAGGCAACCTCAGACAACATAAACTTAGAAAGATTGAGGGGGAAGAGAATTCATTCATTCATTCATTCATTCATTCACTCATACATTCATTCATTTATTAATTGACTTTTAAATTTGAAAATTTACCAAATTTCAAGTCCCTGTGTGGAATATAAAGAAGTATAGGACACAGTCTCCATCCTTAAGTCCTGAAGGAGAGGAGATGAATACTCTACTCAGGAAGCAGCCAATGAATCACAAAATAAGTACCTGTACATATGGCAGATGGCATGGGAAGTACACAAGTTACTCGAGACAAAATATGGTAAGTCTTGAGAGGAGAAACAAACAGCTGTGTGACTTTGAGAAATTATATAACCACCGTACCCCAGTTTCCTCACCTGACAAATGGTAATTAAATATTAAAATGCAAGAGAGTGGATAACATGTTCAGCACAGGTTAAATATGTAATATGTTAGAGCTATTACTATTATTTCTGATAAAATTAAAACTCCAAGTAGAATATGCATTCAAAGGAAACATGCATTTCGCAAGTTAAAAACCTCAGAGGCTATCTGGTCTAAACCACTAATATGGCACATGATGAAATGGAGGTGTGGGTCAACAAAGTCAAGCCTACCAAGACATGATTTGAGTAAGTGACAGCAAGGGACTTACCTAAGACCACAGTGATCTAAGATCACCGTTGGTTTTCAACTCCCGTTTTAGTTTCCTTCCATTTTATTACCATTTTTTAAAAGATCAAAATGAATAGTCACATACATACTGAACAATTTTCAGGGATGCCGAAAACTCGTCCCCTGGAATGAGGCAAGTCTGATGCTACTGACAATGTTTATCACTCATGTGAGGGAATGCCTGATGAAGTCAATGTGTCACTGTTGGTCCTGTTTATACCAAGTATGTATAAAAGCTCTCTTTAACATTTAGAAGGTGTACTGCCACGAGATAGGGGCTGTGCCTAATTTTGTTTTATTTCAACTAACTTCAAAATTAGAGCACAATAATGGTTTTATTATCATCCTTTTAATCATGGTCACAAACATAATCCCTCAACATCTAAGACCAGCAACTCTGGCAGCACAGGCTTTAATTGAAAAAGAGGAAAAAGGGCAGATGTGAATCTACTTTTGTTTTTGAAAGAGGGCCATTATTCAAGGTCAGATTCCTACTGCTAGTTAATAAAAAGTATTTCAGAAGCTAGAGAGAAGACACTAAAAAATTTTTATTTTTAAGTGTTCTATGAGGACTCATGATAAAATAGGCCCATGTATTCCCAATATACTGTATCCACAATCAGAGTTTTGATTCACTCTTACTCTTCTTTTTTTTTAAACCAAAATGACACAATCCTCTGTGTGAACTTGATGGCCTGGCACTTTGCACTAATTCCAACAGGGATGGAACACTTGCTTTCTATGCTCTGAATCGAGGGTACAGAGACGAATAAGGCTCAGTTCTAGTGGGGAAACTGCCTTGCTAACTCAAGGTCTAAAACAGAGTACAGTTCCTCTCCAGCAGATACTGCGCAAAAAATGTGACCTCTTAACTCTGTGCTTGTTCCTTTACCTGTGAAGTGAAGGTAAAGTGATAGGTACCTCAAAAGGCTGTTGTGAGTAGGAGATAAATTAACATAGGTAAAGTGCTTAGGACAGTGACTGCTACATGGAAGCACTACGTATGGTGGCTGTTGTTGCCATTGTGGTCATCAGAAGCTAGCTCTAATAACCTCTAAGTTCAACCCTGACTGAAGATCTCATGTTTAAGTCACTGGCACAGAAAAGTCTAAATGATTAAATGCAAATGAGGGCAGATCTTAAAGAGCCTAAAGAAAGAGTCCAAGAAAATTTGGCACAGGGATTGATGGAGGGTGGGGAGAGTGACAGCCCTGAGGAGTTGCAGAAAATTGAGGCACTCCCTCATCCAAGGATGGCGATATGGTGGTAGCAGATAAAATTTCAAAGTTCTTAGGGGCAAAGGGAGGAGTGGATATGAAAATGGAACCAAGCTAGGGAATTACTATCTAGCTAAACTGAAGCACTGTAAACATATGCATCTTGGAACAGACTTTCCTATTCCCTCAGGGTTGCAAATACTGAATACCATGGACTTCCTGGAATGTGAAATATTTATGTTTTCAAAAGAAGACTGCTTGAAGATGCTTGGAAAAATTGAGAACCTTTTCATAATAAACAGGAAGACCGAGGAGGAGAAGGCAGCTACTCTGAATGATGCTCTACTTAGCAAATTTTAATTTAGGGCAGTGATGGGAATGGGCTGGGGTAAACTCTTAGGGGTCCTTCATTGGAAGACAAACTGTGTCACAGGGACACATTCAAGATTCCCTCAAAATAAATGTCATGTCTAATCCTAATAAATAAAGAAAATTCTAGTATTTTTATGATTTTTTTTTTTTTGTCTTTTGGTCATATGGCTTACTAAGGGACTCATTAAGACCTCAAAAGAAGGTTAGAAAGTTAAAATGTTCTTTTTTGGAGCTGGAGAATGGTTAGCGAAAAAACTGCTTTCCAAACTAGTGGTCACTTTCTCTCACACTACCATAAAAGCAAAACTACTGTATTAATCAAATTATGCCTTTTTTTCCCCCTGAACGTGCCTCCATGATTCTGCTTATTGTGTGCTCCCTTTTTAGAATGTCTTTACTTGAAATGTTTTACCTGATAAATTCTAAGCTTTAACAGCTCAGTCCAGAGGTGACTTCTATATTGCTTCTATAATCTCCCAGTGTAAAATTTCTTTTTTAATTTTTATTTTTTATGTTTATTTATTTTTGAGACAGAGAGAAATAGAGTGTGAGCAGTGGACGGGCAGAGAGAGAGGAAGACACAGAATCTGAAGCAGGCTCCAGGCTCTGAGCTATCAGCACAAAGCCCGATGCGGAGCTCGAACTCACACACCATGAGATCATGACCTGAGCGGAAGTTGGACGTTCAACCGACTGAGCCACCCAGGCGCCACTCCCAATGTAAAATTTCTACGTTATTTTCAGTGCTGAAATGTTTTATTCCAGCACTTAGCATGCACTCTCTTTTGTTTATTTGTTTACATGTCTGTTTTCTCTCTTATACTGGGAAGAACTGAAGCACAGGAGTTCTACTTTCTATTTAACATTGTTTCCCTACAGAAGTACATGGCACATAGTAGATGCTCAAATATTTATTGTATGAAATAAAATGTGAACACCTTAAGTGAGCACTTTTTGGGACAGTCAAGCTATGATTGTAGAAAACAGAAGTGGGATTAAGCTAAACCCCAGGAGTGTCCCATTAGCAAAGTTCCACCAGGGTCATCAGGGAATTAATGAGCTAATTCCCTTTGATTTAAATAACCCAGCCTCAGTAAAGGGCACTATTTCCTCCTATAGGTCATCACCATGGCTCAAGCGGATTTACTTAGGCTTTGATGTAAATTACCCACGACTGATGGGTAGATTGGCCGCTTGGTGCTTCTATCTGTACCTTCATTCTGCTTTTGTATGTGAAATCTTTTAATACTCAGAACTTAGGACTTCTTTCCCTGTGACTTCTATAAACCTCAGTAGAGTCCTTTCTTTTAAAAGGTCATTATCATTTGATAAGAAATCGATTTGAAATCCCTTTTGGAGCTTGTTAAATAGGTACCCCCAAATAAGTATATGTGGGAGCAGGCTTTAAATTCAGATTTCTTTTATTCTGGAAGAGAAGCTCATGTTCTATTAGTTTGGGTTGAATGCAAGAAACAAATCTGGGGGTGTCTTGTGGCTCAGTCGGTTAAGCGTCTGAGTTCAGCCCAGGTCACGAACTAACAGTTTGTGAGTTTGAGTCCTGCATCAAGCTCACTGCTGTCAGGGCAGAGGCCACTTTGGATCCTTTGTCCTGCTTTCTCCCTGCCCCTCCCCTGCTTGTGCTCTCTCTCCATCTCTCAAAAATAAATAAAATATTTTAACAATAAAAAAGAAACTAAATCTGAGAAAAGGGAAGATAAATATTTACTAAGCACTTAAAAAAATTTTTTTATGTTTTTATTTTATTTTTGAGAGAGAGAGACACACACAGTGAGAGCGGGGGGAGGGGTAGAGAGCAATGGAGACAGAATCTGAAGCAGGCTCCAGGCTCTGAGCTGTCAGTGCAGAGCCCAACGTGGGGCTTGAACTCACAGACTGCAAGATCATGACCTGAGCCGAAGTCGGATGCCCAACTGACTGAGCCACCCAGGCACCCCTTATTAAGCACTTTCTATGTCAAAGCACTTCTCTAGGTAGCATACGTTATTTCATTTAATCTTAACAATACTATGGGATAAGTCCAATGAACCCATTTTATAGGTAAAGAAACTGAAACTAGAAGAGATTAAGTCACACAGTTGAGGTCACTTAATGAGTAAACAAAACAGCTAGTATTCAACTGCAGGTCTAACCCCAAAGCCAATGAAAATGTTACCACATGACCATGTGTAAGGGAAAAGACTGCTCTCACATCTGCTTCTGGTTAGGTTTAGCAGCAGAAAACAGACATCCAGTTGGCACTTCTTCCTGAATGCTTTGAGACTTCCTTTGTAATTTATCTCCAGCCCTGACCTCTTCTCTGACTTCAAGTTCAGATATCCAACTACCTACCCAACACATCCACTTGGATAGCTAATGTGCATCTCAAATGGAACATGCCCAAAAACCAAACTCCTGATAGGCCTTCCACTCAAACATGCTTCTCCTGAGTCCTCCCTTACTCAGGAGATGGCAACTCCATTCTTAGGAGTTCTAGGCCCAAACACAGGAACCATTCTTGACTCCCTTCTTTCCCCTTAACACCCACATCCAGTCCATCTACAAATCCTGTGGGTTCTACCTTTGAAATTTACCTCAGAGGACTGTTAGGAGCATGAATGCATTGGTATTTAAAAAGCTATTAGAACAGTGTCTGGCTTATAATAAGCACTATATGAGTACTTGCTGAGTAGAAGAAATAGTCACCATCCTACCACTTCTTCCTGTCTCCATTCTCCCACCCCAGTTCTAGCCAGCATCAACGCTCACCTAGAATGCTGACTACAGTAGTCACTTAACCGGTCTCCCTGCGTTCAGCTTTGTCCTCCTACAGCTCATTCTCCACGAAGGAAACGTTTAAAAACCCAAGTCAGATCATGTCACTGCTCCAAACAGTCTAGAATCTTTCATCTTACTCACAATAAAATATGATAAAGTTCTTAGCATGGCTTAAAAGACTTTACAAGGTTCCTTCCCACCCAAACGTCATCTCTCATCTCCTCTTATCCACCGTATTCTCTGTTCCACTCATCCTGGCCCCCTTGCTGTCCTTAGCCCTGTTAAGCATACTCTTACCTCAGGATGTGTGTATTTGCTATACCTCTGCCTGGAGTGCTCTTCCCTTAGGTAGTCACAGATGCTTCAGTCTCTCACACAGGTCTCTTCTCAAATGTCATCTCATCAGAGAGACCTGCTTTGTTTACCCTATCCTACATGTGTCAGTCTCTATTCCTATTCTCTGTTTAATTTTCCTCTGTACCGCTTACCTGAGGTATAACTCTTTGTTAATTGAGTTACTTTCTCTCTCTGCCCTTGATGTCAATTCCAGAAGGGCAGGGGCCTCTGTTTCATTTGCCACCCATAACTCCACTACTGAGAATGGTACCAGGCACGAAGTTGACAAATTTGTTGAGTACAGGGAAAACATGTATATATTCACTCACATTCAACCTCAAGGTTGTCTATAACATACTCCTGAATGTCACAAGGGACAAAACAAATTCTATAAAATCTGCATATTACAGAATGAGCTGTTTCCAGCAGGAAATTTTTAAGTATTAATTTTATTTTTAAATCTTTTAAGTAGAATTGACAAATGAATAATGCCTATTTTTATCTTTGCCCCCAATTACTTACCAATAGTCACAAAGACTACATAGATATAAAACCATTTCCCCCCTCAGATTTACCTGATCTGTTAGGTCTATTTTGCAAAAATGCTATTTCCTTATAGAAAATTTTTTCTCAATGGGGCACCTGGGTGGCTCAGTAGGTTGAGCGTCTGACTTTGGCTCAGGTCATAATCTCACAGTTTGTGAGTTTGAGCCCCGCATCGGGCTCTGTGCTGCCAGCTCAGGGCTTGGAGCCTGCTTTGGATTCTGTGTCTCCCTCTCTCTCTGCTCCTCTCCTGATCGTGCTCTGTCTCTCTCTCAAAAGTGAATAAAGATTAAAAATTTTTTTTTTTTTTAAAAAAAGAAAATTTTTTTTCAAAAATATCTCCTACTAAATGTTCAAACATGAAAATGTGGAAAAGCAGGGTTTAAGATTTTGGAGACAGCAGCTAAGTAGTTGGGCAATCTCCCAGTGGGACATTTTACCAGTAAATTCAGGCATTTGTTGATGAAAATACTTCTCACATCTTGCCTCAGTAACATTATATATCATCTGATGGTTGCCATGGAAATAGTAATGCTAACAAGGATTAGCCCCATAGGGTTTTACCACTGTGTGTAGAATTACTTTCTGTCAAGTCACTAGGGAAGCAACACAGATATTATGTGGGGACAAAAAGCTGGTGAGATCCTGTGTAAGTGAGGGAAAGTTGAGGGGCTCTAACTCTTCTTCCAAACCAGTGCCTATCCATTCCTCACCCTCATGATACCACAGCTTGATTACCTAACTTCTGAGACTCTTTCAATCCTACATCTTCCACGAAGTCTTTTTTTTTTTTAATGTTTATTTATTTTTGGGAGAGAGAGAGAGAGAGAGAGAGAGAGAGAATGCGCGTGCGTATGTGTGAGAGAGAGCACTAGTGGGGGAGGGGCAGAGGCAAAGAGGGAGACACAGAATCTGAAACAGGCTCCAGACTCTGAGCTGTCGGCACAGAGGCTGATGCGGGGCTTGAACTTAGGAATGGTGAGATCATGACGTGAGCTGAAGTCGGACACTCAACCGACTGAGCCACCCAGGCACCCCTTCCATGGAGTCTTTCTTAATGAACTTTATCAGTTCCTGCTATCAACCCATACTTTATTTATTTTTATTTATTTATTTTTAAAGTAGGCTTCATGCCCAAGATGGAGCCCAACACAAGTTTTGAACCCATGACCCTGAGATCAAGACCTGAGCCAAGATCAAGAGTCAGATGCTCAACCAACTGAGCCACCAAGTGCCCCTCTCAATCTATACTTTAAAAAACGGCCTTCATATCATAATTTAAGCACCTAATGATAGTGTCTAATGATAGTGTCTTGCATAGTTCCCTAGATCTAAGTTGAATGAATACTTAGAGTGCAAAGTGCTGTCACATGAACTATTTCATGAAGTCCTCATAATAAAACCTGTTAGGTGGGTGTTATTAACCCACTACCTAGATGAGAAAACTGAAGTTTGGAGAGATTAAGTGACTTTCCCAATACAAGTTATTTCCTAAAACAAGCCTTATCACTTGCACTAGACTACAGGCTCCTCAAAGCAGCCATCTCTTGCCAGTTCTCTAGTATTCAGACAGGGCGTGGCTCACAACAGGCAATTAGTTAACAAAAAATGATTTAAAGAAAATCAGGGGCGCCTGAGTGGTTTAGTCCGTTAAGCATCCAACTCTTGATTTTGGCTCAGGTCATGATCTCATGGTTGGTAACTCTGCACTGACAGTGTGGAGCCTGCTTGGGATTCTCTCTCTCCCTCTCTCTCTGCCCCTCACCCACTCACTCTGTCTCTCTCTCTCAAAATAAACAAATTTTAAAAAATTAAAAAACAAAAAGAAAACTAGTATGAAAAAAATACAAAGAACTACATTTTATGTGAATAGGTGGGAAGGCCAGGGACTGCTCTGTGTGTGTGTGTGTGTGTGTGTGTGTGTGTGTGTGTGTGTGTGTTTAAGGTATCAAACATACTGAGAGATTTCTAACAAAGTCCACGTACTATTTTGAAAAAAAAAATTTAAATTTTATATAGAGCTCTATCTATGAACATATTGGTGTTTGGTCATGATCAGTTGTGAGATATGTTGCAAGTCACTTGTTATTAATAAAGTAATGAAGTGAATACTTCAAAAATATCAGTAGTAGCAAATTCAAAATATTCACTTACTATTTTTTCTCTAGTAGGAGAGAAAAGGTATACAGCTAGCCTTCTGAGCCAGGCAAACACTACAGAAGCATTCTGAGCATGTGTCTTGATGGAAAAAAGGTTAAGAAGCACTAATAAAAAAGTACTGAGACAGGGATCATTGTCATTGGACCCCATTTCTAACTATTCTTGGCTTACTGGGCAAACAAAGCAATTTAGGTTAGCAATTTGGCCTCTATCTCCTCAGGACTTCAAAAACATCAAAAAATTGTCAGACTATCCCTCAGGGGCGAGTAGGCAGTACTTAGGGTTCTGAGTTGGCATCTGTTCTATTTTCTTGTTTCTCTGGATGGTAAGGGAGCAGAGTAGCTTACTACTTGTGGAAACTGCTGAGTGGACTGCCTTTGTGAAAATGAAACCAGTAAGTTTTGAAGTTGATTCAGCTGTCTCCTTCTGAGAAAAATGGAAAGTCAAAGGATGAGTTTTTTAAAAACTTTTCAGATTAGAACAATAGAATGTATTATGCAAACCAGCTACAAAAAAAAGTCTCTGTGATTTTAAACAAAGTAAGTTGTTCCCAAATAAACATCAACTTCTCAGGGAGAGTTAAGAGATTAAAGGCATATCTCACTTTTTCAGCTTTTAAATACATAATAAAAACCCATTTCCTACTTCTCCAAGGTGTTAGAAAATTGATTAATTTCTGTGAAGCCTTTCATGTACACACGGTGATATCTTACAGCTAAACACTATTCTATTTAAACTTGTTTTTGCTTCCTTTCTGTCAGTCAACTACCATGTCTATCTGGAGTGCCATGAAGGAGATTATTAATTAAAGGCAGTCATAGAAGCTTGAAAATTCTCAGAAACAGGGACGCTTAAAAAGACAGAAATGGAAATTTGGGGGGCACATTCAGACAGAGGCTCATTTAAATGCCAGAATAATTATTCCAAGCCAAATCAAATAACCTGTCATCTCAAAGTTCCTAGGTAGGAGAGAAGGTGCTCTGCAAATCAAAATGATCATTCCTTAATAAACCTAACATATTAAGGAAGAGGCAAAAATAAAAGACAACAGTTCAAAATAATATGGTAATCCAATACCATTTCAACATACAATTACTGAACATCTACCACAGGCAAGGCAGTATGTTAGGCACTAAATAAGATGCAGAAAAGTCATGAAACGCTAGGGATCCCATTTGCTAAAGTAAAAGCAATGACATAGAAGCACATATATTAAAACATTCAATTGATAGAACTTAAGTTCTGGAAAGTAAATCCTCAAAGCATACTGAATCAATGTCTTTATACATTCAGTCACTGTGAATTTTGATATGCTATTTTTATACGATGAGATTCACCAACAGTTTTAAGCTTTCTAGCCAATCAGCCATAAGAACTACATAAACCCAAAAGAATAGGCCATATGCAGCATGAAATACCTTTTCAAATGAACTTAGAGCAAATCTGATGCTCCCAAGCACAAGAAAATTGCTTGCTGATTCTATAGAGCTTACTTCCACAGACTGAACAAAGTACAGCTGGTTTACACTGCAGCAGAAAGAATTAAACTAACATAAAGGTTATCCTACTGATTATGGAGTAAATTCACAGAAGTCCTGAAATCACCTTCCATGGTTACACTGTCCGATCCATTAATATTATTGCTAGGAATCTATCTTCAGGAATAATCAATAATTTATGTACCTAGCAATTACCTAGGTGTATATCCTACAGAAATGTGTGCTTATGTTTCACCAGAATATATGTCCAAGATGGTTTATGACAGTATTATTTGGTAACAGCTAAAACCTACAAACAACCACTACCAGTAAAATGGGTATGTTACATATTCCTACAATGGAATACAACACACTAAAGCAAATGAATTATCTGAACTATGTGTATCAGCATGGATGGACTGTAAAAACAAAACGTTAAGCAAAAGGAGTCAGACACAAAATAATCCACACTATAGGATTCCATTTATGCTCAATTCCAAAACAGGCAAAAACAAAAACAAAAACAAAAACAAAAAAACAAAAAAAACCCACCACACCTCAGTATTATTTATGGATACATACTTAGCAAGTTTGAATCACTATAAAGTAAAGAACTGATTACCATTAAAGTCAGGATAGTGATTCCTCTGGAAGAAGGGTGTTGGGCTTGGAGACTATGCAGAGGGCTCAGTTAAGCTGTGCTCCTAACCACCAGCAATAATGCTATAATAAATAAAAAGTTTGCTGACCCCTGCATCCTTTCAAAGAAATTGGCACATGAAGCCAAATGCCAGTTAGGGAGTCGTTTGGATGATCTTCAGTCCCAAACAGGGTCATAAAGTCACATGTCATGCTCTCTCCAGGGATCGACTACCTAGGACCAGATGCTTCTATTCAAGCCCAGCACTCCCAATCCAGAGGAGACCCACTGTCAGATTAAGCTCTCAAACTCCTTTGTATTTAATTAATTTTGGTATAATTTTAGTTAAAAATATAGTCCAGTTATGTCTTCCTGAAATCACACTCAAGTAGCCTTGACTGAATTTTATATGTGCCCAAACCTATACTCATTAAAAGACAATTTCTGGGGCTCCTGCCTGGCTCAGTCAGTTAAGCGTCCAACTTTGCCTCAGGTCATGATCTCACGGTTTGGTTCATGGATTTGAGCCCCATGTTGGGCTCTATGCTGACTGCTCAGAGCCTGGAGCCTGCTTTGGATTCTGTGTCTCCCTCTCTCTCTGCTCCTCCCCTGCTTGTGCTCTGTCTCTCAAATATAAATAAATGTTAAAAAAAAAAAAAAGGTTCTTAGTCTGTTATTTCTACAGGTGGAAGATCTTATCCACTTTATTTGAAGGCTTCCTAATTTCATTATTAGAGATAAAGTATAATTTCTATTAGTCTGCAACTAATACTGGCTCCTTGTTTGAAATCAGAACAGTTAAGTTTTATGGACCAAAACCATGTAGGAAAGTTACATGTGAAAATTTAGTTGGTGATACACTATTTTCATCAAGATGCTCAATGACCACAAAGGACAAGAAATGTGTTCCAGTATTTGATGGTGTTGGAAGAAGAATCAATGCATGAAAAATGCATAGATTACTTTTCTTGACAAAAGGGGGGATAACATAACCAACACAATAGAGAATCAATCTCACGTCACTGCCATAGTCCAGGTGTCAATGTCCACATCACCGATGGAAAGACAACCAGCTACGTTATAACACACTTGATGTAATGCACTGTTAAGTGCACATCTTCTGGCCAAAATGTTTAACTTGAGTCTATCAAGCTTTTAATATATATCCTCCAGTTATAGGAAATGCCAGGGAAGAGAAGAGTGAACTAAATGTCACTATGAGGAAGCAACCCAACAAATTCAGAAGCTGGAACTTACTACAGGGCAATCGGCCCAGTTTCTTCATGTCAATAGAAGAGTAATTGTACTAAAACAACACTTGAGGGACCAGACATAACACAACAGAAATAACGCATGGTCTGGACTGTACTTCGATTTGCAAACAAGTGTAAAGGACATCTTTTGAGGTCAATTGGGGAAATTTGAATATGGCTTTAGATTAGAATAACAAAGAGTTACTGGAGTGGAAAGGTAGAGATCACAGATTTCAAAAGCAGGTTACAAAATAGTGTGTGCAGTATATGACATGATTCATGTTTAAAAATCATAGTTGCATTTACATATGTCTAGGAAAAGGCCTCTAAAGATTTGCACTAAATTGTTTCTATTTTTTAATGTTTATTCATTTATTTTCAGAGAGAGAGAGCGAGCAGGGGAAGGGCAGAGAGAAAGGGAGAGAGAGAAGCCCAAGTAGGCTCTGCGCTGCCAGTACAGAGCCTGATGCAGGGCTCAATCCCACAAACCATGAAATCATGACCTGACCCAAAATCAAGAGTCCGATGCTTAACTGACTGAGCCACCCAGGTCCCCCGGCGCTAAACTGTTTCAATGGTCATTAAAATGTAAATGTAATGTTTTAATTATTTTACTTTTATTTTCTAACTTTCTTCAGTGCACATGTACTGCTTTTCTAATAAGAAAAGGTTAAAAAACAACTTAAAATCTCCAAGGCAGTGAATGTTAAGTGCCAGTAAATGATAATGAGTTCAGAAAATGAGGCAATCACTGTGCTTTGTGGGGGAGATGAATTATCAGCTGGTCCTGGAGAAATGGGCAGAATTTGGATAGGTAGGAACTGTTACTTCCTTAACCCGCCAGTCAGCCTAAAAGTGACCAGGCTGTATGAAGGACAGCTCGGCTAGGCCATGAAGCACTTAGGCCAAAAACCCCCCTCCCTTTAAATTCTAGTTAGCTGCTCCGCATTTCTGTCATTGCTCATGATCCAAAAGCCACTACACCAAGAGATGAACACTGATTTATTCTGTCCTCATTTTCCTAAAAGATTCCCTCTTTCTGGCTTCTGAGAATGGAATGTTTTGCTTCTAAGAATGGAATGTTCTAGCTCAGGTATGTGTGTAGCCCCATATACATGCACTGGGGTGAAGAGAAGATATGGTACAAGGGATTTTATTTTGAGGTTGTCAAGAGAGCAGACATAATACGGCCTTGTTGAACTCTGTAGGGTTCTACCACTTTCATGAATGTGCAACCTCCAGCCTTTTTTCTCTTCTTCGTGTTTTGATCTGGTTGAGTCATTTACACACTCAACAGATATTTGAGAAGCACCTATCATGTGCTTGGCACACAAAAGGTTACACAAAACACAAAAGGAACTGTAAACAAATGTTGAACTCTAGTTAATAATATACATCCTGAAGTATTAAGGAATAGAGTATACTTTGCAATGCATCAGAAAATAAGATGGAGTGATAGATGGATAGATGTATGATTAAAAAAAGTAACAAAGTAACTATAAAATCTAGGTGTTGAATATACGGGTTTCACTAATTCTTTCAACTTTCTGCATATTTGTATTTTTAGTGTGTGGGATAGGAGGTATATGGAGAATCTCTTTATCTTCTCTTCAATTTTGCTTTGAGTCTTAAACTGCTCTAAAAAATAAGGCCTTATTGAAAAAATTTGTTTTAGAATGAAGTGTTGGGGGAAAAATATATACAGCTTAATGCCTTGCCTATAGCTGGTAGTCATTCTCAATAAATGTTTACTAAACTTATGAAAACAAAAAAACAGAAAAGGTTAAACACAGTAGTTTTAAATTCGTATCTGAAGGCATGTTCTACAAGAGATATCTGAAATTTGCTCAAGTCCAAAGTTTTTGATCCTCTGGTTTTTTGTCTGTGTAGAGACAACCTGGGTATTTGTTATGCCCAGACTGTGCTCATCACTCAGATGCTATGGGAAGTGAGCAAAGTCAAAAAGAACCCAGGGGTAGAAATGCAATTAGAACTGCTTAAGGGAAAAAAATAAATAAGAGAAAATGTACCCTTCTATAAAAGTAGCACTCATTAGCACAGATGTGGGCGATTACTTTGGTGATGTGGGCATAAACCAGGGATGTGGAGATTAAAGAGCTCAGAGTTCTAGACCTACTAGCTTTCTAGCTTTACTACAGATTAGTCTGTCATGTGATGTTGGGCAAGTCTTTTAGTTAAAAAAAGTTTTTAAGTTTATTTATTTATTTTGACACACACACACACACACACACACACACACACACACAGAATCCCAAGTGGACTCTGCACTGTCAGCACAGAGCCTAATGTGGGGCTCAAACTCACAAACTGTGAGATCATGACTTGAGCCGAAATCAAGATTCAGATGCTCAACCAACTGAGCCACCCAGTACCCCCTTATTTGAAATTCCTCTTTTGATTTTTTTTTTTTTTTGTCTCGTGTCCATGAAATTCCCCTTTTGTAAAAATGGGGACAATATTTGCCTTTCTACCTGGTAGGATTCTGATCATGGAAATGTAAGTTTTCTTAAGCCTTTTTAAAAAAATTTTTGTTTTAAAGAGAGAGCGCAAGTTGGGGAGGAGAGGGGCAGAGGGACGGATAGAATCTTAAGCAGACTTCTCGCTCAGCATGGAGCCTGATGTAGGGGCTTGCTCCCATGACCCTAGAATCATGACCTGAGCCGAAATCCAAGAGTCTGATGCTTAACCAACTGTGCCACCCAGGCATGCCCCAGGCCTTAATGTATAATACAAATGTGAGGCATTCTTATTATCCTGTTAGGACTAAGTGACCCAAACCTGTCCCACTTTCCAAAATATACCCACTTCATCAGGAAAATAAAGCAGATCATCATTACTAATCCCTTTCTTGGGTTTTATCCACTCCCTGAATGAGGGTTTGAAATTTTCTCTAAATCATGGGGCTATATTTATGATAATCTAGATCTGGTTTCTCTACTGGTTTCAAGCTCAATCCACTTGGCATAAAGCAATTACTTCCAAGAGTATGTTATGTTTCCCAAGTGTTAAATAAATATCAGTCCAAAAGAAGGTTAGCAGATATTAGTGACAAAACACAAAATTCCAATGTCAAAAAAGTTTGGGAAACATTGGATCAAAGAGATTTCTTTACTATAAGACTCACAAAAACTTTTAGTTTACTAATATACACTGCAAATCTCCAAGAGAAGGATATAATATTAAATGCTTCCTGGACTCTTTTGACCATGGAATCAATCATCTTTATGCCAAGATACATTTCTTGGGGTTGATGCTATAATGGCACAATGGGGAAAGCTGCTATAAACACTGGAAAATTCTAAACAGATTTACATTTTGATTCAGGGCTCCACTGATGGCAACCAAGTTAAAAACAAAACCAAAAAAATACCCCTTTCAATTATAATAATGACAATGTCAGGGACTCTGTTTTATAGAATGAAGCTGAGCAAACTTTGTTCTACCTATTGAGAGGAAAAATGCTCCTAACCTTTGGGTAAAATTACAGCTATGCAATTCAGGACACAGAGAATACTGCCCTGGGGGTTCCATAGTACAGTCTGTTCCATACCTGTTTTGATCTTAGCATGCCTACCTTGTATGCCTTAGAGCAGATCCACTTTGGGCCTTTGATCACAAGCTTTAATAGCTATGGTTCTGGAGCCTGGGCGGCTCAGTCGATTAAGCATCCAACTTCAGCTCAAGTCATGATCTTGCAGTCTGTGAATTCAAGTCCTGTGTTGGGCTCTGTGCTGACAGCTCAGAGCCTGGAGCCTGCTTTGGATTCTGTCTCCCTCTCTCTGCCCCTCCCCCACTCAGGCCTCTGTCTCTCTCTCTCTCTCTCTCTGTCTCAAAAGTAAATAAACATTAAAAAACAAATTGAAAAAAAAAAATAGCCATGGTTATAAGGCCCCCATTCTCAGATCAGGGCCTACCTTTTCTCAACAGGCTTTACTAGAGCCTCCCCCCTGGCTTCTTGGATCAAGACCATCTCAGCTATCTTTTTTTTTTTTTTTTTCAACCAGGCTGCTTTTTCCTAAGTTAACTGTCTGTCCTCTGACTTGATGCCTTGCTTACCTATTTCTATGGAATCTACAGACCCTGCCTAAATAGCTAGGCTCCTGGCCACTCCTGTCTCATTGCTTCCTATTTCATAAAACAACACATTTTATTATTTTTAATATTCATCATTTTGAGGGGAAGCAGCTCAAGTTGGTGACTCACAATGGGCCTTTGGAAACATTTGGTAAAGCCAATGAAACAGAAGAGTCAGAAGGTAGAGAGCAAAACCCAGAATCAGAGATGTTTTCTTATTAATTAAAACTCTAGTAAAGAATGAGACTGGGAGAGATTACCAAAGGAGTATTTCTTTTTTTTTTTAATTTTTTTTTTCAACGTTTTTTATTTATTTTTTGGGACAGAGAGAGACAGAGCATGAACGGGGGAGGGGCAGAAAGAGAGGGAGACACAGAATCGGAAACAGGCTCCAGGCTCCGAGCCATCAGCCCAGAGCCTGACGCGGGGCTCGAACTCACGGACCGCGAGATCGTGACCTGGCTGAAGTCGGATGCTTAACCGACTGCGCCACCCAGGCGCCCCCCAAAGGAGTATTTCTAATAAAGCCTGTAGTTTCAGATAATGTTAGAGCTACATTCCAATTCCAGAGCCTTGACTAAATTAACAGTCAGGACCCGGTGATCACATATTAAGAGAAAAACAAAGCCATTTAACAGCTAGCCTTCCAAAATAGCCAATTTCCTGGATGAATTCTGAGCTAATAGTTTAGGGTTAAGGTAAGGCAGAGTGAGATTAACACCTTCCACTGCCTTGATTAAAACTTTGTCTTAAGAACACCCATTTACAAACGTGACAATCAACATTTTAGTACTTCTGAATCTGAATCTTCTTACTGCTTTCCTATCTTGTATTATAATTGCAAATTTAGAGTAAATGGATCTGTTAATTAGGAATAGTGGTGTTAAGAGATATTAGCCTTTGTCTTGGATGAAAATAGCCAAACTAGTCCTATGGGAACCAAGGATATTTTGGTCCCCAAGAGAAAATTCTGGGGCATAAACTGTTCTACAAGGAAAGTCATATTTACAGCAAAACCTGGGAGTGCAAATTTGATTTTTAAAGATCTCAAAAAAGTCTGAGGAAAGATAGCCATGACCGAACACAAAAAAGTGGCAACGGGGCAGTCTGTGCCGAGGATCTAGCTGACCAACTCTCTAGGTCTCAGTTTTCTTATCTGCAAAATAGCAATAATATATAACTAACTCAGATATTATTATTCCTTTTTACAGACAAGGAAACTGACAATACAATTGTGAGTTTCAATTAGAAAACATGAAAACAGACTAAACTTTAAAGCACAAAAATTTTATTACTAAGCAATTTCAAGGTAAAGTGGTACCCTAAGGGAAATAGGAGATTCAACCTTTATTTCAAAGGGATGTGATCCATCATTCTCATCTCATTTCAAGCACTGAAACAGCCAATAATTCACATTCTTTATATGATCCCAATTTCCTCATGGATTTCCCACTATAGTTTAAAACCAACTCTAAGCCAGTTGGAAGTGGGGAAAACAACTTTTATAGCCACAAGGCTCTGTCAGGCCACAGCACAGACATCTCATACTAATGAGCACCTCTGTAGAGAGAAAGTAAAGCAAGAAAGCGGAGAGGCAAATTAAAGCCTAGTGATCATGGAGCAGCGACAGCCTTCTCATACCCCACTCCAAAGGAAGTGTTGGGAAGTCCCATTGGTGAGGACTCCCGGCTTCTGCAAGAATGCATAAAATCCCCTGTGGTGAAGAAGCCCTTTGCCTCTGTTATTAGTCTATTTCCTTGTTACAGGTGCTTTACATTTATCTTCTGTTTTTGCCCTTTTTTCTTTTTTCCCTGTAAAATATTGTGAAGCCATATGAACAAGGCATATACTGCCATCGATTTAGTTAAGTTCACTCATCAGTGGTTAGTACTTTTTGATATATAGGTCTTCCACATCTTTCACCAAATTACCTAAGTATTTCACATTTGTGGATGCTACTGTTAAGTAGCATTTTAGAAACTGAATTTCTGATTATTACCATTAGTATGCAAATACAATTACTATTTGGATATTCATCTTGAATCTTGCAACCTTCCTAGAATAACTTATTAGTTACTAGTAGTTTTTGTAGTTCCATCACAGTTTTTACATAGAATGTGAAAAAGACAACTTTACTTCTTCCTTTCTTTTCTGGATATCTTTGGTATTTCTTTTTCTTTCTTGACTGTACTGGCCTGAACCTCCAGGATGATGCTAAACAGAAGTGGTGGGAACAGACACATCTTCACCTCATTCCTGCCCTCAGAGGTCTTTCACCATTTAAGTATAATGTTAGCTGTCAGTTTTGCTATTGTTGTTTTTGTTTTTTTGCATATGTCTCTTACCAGGTTCAAACAGTTCTCTTCTAGTCCTAGTCTGTTGAGAGTTTTCATCAGGAATGGATGTTAGATTTTGTTCAGTGCTTTGTCTATTAAAATAATCATAAAATCTTTCATTTTTACTTTGTTAAAATGAGTTAAATTAATTTTTAAAGGTTACATCATCCCTATATTCTTGGAACAAATCTCACTTGTTTCTGGCTTTTATCCTTTGAATATGTTGTTGGTTTCAATTAGCTAAATTAGTGTTTAAAGTTTTTGCATTTATGTTCATGAGGGATACTGGTTTTCTTGTAATGTCTATCTGGTTTTGGCATCAGGGTAAGGCTGGTCTCAGAGAATGAGTTGGGGATATGCCCTTGTCTTCACATTTTTAGAAGAATTTGTGTAGAGCTGGTATTATTTCTTCCTTAAAGTGCTGGATCTTCCTTTGGGGAAAAGTTTATAGTTTCAGTTTCTGTAATAGATATAGAGTTAAGACTACTTCTTTTTCAAAAATATTTATTTGTTTAAGTAATCTCTGCACCCAACATGGGGCTTAAAGCCATAACCCCAAGATGAAGAGTTGCTCTTCTGACTGTACCAGTCAGGTGCCCCAAGACCACTTCTTCTTGAGTCAAGATTTAATAGTTTGTCTCTCAAGGAATTTTTTCCATTTCACTTAAGTTGCAAATGTATTGGCATGAAGTTGCTCATAATATTCCTTGTATTCCTTTTACTATCTGTAAACTCTGTGGTGGTGATGTCTTTCTTATTCCTGACATTGCTAATACATGTTTTCTCTCTTTTTTCTCTCAGTCTAGCTAGAGATCTATCAATTTTTTTAAAAAAAATGTTTATTTATTTTGAGAGAGAGAGAGAGAGAGAGAGAGAGAGAATGCATGTGCACAAGCATGAGAGGGTGAGGGACAGAGAGAGGAGAGAGAGACTCCCAAGCAAGCTCCACACTCAGCACAGAGCCTGACATGGAGCTCAATCTCCTGACTGTGAGATCATGACCTGAGCTGAAATCAAGCGTCTGACACTTAACCAACTGAGCCACGCAGGTGCCCCTAGAGGTTTATCAATTTCACTGATCTCCTCAAAGAACTAGCATTGGGTTTTACTGATTTTATCTGTTTTGTTTTCTATTTCACTGATTTCTGCTTTAATCTGTATTTCCTTTCTTCTCCTTACTTCAAGTTTCATTCTTCTAGTTTTTTTTTTTTTTTTTAAGTTTATTTATTTTGAGAGAGAGAGCAGCATGAGCAGGGGAGGGGCAGAGAGAGGGGGAGAGAGACAATCCCAAGCAAGTTCTGCACTGTCAGCACATGGAGATTGACACGGGGCTCAATCTCAAGAATGTGAGATCATGATCTGAGCCAAAATCAAGAGTCAGATGCTTAGCCAACTGAACTAGCTAGGCACCCCAAGGTACACTCATTCTTCTGGCTTCCTAGGGTGGAAACTGAGATCAATGATTTAAAGCTTTTTTTTTCTAATATAGATCTTCCTCAATTTATGGTGGGGTCATGTCTCAATAAACCCACCGTAAGTTGGAAATATTGAAAATGCATTTAATACACTGAGCCTACCAAACATCATAGCTTAGCCTAGCCTACCTTAAATGTGCTCAGAACACTTAGCCTACAGTTGGGCAAAATCATCTAACATATCCAACAAAGTGTTGGCTATCTCATGTAAGTTTTTGAATACTGTACTTAAAGTGAAAAAGAGAATGGCTGCAATGGTTATATGGATACAGATGGCTGTAAGTATACTGGTTGTTTACCCTCATAATCACGTGGCTGACTGGGAGCTGTAGGTTGCTGCCACTGCCCAGTAACATGAGAGTATTGTATCACACATCACTAGCGTGGGAAAATATCAAATTTCAAATTCGAAGTATATGTTTCTACTATAAGTGTATTGCTTTTGCACCATCATGAAGTTTTTCAATCATGAATTGAATCATCACAAGTCAGGGAACATCTGTCCAAGTACTGCTTTAGTGACATCCCACCAATTATATGTTGTGTTTTCATTCTCATCCAGCTCCAAAAACTTTCTAATTTCCATTCTGATTTATCCGTTTACCCATGGGTTATTTAGAAGTGTTATTATTTGCTTTTCAAATGTTCTGGATTTTCCAGAGATGTTTACATTACTGATTTCCAATTTAATTCCATCATGGTCATGGAACATACTTTGTAGGACTTGAATCCTTTTAAATTTATTGAGACTTTTTTTTTAATGGCTCATAACATGGTTTATCTTGATAGGATGTACACTTGAAAATAGTGTGCATTCGGGGCGCCCAGATGGCTTAGTTGGTTAAGCATCTGACTTCGGCTAAGTCATGATCTCAAGGGTTTGTGAATTCGAGGCTCACTTCGGGCTCTGTGCTGATAGCTCAGAGCCTGGAGCTTGCTTCGGATTCTGTGTCTCCTTCTCTCTCTCTCTCTCTGCCCCTCCCCTGCTCATGCTCTTACTCAAAAATAAATAAACATTAAAAAATTAAAAAAAAAAAAAAACAACAATGTGCATTCTGCTATTGTTAGGTGGAACATTCTACCAGGTCTAGTTCCAATTACGTTAGTTGATGGTTAGTTCAAATCTTCTATATCCTTGCTTATTTTCTGTTCTATCAGTTGTTCTATCAGTTGAGAGAGTTGTATTAAGTTGTGAATTTAGTTTTGCTTGTTGTAGTACTACCAGTTTGTTTCATGTATTTTATTATTTCATTTTGAGAGAGACAGCACACAAAAGTGGGGGAGAGGGAGAGAGAGAAACATAAGCAGGCTCTATACCCAGAGTGGAGCCCAATGCAGGGCTTAATCTCACATCTGTTAGATCATGACCTGAACCAAAATTAAGAGTTGGACACTCAACCAACTGAGCCACCCAGGCGTCCCTTTCTGTTTCATGTATTTTAAAACTCTGTTATTCAAGGCAAAAACATTTAGGATTGCTATGTCCTCTTGATTGACCTCTTCATCATTGTGAAATTACCTTCTCCATTGCTGGTAATATTCTTTGTTCAGAAATGTACTTCATTTACTATTAAATAATGTAGCTACTACAGTTTTTTTGACTAGTGTTAACATGCTATAAGTTTTATTCCTTTAATTTTTAACCTCTTACTCTCTAGTTTTTAATCCAAATGGTCTCTGCTTTTTAATTGACGTTTTCACCATTTATATTTAATGTGGTTTTCTGATAAGTTTAGGTTTGTGTTTGTTTTCTATTTAAGCCACTTGTTCTTCAATTTTTTCTGCCTTTAAAAAATTAATGAAGTATTTTTATGATTCCATTTTATACTGTTTGTTTATAATTTAAGTGGTTGCTTTAAGGTGTATCATATTTATCTTTAATATATCACAATCTATCTTCAAGTGATAGGACATCCCTTCACATAGAGTATAAGAACTTTACCATAGCATACTTCCATTTCTCCCCTTCTGGCCTTTAGTCTATTGTTGCCATGCATTTTATTTTTACATATGTTATAAACCCCATAATACAATGTCATTTTTTGTTTAAAGAGTCAGTTATCTTTTAAAGATACTTATATATATAATAAGAAAAAACCCATTTATCCATATAATTACCATTTCGAGTGTTCTTCATTCCTTTGTATAGATCTAGATTTCCAACAGATATCATTTTCCTTTTGCCCAAATAACTTCTTTTAACATTTCTCCTATTCTGGGTCTGATGAGTTATTTCAGCTTTTTTATGTCTGAAAAATGTCTTTATTTCAACTTTGCTTTTGAAATGTATTTTTATTGGGTACAGAATTCTAGGTTCACAGTTATTCTCTCTTCAGAACTTTAAAAATTTTGCTCCATTATATTCTCACCTGCATTATTTTTTATGAGAAACCTGGTATCATTCATATCTTTGTTCCTCTTTAGTGCCTTTTCCTCTGGCTGCTTTTAAGATTTTCTCTTTATCACCGGTTTTGAGCAGTTTGATTATTATGTTCTTTGGTGTACAGAACACTTAGGTCAAATCAGGAGACAGATACGACAGTAGATTAAAAGGAGAAATTTAAGATAAAGGATTATTAACTATAACAAAAGGTAACTAAAAGAAATAAGAAAACCTTATATAGTACCCACAGCTTATGGAGAGTACCCATAAAGGACAAAGTTGGAAGGGTTCACATCTCACTGGAATATGGTATGATTTAGCCCCCTGGATAGCAGAGAAGTTTGCTGGTTTGGCCAAGCCAGAGGTAGTCTGGGGTTCCTGGGCAAACAAGTTACCCTTGGGAGTAAATGGGAGGCAGGTAACAGCAAGCAATGGCATGCAATGGGGGATCTGAATGTCAGTGGGGGCAGGAAGTCTTCAGAGCATAGGGAAGTTCCAGTTTATATGTAAAAAACACTGAAGAAAGGACAGGGGTGCAAACACTGCAGAGAGACCATGTTCTGGGGAAGTCTCCACTGGATGTCCTCATACCCACTCCCCTCCACCCCTGATCTGCACCAGAAACAAGAGAGCTTTTTTCCTCCTATAATGTCCTTCCAGTATGAGTGCACTGTAGTAAGAGAAGGCATAACATCATGCGCTCACTTTAAAGAAGAAATACTTAAGACAATTCCTTTATCTCAGAGCATAATATTGAAGGATGCATCTGGAACTGAAAGGCAGTAAGCTGATAAATGAAAGTATAGTTTTCTTCTTGTTTCTTGTGTTTGGGGTTCACTGAGCTTCTTAGATCTGTAGATTTATAGTTTTCATCACGTTTGGATAATTTTCAGCCATCATTTCTTCAAATATTTTTTCTGTACCCCCTCTTTAGGAACTCCAATTACACATATATTAGGTCACTTAAAAGGGTTCTAAAGCTCACTGATACTCTTTTCTTTCTTTCTGCATCTTATTGTGGATAATTTCTATTGCTATGCTTTCAAATTCCCTAATTTTTTCTTCTGCAATGTCTAATCTGCCATTAATCCTATCTAGTGTATTCTTCATCTCAGACATTGTAGTTTTCATATCTAGAAGTTCTACTTGGATGTTTTATACCTTTCATGTGTCTACTTAACTTTTGAACATACAGAGTACAAGTTATAATAACTCCTAATGTTCTTCTCTGCTAATTCTAATATCTGTGTCAGCTTTGAATGAGTTTCAATTGACTGATTATTCTTATTATGGATCATGTTTTCTTGCCTCTTTGCATGTCTGATAATTTTTTATTAGATGCCAGGCATTATAAATTTTACCTTGTAAAGGTGTTGGATATTTTTGTATTCCTATAACTCTTCTTGAGCTTTGTTTTGGGATGCAGTTAAGTTACTTGGACACAGTTTGAGCCTTCTGAATCTTGTTTTTTAAGATTTGTTAGACAGGTCCAGGGCAGTACTCAGTCTAGAGATAATTATTCCCTACTCATTTTGTTTTTTTAAGATTTTATTTTTAAAAATTTATATTCAAGTTAATTAACATACAGGATAATCTTGGCTTCAGGAGTAGAAACCAGTGATTCAACTCTTACACAGGACGCTCAGTGCTCATCCCAACAAGTGCCCTCCTTAATGCTCGTCACCCATTTAAACACCCTCCACCCTTCCCCGCTCCAACAACCCTCAGTTTGTTCTCTGTATTTAAGAGTTTCTTATGGCTTGCCACCCTGTTTTTATCTTATTTTTACTTCCCCTATATTCATCTGTTGAGTTTCTCAAATTCCACATGAGTGAAATCATGTATCTGTCTTTACCTGACTGACGTATTTCACTTAGCATAATACCCTCCAGTTCCATTTACATTGTTGCAAATGGCAAGATTTCATTCTTTTTCGTTGCTGAGTAGTATTCCATTGCGCGCGCGCGTGCGCGCGCGCACACACACACACACACACACACACACACACATCTTCTTAATCCATTCATCAGTTGATGGACATTTGGGCTCTTTCCATAATTTGGCTGTTGTTAACAGTGCTGCTATAAACATTGGGGTGCATGTGCCCCCTTCGAATCAGCACTCCTGTATCCTTTGGATAAATTCCTAGTAGTGTAATTGCTGGGTCACAGGGTAGTTCTATTTTTAATTTTTTGAGGAACCTCTGTACTGTTTTCCAGAGTAGCTGTACCAGTTTGCATTCCCACCAACAGTGCAAAAGAGTTCCTTCCTCCTTTGTCCACATCCTCACCAACATGTTGTTTCCTGAGTTGTTAATTTTAGCCACTCTGACCAGTGTGAGGTGGTATCTCATTGTGGTTTTGATTTGTATTTCCCTGATGATGTGTGATGTTGAGCATCTTTTCATGTGTCTGTTTGCCACCTGGATGTTTTCTTTGGAAAAGTGCTTATTCATGTCTTCTCCCCTTTTCTTTATTGGATTATTTGTTTTTTGGGTGTTGAATTTGGTAAGTTCTTTATAGATTTTTGGATACTAACTCTTTATCTGATAAGTCATTTGCAAATAGCTTCTCCCATTCTGCCTTTTAGTTTTACTGACTGTTTCCTTAGCTGTGCTTTTTATCTTGATGAGGTCCCAATAGTTTTGCTTTTATTTCCCTTGCCTCCAGAGACATGTCAAGTAAGAAGTTGCTGTGGCCTAGGTCAAAGAGGTTGCTTGCCTGTCTTCTCCTATAGGATTTTGATGGTTTCCTGTCTCACATTTAGGTCTTTCATACATTTTGAATTTATTTTTGTGTATGGTGTAAGAAAGTGGTCCAGTTTCATTTTTCTGCATGTTGCTGTCTAGTTCTCCCAGCACCATTTGCTAAATACAGTCTTTTTTCTATTGGATACTCTTTCCTGACTTGTTGAAGATTAGTTGGTCATATATTTGTGGGTCCCTTTCTGGGTTCTCTATTCTACTCTATTGATCTATGTGTCTGTTTTATGCCAATACCATAATGTCTTGATGATTCCAACTTTGTAATACAGGTTAAAGTCTGGGATTGTGATGCCTCCAGCTTTGGTTTTCTTTTTCAATATGACTTTGGCTATTCAGGGTCTTTTGTGGTTCCAAACAAATTTTAGGATTGTTTGTTGTTCTAGCTCTGTGAAGAATGCTGGTGTTATTTTGATAGGGATTGCACTGAATGTGTAGATTGCTTTGGGTAGTATTGACATTTTAACAATATTTGTTCTTCCAATTCGTGAGCATGGAATGTTTTTCCATTTCTTTGTGTCTTCTTCAATTTCCTTCATAAGCTTTCTATAGTTTTCAGCATACAGATCTTTTACCTCTTTGGTTAGGTTTATTCCTCAGTATTTTATGGGTTTTGGTACAACAGTATATGGGATTGATCCCTTGATATCTCTTTCTGTTGCTCTATTATTGGTGTATTATTCCCTGTTAACACAAGACCTTCCCAAGTACTCTACCCAATGCCTAGTGAAATTCTCCAATCTGGCTGGTAGTAATAGTAATAGTGCCTGCTACCACTGTGTGAGCACTGGACACCATTCCTTCTATCTTTTTTATTTCTAATGTTTATTTTTGAGAGGGAGAAAGAGCACGAGTGGGGGAGGAGCAGAGAGAGAGGGAGACACAGAACCCGAAGCAGGCTCCAGGCTCTGAGCTGTCAGCACAGAGCCAGACGCAGGGCTCAAACTCATAAAGCATAAGATCATGACCTGTGTCGAAGTCCAATGCTCTACTGACTGAGCCACCTAAGCACCCCCTTCTAATCTCTTTGAACCCCCATTATGCTTATGTTGATCATTTTCTTCTGATACTCAAGGGAGACCTTCTGCAGATCTCTGTGATTCTTTGTATCTCTCTTCATTCTGGTATGCTGTCCTATAAGCTCTAGCTGCCCTGGTCTCTCCAGACTCATAGCTCCATGTCAACTCTGGGAGTCTCCTGGGCTCTGCTTCAGTTCCTGCTCCTGACGCCAGAGCCCAGAAACTCGAGGCAGAATGGGGCAATTTTGGAGCTCACCTCTTTCACTTGCCACCTCAAGGATCACTGTCCTTCATTTCCTGGTGCCCAGTGTCTTGAAAACTATTGTTTCATACAGCTTGTATTTAAGTAGGCTCTATGACCAATATGGGGTTTGAACTCATGACCCTGAGATCAAGAGTCACATGCTCTACCGAGTGAGGCAAGTGCCCCGGTTTGTCTGTTTTTTTTTAAGCAGTAGGTAAATCTGTCTCCTGTTACTCCAGCTCAGCTGGAAATGAAAGTTACCAGTGTATCTCTTAAAGCTAATTTGTTCAAATTAGCCACCCAGACATCCCTAGCTGTCATTCTTATGTAAAGAGCATTCCCCAGGTGCCTGGGTGGCTCAGTTAGTTAAGCCTCTGACTTCGGCTCTGGTCATGATCTCACAATTTGTGAGTTTGAGCCCCATGTAGGGCTCTGTGCTGATAGCTTAGAGCCTGGAGCCTGCTTTGGATTCTGTATCTCCCTCTCTCTCTGCTCTTCCCCCTGCTCATGCTCTCTCTCTCCTTCAAAAATAAATAAACATTAGAAAAAATAGTAAAAAAAAAAAAAAAAAAAAGCATTCCCTCAACACCTAGAGTTATTCAGTTATCTTTAAAAAAAAGGATGGGCATTGAAGAGGGTATCTTTTGGGATGAGCACTGGGTGTTGTATGGAAACCAATTTGACAATAAATTTCATATAAAAAAAAGGTGCTCCTGGAAAAATGTTCAATTATTTCCTATTATCGATATTTAAAGAGTTAACAGGGTAATTTTTAATGCTGACAATTGTGTGGGGAGCCTTCTCTTTTCTGAGATTATGGATTCACAGGTTTTTATATACTCACATGTATAAGTTACTTGCAGCCCACTCAGTAGGAACCGTCAATTTCCTACTGGACTTGGAATTAGTTGTTCCTTCAAAGAGCCGTGGTTCTTTTTAGCAAGGAACAGTATTTAAAAAGTAAAGTCTGGGTACTAGGGGTACTCATTACTACTAGTGTTTCATTGCTTCTAGGGCCTTTGAGGACAAAGCTAGGAATAAAAAATATACAATGAGTTGTACTTCTCTTATATGTTGGATTTTGGCTTATCTGTCCATCCTAACCCGCTCCGACCTCTCATTTCTTCCCTGATTATTCTTCACAGCTGTCCCTCATACCCCTTCTCTTGCTTATACCACACTTGGTGGAACTACTGAAGCACCGCTTGCTACACACTCAGGTGCTAGTTATTTTTGTCCCTGAGTCGTAGGACATTGCATGACTTTGACCAAGAATCTCATTAAACAAAACTGAAGTGATATTGCTTAAAATAATGTGTAGCAACATTTACTTGCTGAACACGAATGTTGTAATACCACATCTCTGTTAATTATTTACCTATGAAATCAAACAGAATTTTTAAAGAAGGTTTTGTTTTCTATGCCATTAAATAATTCCTGAGTGTAGGGCACTATGATTGACACTGGAGACATGAATGAGTCTAAGACAGCGTCTAATGTTACAGCCTCTGGGCTTTAATGCTTTGTTGGCGAGACATAGCATGAGTACCAGTACAAATGCAATTGCTATCTTCTAAGCCAGAAAGTAGGCCAGGGACTTTATACATAGTCTACAATCCTAACAGCCCTGCAAGGTGTATAGTGTGATTCTGGTTGGTTTTTTTGGTTTGTTTTTTTTTTTTTGGTTTTTTTTTTTCCTTAAATAATCCCTATTTTTTTCCAGATGAGGAAACTGTGCAATTGCAAACTCTCTGAATCTCAACTAACTTAGCTAGTAATCAACAGAGCCAAAGTAAACCCAGATTCATCTAGTGCCAAAACCTGAATCCATTTCACTATGCCAAACTACCTCTTAGAAGGAGTGAAGTGTGCCCTGACTTCAGCAAGGTTTAAGGATTTTGCTTTCATTCCACCCCACCTCCTTTCTGACACTGTGCTACTTATGTGAAAGAAGGGCTTATTGAGAGGTTTCCCCAGTGGCTTGTATCTCAGGGACTCCATTTTGTTAAATTCCTTTACTGATGAAGGAATTAAGATACTTATAACGTTGGCTACCGATACTAAATTAGGCAAGAACAGCTGTCACCAATCCTGGCTTCACATTAGAACAGTAATTCTCATCATTGGCCACACACTATAAGCACCTGCTTTTAAAAATCCTGATGCTCAGGTCACATCCTAGGGTAGTTAAATCAGAATCTCTGGGGGTAGGTCCCAGATATCAGTATTCAGCTCAAAAGCTGACTAGTGATTCTAATTTGCAATCAGGAACGATGTTTATAGCTTTAGAATACAGGGATAACATTTGCTAAGTGACTTTAATAAGGGGGCAAGGAGAAGACTCCTATACGAAAAACATAAAACTAAAGGAAATGGGTAGATACAAGGGCAATTTGAAGTCAGCAAGAAGTATGGAGACAGGTGTTTCCAAGGATCCAGAGTCTCCATTCCAGGGTAGTTTGAGGGAAAGAGAGACTGCTGTTAAGTTAGCCTGGTTCAGGTAAGTTAGCATTCTTACCTGTGTGGCTCCAAAGACTATACTTTCTATTAGGTCACACTGATTCCTAGTAGTAACAGCTGGCACTATGGGCCAAATGCTTGACCTGTTTTCATACAACTTTAGGAGGCAAGTCTCTATTTTACTTATGACACATAAAAAGATGCAAGATAGCTTATATGTATTTCTAAACAAGTCATCTAGACTAGTAGCTCCTGACCATGGATCCTTGGGGGATACTGAATTTCTAGAAGAATGCACACAAAAGTACTACCTGTAGATTGAACACATCCTATCATTAAATGCTGCTGTGATTACAGAATGTAAATTCTTCTGAAAGTATTATTAAATCCCTAATAATGTATAATTTTTATACTTTTTATCAATCTGCACATACTAAAATAACATCTATTATCATGTGAGAGTTTTCAATTTTTTTTTAATATTAAAAAGGGTCCTCTTGTGGAGAACCTTCATACCTTGTAAATGGGAATGTAAAATGTTACAAGCCTTTTTGAAAACCAGCCTGGCAGTTTTTCCTTTTTTTCATTTTTATTAAGCTTTTTATTTTAATTCCAGTATAAGTAACATACAGCATTATATTAGTTTAGATGTATAATATAGCGATTCAACAGTTCTATACATTACTCAGTGCTCATCATAACATGTGCCCTCCTTAATCGCCATCACCTATTTCCCCCATCCCCTCACCCCCTTCCCCTCTGGTAACCATCTGTTTTTCCTCTATAGTTAAGAGTCTGTTTCTTGGTTTCTCTCTTTTTCTTTTGTTCATTTGTTTCTCAAATTCCACATGTAAGTGAAATCATATGGTATTTTTCTTTTCCTGACTGACTTCTTTCACTTAGCATTATACTGTCTAGCTCCGCCCATGTCATCGCAAAGATTTCATTCTTTTCTAGGGCTGAGTAACATTCCATTATATGTATATACATATATACATATACACACACATACATATGTACATATATATATATATGTATAGGTGTGTATGTATGTGTGTGTGTGTGTGTATCTCACATCTTTATCCATTCATCTATCGATGGTTACTTGGGCTGCTTCCATAATTTGGCTGCTTCCATAATTTGGCAGATAATGCTGAAATAAACATAAGGGTACATATATTCTTTTGAATTAGTGTTTTTGTATTCTTTGGGTAAATACTTAGTAGTGTGAATACTGGATCATAGGGTAGTTCTATTTTTAATTTTTTGAGGAACCTCCATACTGTTTTCCACAGTGGCTGCATCAGTTTGCATTCCCACAAATAGTGCAAGAGGGTTTCCTTTTCTCCACATCCTCAGAGTTTGGCAGTTCCTTAAACAGTTACAGAGACATACCACAGAAATTTCACTCCTAACTACCTACTCAACAGAAACAAAAACCTATGTCTACACAAAGGCTTGTATATGAATATTCATAGCAGCACTAATCATAATAGTTGAAAACTAGAAATAATCCAAATGTCCATCAATGCATGAGTGAACCAGATGCAGTATAGCCGCCCAACAGAATATTATTTAGCAATAAAAAGGAACTACTGATATGTACTACGACACAAATGAACCTCACAAATGTTATACTAAGTAAAAGAGACAAGACACACAAAAAAACCTATATTCTGTATGCCTTCATTTATATGGAATATCCAGAAAAGGCAAATCAATACAGACAGAAAACAGATCAGTGTTTGCCTGGAGCTGAGGGTGGGGGTGGGGACCGACTATAAAAGGGACATGAGGAGGGGTGCTTGGGTGGCTCAGCTGGTTAAGCGTCCAGCCCCTGGTTTCAGCTCAGGTCATGATCTCACGGTTTTGGGTTTGAACGCCACATCAGGCTGTGCGCTGACAGTGTGGAGCTTGCTTGGGATTCTCTTTCTCTCCCTCTCTCTCTCTCTCTCTGCTCCTCTCTCATGCTCTCTCAAAAATGAATAAATAGACTTAAAAAAAAAAAAAAGGAAATGAGGAACTTTTGGGCAGGAGTTGGGGTGGGGGCGTTATGGAAATGTTCTGAAACTGGATTATGGTGATAGTCGCACAACTCTATTACACGTTTGCTAAAAATAACTTAATTGTACATTTCCAATGGGTGAATTTTACAAAGTGTAAATTATACCTCAATAAGGCCTTCCAAAAATATTGTGAAAGGTAATTGATGAGATTTTTAAAAGGGGAGGTATCCTTAAGTTGAAAAACTGGAAGCCAGTGATGCAGACTATGGTGAAAGAATTCAGCAAGGGCAAGTGTACATTTGGTGATCATTTTGCAACATATACAAATATTGAATCATTATGCTATACACCTGAAACATGTTATATGTCAATTATCTAAGTAATTTTAAAGACTTTTAATTTTTTAGAGAGAGTGTGAGTGGGGAAAGGGGCGGAGGGAGGGAAAAACAGGGAGAGAGGGAGGGAAACAGGGAGAGGGAGAGGGAGAAGGAGAGGGAGAGGGAGAGGGAGAGGGAGAGGGAGAGGGAGGGAGAGAGAGGCAGAGAGAGAGAGAGAGAGAGGATCTTAAGCATACACCACATTCAGCACAGAGCCCAATGTGGGGCCTGATCCCATGACTCTGGGATCAGACCTGAGCCGAAATCAAGAGTCAGATGCTCAACCAACTGAGCCACCCAGGCGCCCCAATTTATCTCAGTAATTTTTAAAAAGTTAATAAAAAATATGTCTTAAAAAAAAGAAAAAGAGTGTACATTAAAGGAAGTAAAATATTAATTCTCCGGGTGGGTAAAATCTTTCAGTAAATACTCAAACTTCTATAACACTTAAACCACAGAACTACACAATATATATTTGCTTAACTTATAAATGTAGTTCTAATGCTTCCTAAGCATCCACATTTCATACAAGTTGCTCTGCCTTCTGTAGGAGGTGCCCTGAGTGCACAGCCCTTGACAGAACAGAGTCAAGTACATGAATCAACCACAATAGATGGTAGAATGCAAGTGACAAAAGAAAAGTACTAAAGCGCTCTTGCTGCTCAGTAGAAGGAAAGATAACTGGTGGGGGCAGAACAGAAAAGGCCTCATTGAAAGAAGTGGCAAGTAAGCTTGGCCTTAAGGACTGGGGAAAATTCCAAAGGTGGCAGTGTGAAGTGGGAAAGCACAGGATCAGGAAATAGGCCAGTCTGGTTGAAGCGTGGGGCTCAAAAAGAAAGGTAACAGGACACAGGCTGGAAATGTATGCTAGGTCCAGATGCCAAAGAGCTTTGAAAGCCATACCATGGAGCCCCAACTTTGTTTTGTAAGCAAAGAAGTAGCTCCTGAAGAAAATGAGTTGTCTGAAACAACCGTGGATGAAGGTAATCCGACAATGGGAGAAAATAGAGGGGTAGAGCATCAAGGCAGGGGGATACACGGGAGATTGCTGCATGAAGTTCAGACAGCCTCAACCAGGGATAGGGCAGTAGAAGAAAAAGGAGGGGCAGACTCTGATTCTCTGGTCCTAGTAAGGAGGGGAGGTTCATCTCGAATTACACTTCATCTTTTAAGGGCTTCTGCTTTGTTACTCTCCCCAACTCTCAGGGATTTGTCTGTCTCCCACTGACAGTTAAAAGTCCATAACTGAGATCTTTGGCAGTCTGTTTCAGAAGACACGTTTTCATTCATTTTGTTTTTTCCCCAAACAAAAGGATACTATTTGGTAAATAAATTCCTTTCATTTAGGGAAGTGCCACCATATGCAAGGAATGAGTTTTTAATTCTAATTCTGCCAGTTTTAAAATAGGATGCTAATTTTGAAAGACTGGCCTCAATCCTATGTTATGTTCAATTTCAATCTGGTTTTGAGAAATAAGCCAAATAGTTAAGTAGACCACAAGGCACCGAGTTGCCATGAAATAAAAACCGGTATGCTCTTCGCAGAGCTCCTGCTAAACACTGAAGTTCCCCTTTAATGTCTACCAGCTTTTTAAGTAAATAAACAGCATAAAACAAAATACTATCGTTTAAGTACACAGAATTATTTTTAGTGCTAAGATTAAAAAAAATTTTTTTTTTTTTACAGACTTTTTACAATACATGTTTGCATAAGCCACAGCTTACTTGCTCTGTGACCTTAGATGAGTCACATCCTCTTAGGGCCTTAGTTGTTTCTACAACTGTGAGATCAAAGAGACCAGGTAGGAGCTAAGTAACATGGGTTAAGTTGACCTTCAACGACTGCAGTATGAAAGGGTTCTTGCTAACTTAAAACATTATGTTAGACATCTAAAGTCAGATTAGTAATTGCCTACTCTTTTAGTCTTTAGAACACATCAATAAGCCTTTTCTCCATTGTTGCCATGTGTATGGCACTATACTAATCATTGTTAGGGACAGAAACCAGTTGAAGACAGTCCCTACCTTCATGCTGTCTGAAACACAGAAGGAAAACAAACATAACCATGTGTGATATTAAATGGCAATAAAATTTAGATAAACTGAGTTTGACAAACATCATCCCCATATACCCCTACCCTTTGAGGGCAATGTCAAAAGTAATGATTATATTCCATGGAATATAATCTTTAGAGGAGGCAGCATGCTGGTACGGACACAATATGGACACAGTACGGCAGGTTCCCCATTCATAGTTCATAATGGTAGTTTCACTTCTGTAAAATAATAATGGAATAAAGTTCCTAAGTGATGGAGTATGTCTAGGATTCAGTTAATACCTCATTTCTTTAACTTATACGTTAGAAAACATGGAATTGATATCTATTACTTAGATCTTATCATTAATGTAGAGGGAAGGCCATATGCTAAAACATCTCTGACATCATTGTTACGTCTTGCCTGCACTCTGAGCTTGACCAGAACAGCATCATAAGAGGAGGAATAACTGGTATCCATAGCAACATCACCAGACTGGGACAATGTAAAAAGCCGTAGCCTAGCAACCGATGACGAGAGATGTGTGTAGGGGGAATTCTTCCAGTTCTGCAAATGACAAACATGCAGCACTGAATGCGACTGATAATACTAGGGCAATGTGGAAAATATGACTTATTTCTAGAGGGTTGGGAATGTCAGCCTCGTAAAACCTTAGTACTATGCTGCATAGTTTTAAACAGGAAAAGCAAGCAAACACCTCCTCACTGCCCACAACAGCAATCGTGTGCAGGGAAAGTACCTTATGTGTCATGACCGAAATAGAAAAGAAATTTTTTTGCAGCACCAAACATCTCAGTCTCTGTTTCTCATTATATAAATTTGAAATTCATCTCACTGAAATTTGGTGAGAGGGGAAGCTGCCCCTGGTCCTAGAGAAGGATGGATAGGTTCTGCATGTAAAAAATGGATAGGTTCTGCACCTATCCGTTGAATGCAGCACTACAAAGCTACCAGACTCACAACATACCACATAACGTGAGAAGGTCCCCTTAAAAATCTTGTTTTTAACAGAGATCACATACATTTACGTGGACATTTAGAGAGGGAAGGAAACATCTAATTCAATTCCCGTTTTACTGACACAGAAATTGAGACTCGGTGAGGATTTATTTAAGGTCAGAAAGGGACAGAGCATGGGCTAGAACTGAGGTCGTCTGTTTTCCAGGCCAATTCTTCCCACTAAACATGATACTACATTTTTTCCTTATGTAAACAGGAATACTGTTTGGACTTTATGGGAATGAGAAATAAATTTCTCTTACGTAAAGCCACTAAGATCTTGGGGTTCATCTTTTATAATAGTGATATCCTACCTAATATAACCATATATGGGTCTACCCTACCTGAAGACAATCTAAAAAATATATTCATGAACACAGTTCATGAGTTCAAGCCCCAAGTTAGGCTCTGAGCCTGGAGCCTGCTTTCAATTCTGTGTCTTTCTCTCTCTGCCCCTCCTTCCCTATCTCTCTCTCTCTCTCTCTCTCTCTCTCTCAAAAATAAACATTAAAAAAATTTTTTTAAATAAAAAATGAAAAAATTTTGGTGATTCTGGGTTAAGTTATAGTGTCATAGGATTTACCCAAATCTGTGATTATCAGAGATCTTACCTTAGTACAAAAAGACCAACAGCTTCTCTAGTTGGAACAAAATGGTATACATGTACAAAAAAGGGGTACTGTTACAACTGTGTCTACTATTCCAGTTAGAATGGTGGAACCTTAGCAATAAGCCACTCCAACTCCTTCAGAAAACGAAGCCCATTAAAGTCCAGGACTCTTTCCACTGATGCTGTTATGGCTGAGACTGGCTATCTGTTCACCAACCCATTTCTCCCTAGGCACAAAGCTGGCCTACATTTCCCAGACTCTCTTGTAACTGAGTGAGACCCTTTGGCCAAGTTCTGACCAGTCAATGAGCAGAAGGTATGTGCATCATTTCCAGGCATGACCCACAGAAACCTTCCAGATTCTTTCCCTTCTGCTGCAACCTTGGGAAGCCACCTGTTGAACGTGGCAGAGCCACAGGATGGAAGGAGATGGCTGCATCACTGAATCACTGCCTGAATTGTGGGCCACCCATCAATTGGGATTACCAGTTTTTAACTCACTCTATTAAGCTACTAAGATTTGAGGATTTATCTGTTACAGAAACTTCAGTATTAATAAAATCATAACTTGGGCTACTCTTCTACTAAATGGTGAATACACTCCTTTGGGGTTTTTTTCTTTATCAGTATTATACTATTTACTCCCAAAGAGGTGGCTTGTTTTACTTCTCAGTAAGAGTACCATTAAAAGTAACAAAGGACTGGGACTGTAATTTTGGCAAGTCACTTAACCTCCATGGGTCTCAGCTTCCTTAACTATTAATAAATTAGTGATCTGTGTATCATATCTTTAAATACACAGCTAAAAACCTTTTTTCTATTAAGATATTAAGCAGAACTTCGATATAATAAAACAAAAATGCTCAGGTTGGAATGGAAATGGGGAAGGGGAAAAGAATCCACTAGATTTCAGTTATTCCTTGCAACTACTCCTGAGGCACCTCTTGGAGACCTATGGCACCTGGGAACACAGTTCGAGAATCGCTGATCTAAACCAGCAGTTTTCCAAATTATGTGAGTTTTTTGTTTTGGGTCTTCTTTTTATTTTACTTTTTTCAGAACTCTTTTCTATATGAAATCTTATGATAAGCCTCAATAAACAGATACTGATAAAGGAAATCTTATATTAATATTAAATATTTTAGAAATTTAAAAGTATAAAATCTTAAAACTCAGAACAATGAGGCTTTTTAGAAACAATCTGAAATTAAACAATAAGGATGACAGTGGTAACTTTACTCACTATGATGTATCTGTGGATTTAGTTGTGATTTTAAAATACTGAAAACAAATTTTTTTTTTATACACCCAGTGAAGCAGTTACAAATGCCATTAGTTTTTACACAGTGCACACACCTTATAATAGTACTGGAGAGGGACAGGGAAGGGTGTATGCCAATGTCTCCCCAAAGCCAACGTAAGTTGGCAGCACAAAGTGGGGTACTAAATACCTTTCATACATTAAATGTGGCATCTGTTTCAAGACAATACATGGTATCTGTTTTGGTAATGGTTCTTCAAAGTGTTACAAATTTTTAAAAACAATCAAATTTGCAGAATCTCTGAAAAGCATTTTATAAACCACGGTCCAGCTATACACTGGAAGTCCTTTTTCAATTCTAAAAATTATGATATCATTGGATTACTGTCCTGGACTCCAATGAAGAGCAATGAAGAAGATGCTAACAGGATCAAAACATGACCTGCTTTTCTGCTGATTATGTTTACTCACTGAATACAGAGATTTCCTTTCTCAAGGCAACAATATTTAGGGGCGAGAACCATGGGTTAACCAGCACAGGTAGCAAAAGAGTAAACAGTTTGCTGACAATTTTTTTCCTCTGCCAATAAACTACAACCTTCCTACCACCTGCAACCCATTTGCCAGGTACAAAATTTAAAGACCTCACCTCACATCAGGCAGGGTCAGCTCATTTAACTCTACTTCATCACTCCAACAATGATACACTAAGCTGTCTACAGGGATGGAGGGAATCTAGATTCAATGTCCAAAAAAGGCTGATTGCCATTGTATTAAGTCAAATCTAGGAGTATTAAGAAGAATTACTCCTACTGTGATTTACCTAATCTTGGGCCTTTCGACCCCCCCAAATTTAGACAATATGCTAGAACCTAGGCTCTCTTCTTTTGAAAAAGATAATCAGAATTAGAAAGAGTTGTAAATAATACAACAAACCTGAAGACTCCAGGATCAGGCATGGCTTTCTCTTTGGTAAATAATTAAGAACAGGTTCAAATAATCAAGACACAAATCCACTAATAAAAACATATGCTGAAATAACAAGCAATTACCACCCTAATGTGTTTAACCTACTAATTAGCAATAGTACCAATCTGGAAAAAGCTGGAAATGCTGTCTTCATAGAGAGAGCTCCTAGATGCAAAAGCCCCTTTTCTGCTCTAGCTGAAGTGATCCTCTCAACAAATCATTTTCAATCCTCTTAGCACACCCTTGACATAACAAATAGAAATTGCTAAAAGTGGATCCCAACCTTTGTATTCATTCTACTCAGTGACTCTGAAGTTAAGGGGCATCCAAGACAATAATATTCAGTGAATATTAACTAAAAATGAAGCCAATGAGATAGAAATACATGTGAGGAGGTGTTTATTTCTGATCGACTGACTACCCATCTTTGAAAATGTACAAAAACCAATCTTCAAACCAGTGGTTAACCTGTAACCAGTGTAAAGCCTTGGGCAATGTCACTAAACTTCTGATCCTCAATTTCCTTATTTGTCAAAAAAGGAATAATTAGCACTGCCTCCATCACAGAGTTATGATGATATCAGAGTAGGTACCATGAATGAATGTCCTTTGGAAATTTAAATTACTGTTATTTGGGGGCACCTGGGTGGCTTGTCAGTCAAGCATCTGACTCTTGGTTGGCTCAGGTCATGATCTCACCATCAAGAGATCAAGCCCCATATTAGGCTCTGCACTGGGCGTGGAGCCTGCTTAAGATTCTCTCCTTCTCCTCTGTCCCCACCTCTCTCAAAAAAAAAAAATAATAATAAATAAATAACTGTTATTTGGTTGGGAAATAATCTTGTTTTCATAACTGCTTTCAGGGATAGGCTGACTAAAAACTACCATGTCTTTTTCTACAAAAACATGTAAAGGAGGCAGACTTTAAGAAGAAAACAAGCGGGATGCCTGGGTGGCTCAGTTGGTTGGGTGTCTGGCTTTGGCTCAGGTCATGATCTCACTGTTTGTAAGTTCAAGCCCCACGTCGGCCTCTGTGCTGACAGCTCGGAGCCTGGAGCCTGCTTCGGGGTCTGTGACTCCTTCTCTCTCTGCCCCTCCCCAACTTGTGCTCTGTGTCTCTATGTCTCTCAAAAAATTAATAAATGTAAAAAAAAAATTTGTTTTTAAAGAAGAAGAAAACAAGCAAGACATCCCCCACCCTAAAAGGTACAAAAGCCCATTCAGCAATTAAAACTACTTTTGATGAGCAGCTGTTCACTGTAAAGTGCTCTAGAAGCAAGGATGGCTACATGTCACCCACCAGCAGCAGAGCGACCGTGACACTAATGGCAACTACTTAAAAGCTTTTAACCCTGAGAAGGAAACCAGGGAAAAATTTGCTTCGAGAAGTGTGCCAGATGCAGAGATGCAAATCCCAAATGGGCTGTTTAAAGAACAAGGATCTGTTTACTCTTCAGAGGAAAATTAGTCTTTTCAGGGAAGATCAGCTCCAGCTAGTATGCACACTGTATTCTTTGTGTGTGCGGAAGATGTTAGAGGCAGACTGAGGAATATAGCTCCCAACAGGCAGGAAACAAACAAAGCACCTGTTTGCACCAACTTCCTCCCACATGTGCCATATCAGACACCAGCTCAAAAGAGTGGCTCTTCTGGGAACAGAGTGTGGGGGTGGGTGAGAAGATGGGGCATCACAGAGGGCAAAGGTCAGGGAGGGGGAGCTGACACTCATCTGAATACAGCTCCAGTCACTCTGAGTGTACAAATTCTTAGGTGACACCCAATAAAAGGTACCAGAACAGAATCTCAAACTCAGAGAGCTCAGATGGGAGATTTGACTCAAAATTTCTACCTTCAAAACACACGCCCAATATAACCCTTCTCACTACCTTCATAATCAACACTACCATCAACTCTCCTCTTGGAAAGTCCTTCACTGATCTCTGTGCTTCCACCCAGGCCCTACAATCCATTTTCCTGCAGCAGCTAACATAATCTTTTAAAAACAGTTATCGGGGAGCCTGGGTGGCTCAGTCGGTTAAGCGTCCACCTTTGGCTCAGGTCATGATCTCGCGATTTGTGGGTTCAAGCCCCGCGTCGGGCTTTGTGCTGACAGCTCAGAGCCAGGAGACTGCTTCGGATTGTGTGTCTCCCTCTCTCTCTGCCCCTCACCCACTTGCGCTTTCTCTCTCTCTCAAAAATAAACATTAAAAAAAATTAACAACAGTTATCAATCACATCATGATGCTCCCCTGCCAAAAACAGATCACTGGCTTTGCAGCACACTGATTAAGATCCCAAATCTGTCTCATGGCTTAGTAAGGCCCTACATAATCTAGCCACTGACTGTCCCTCTGACCTCATCTCCCACACTCTTCCCAAACTGACTACACCCCAGTCACATCAACCTGCTTTCCATTCATTCCTAGGCTTTTAAATGCCTGCAATATTCTTTCACTTCTTTTTAATCTATTAGGTGCCTGTTCAAATCTCATCCCTTGAAAGGTTCCTTCTCGACAGCCCTATCCACAATTGAGTTGTCCCTACAGCTACCACTTTCTCCCCTTTACCTGGCTATATGTGATTATAGCACTTACCACTTCTGACTCGTATTATTTATGTATTTCTTTCTTTATCATCAATCTCCTACATTATCTCAGAACAGGGAAATTTATCTTGTTCACTGCAGTATCTCTATTACACAGAACAGTTCCTTCATACATAGTAGGTATACATCATAAATATTTGTTGAATGACTTTTTCTTTTTATTACCAAATATATATAAAGATAAATACACAAAACATATATACACTGTTTAATAAGTAATTGTAAAGCAAACATCCATTTAATTACTACCAAGGCCAAGAAGTAGACCATCCCAGAGGCCACCTCCCCAAGCACTTTTTTTCCTGATGACAACCCTCTCCCCTTCACACTCCTCAGGTAACCATTATCCTCAATTTTGTGATGAACATTACCTCCATTTTCTTTAAGGACCATACAGTTTTACTACTTATATGTGAAGAATGATAGGTTTTTCAGCCTAATAAAGATAAACGTTAGGGAGAATAAAACTGTGAAAACATTTTTGGAGGGCACGATGATAATATCTATTAAAAAGTTAAATGTACACACCTTTTGACCTAGATACCTCACTTATAGGAATTCAATCCAGGGAAAGGCTGATATAAGAGTACCAAGATATGTACACAAGGATGTTCACTGCAGCTGTAACTAAAACACTGTAACCAATGCACATGGTTTTCAATACAAAATGGTTAACACTAACTATGGTATGGCCTTTTGAACATGGAGTACTATATACAACCATTAAAAATATGAAAAAAACGCAAAAATACATAAAAAAATTAACAAAACATTTTGTTTTTTTTAAAAAAAGCAAAAATAGAAAAGTTATGTGTGACATATGGAAAAATACAAATATATTAACACCAAACTGTTATTAGTATTTCTTTTAACAGAGGATCATGGGGGATTTTCACTGTTTATATCAAACATTTCTATATTGTCTAAATTTTACTTTACAATGAAACGTGAGTTCTTTTTGCCATCGGGGGAAAAAAACACTCTATAAATTTTTTAATGAAAAACCTATGAGTGGAAACTTCAGGCAAAGGCAAACATAGAATCTTCAGTATCTTGTAAAAAATATTCAGTGAGGCTTAGTTCCTTAAGAAGCCACCCCTATCCTAGCTATAGAAACCAAGTTTCAGAAAAGAATACCTCACTGGATGCAAAGTTTTAATAGACATAGATTTCAAACTGCCTGGCTTCACTTAAACTACAAGTGAATCTTTGTTCCTTTATTTCAACCTCTTTATCACCAATCTTCAGACTATTCCTCCAGGCATCTCTTGGACTAAGCCCTTCCAGTTTAAAATGCAGGCTTTGATTTCTCCTGGCCTCAGACCTAGGCCTAACTTCCTGTTAAATTCTTTTTGTCCCCTGCCCTACCTGTGATTCTATAGTAACAACCCTTTTTCTCTTCACCCAGCTTTTGGAACAGCCCTTTTTATATACTGCCCCCAATATAGCTTCTCTTTTTGACACAAGTAGATAGTAATACCCAAAGCCATAGTGACTAGACACGTGACTATAATTCTGGTTGTGAGGAAGGGAGAGGTTTGTTAGAGATACTTATAGAGCTGCAATGAGGGGGGAAAGGACCAACAGGGAGGGCCGTGTCAAAATAAAAGTTAAAATATAGCACAATACTGAAACAAATAAGGGGAAAAATAATGACTTTTAAGGTGAATTCTCACGAGTTTAGCATCCAGGGCTGCACACAGAGCAACTATAGACCCTCATGGGACTGTTCAAAAGCAGTCACTATCAGCTTTCCAAAGGGGAACCTCTGACTCCTTCTCCACACTACAGACCATTTTGGGCTCTAAGAACAGATAAGATGACAAGATAGTTGGAGGCAGAGAGTTTTTTTGTCCAGAGTGTATGTACCCCATGAGGCAGAGTGGGAGTCATAATGATACCCAACCCCAAATGACGGCCAATCCTCCCACGAGAAAAGTTTTTCAGTAAAAGCTGAAATGCTGATTTCCATCTCCATCAGGAAGGTCAGAGGACCACAGGGCCAGTCACTCAGAAATTGACCAACATACAGACCGCTGGAGAAGTCACAGCATAACACAAAAAGTACTTGCAGCTTTAGGTCAGTACCCCAAAACTCTGTCCATTCTGTAGTCACTCTCCTCAGTTCATGAAGACTGGGTTTTTATGCAATTCCAGAAGGAGAATCTATGAAGACAACACTAGATCTCTAGGCAACTGAGTCACCATTATCTGTAGCTTGCCTGTCATAGTGTTGACATCCATGGTCTCTTTGACCACTGGTTTCTAAACAGAACAGATACAGTCTAAGAATGTATTTGAAACAGTCAAGAGTGTCCTTCCACAGAGTGCATGAAGGGGCAGTATATTTTTCAGAAAGTTATAGTTCTAAATATTTCTTTATTAGGTACCTTAGCTTGTCATTTAACGACAAAAACACAACCACCTATCTTTTATTGAATGGCCACTCTGCTAGATACCTGCTTATCTATGTGTGTGTGTGTGTGTGTGTGTGTGTGTGTGTGTGTGTGTACACACAGTCCCTGCTGCCAAAGCGTTTACAATCTAACAGTACCCATCAAAGAACACTGTTCTTCCATCTCTTCTATGGCTGACTCTTCACCCCGCAGGTCTCACCTCAAATGTTATCTCCTTCCTACCTACTCTTTCTAAAGTTGCTCTCGACTTTCTGGTCATTTACCATCACATCATCCTTCACAGTACCTACCACAACCTATAGTTATCTTGTGGATTTGTTTAGTTATTTATATACCTCTTCCTAGTAGCTTCACATATCATATGTCTTATGTTCCCCCACTGTATCCCATTGTGCCTTGCTCAATAAATATTTACTGAATGCTGAAATTAAAGGAGGTCTTAAATAAATAAGTAAATAAATAAATAAATAACTCACTCACTATTTTACTCAAAAGAATAGAAAGCCAGTTAATCATTAAAGGAGAAGCAGCGGGGAAGGTGGATCTGGGACTTTTTCAAAGAATGCAATTAAACATGTGAAATCTCTTCCCACTGGTCATGGCAGCCCTTAGTCATATGGTCATAAGCATATGTACCTTTAGTGTGTAAATATGTTATTGAATGTATGGAACCTCCAAGGAAAGTGGAACCACTGTGAACACTTCCCACAGACAACACTAACATCCAAGAGTTGGACCTTCTGGCAAAAAACACCTCAAAATGGTTGTTATGGGTCAAAATCCCTATGTTGAAGTCCAAACTCCAGTACCTCAGAATGTGACCTTTTTGGAGACAAAGTCTTTACAGTGGTAATCAAATTAAAAAGTGGTTATTATGCTGGGCCCCAATCCAATATGTTGTTCTTATAAGGAGAGGAAATTTGAAAACCGAGAGAATTACATATAGAGGAAAGAGACATAAGGAGAAGGCAGCCATCTACAAGCCAGGGAGCAAGATCTGGAACAGACCCTTCCTTTCTAGCTCTAAAAAGGAATCGACCTGGGGTGCCTGGGTGGCTCAGTCGGTTGAGCGTCCGGCTTCAGCTCAGGTCATGATCTCATGGCTTGTGAGTTCGAGCCCCGCGTCGGGCTCTGTATGGACAGCTCAGAGCCTGGAGCCTGTTTCAGATTCTGTGTCTCCCTCTCTCTCTGCTCCTCCCCTGCTCGTGCTCTCTCTCTCTCTCAAAAATAAATAAACATTAAAAAAAAATTTTTTTTAATAAAAAGGAATCAACCCGTAAGACACCTTGATTTTGGACCTCCAGCCTCTAGAACCACAAGATAATACATTTCTGCTGTCTAAGCCATCCACTTTGTTATAGCAGCCCTAGCCACCTAATACAGTTTTCTAAAACCTTCTGAAATTTCTATTTTAAGTTATCTTGGCTCTTCATTCAAGAATAAATATTAGGATTTTTTTTCATTACAAAAATACATATAGTATTAGAAATCCGTGGGGAAATAAACAGCACTGAGACAGAATCAGTATAGAAAACATAACTGGTTTCCTATGCTATATCACACTATAAAATAAGTTCTAGATAGATTAAAGATCTAAATGTAAAAAACAAGCTTAAGTTTTTGTAATTAGCATGGGAAAATATCTTTAGGACTTGGGAGAATAGGACAAACCAAAACACAAAAGAACAAATCATAAAAGAAATGATTAATAAATTTGACTTCAATGAAAGTACACACTTCTGTTTAGTAAAAGACTCCATAAACAAAGTGAAAATTTAACAGCATCAAGAACATGTTAAAATATGCTTACACACCAGTAAGAAAACAGTGAAAGATACAAACAGGCAATTCACAATAAACATAAAAACAAAAGATGCCCAACCTCACTAGCAATTCATGAAATCAAAATTAAAATAAAAATTAAAAAAAAAACAATAAAAATACCATTTCAGATACATGAGACTAATTTTTTTTTTAAGTAGGCTCCATACCCAACGTGGAGCCCAATGTGGGGCTTGAACCCACAAGCCTAAGATCAAGACCTGCACTGAGATCAAGAATCAGACGCCCAACTGACTGAGCCACTCAGGTGCCTGGAGACTGATTTTTAAAACCAACACCAAGTGTTGGTGAAGATGAGAACAATCACACATACTGGCTCTCACACACATTGCAGGTTAAGAATGTAAATTTGTACAACAGTTTTGGAGAGTAATTTGACAACATCTCATGGAGTTGAAGAGGTCTTTACTCTTTTTTTTTTTGAAGAGGTGTTTACTCTTGGACCAAGCAATTCCACTCCTAGGTTTACCAGATTAACACAAATATATCTGCACAAGAACAGTCACTGCAGGAAAGTGTGCAGTAATGAAAAATTAGGAACTTAAAGGTTTATCAATAAAAGAATAAGTATATTGTACTATATTTGCCCAAATAATAAACAGTTGAAATAAATGAACTAGAACTATATTTATTAATATGTCAATCCCTTAAACATAACATTGACCCAAAAGAGTGAAGTATAGAATGATGTGAACATTATCTGTGAGAATGATGCTGCCGTTTATTAAGTGTTTGAAACATGGAAAAATGTTATTAAAAAAAATTTTTTTTAACGTTTATTTATTTTTGAGACAGAGACAGAGCATGAACGGGGGAGGGTCAGAGAGAGAGGGGGAGACAGAATCTGAAACAGGCTCCAGGCGCTGAGCCATCAGCACAGAGCCTGATGCGGGGCTTGAACTCACGAACCGCGAGATCATGACCTGAGCCGAAGTCGGACGCTTAACCGACTGAGCCACCCAGGCGCCCCGGAAAAATGTTATTATACAATATTAATGGATATAGTATATATAATGGGATATATATGTTGACATACATGCACACACGTGTGTAGTATAAACACATGAATAGGTAGAAGAATAACTGGAAAAGTGGAGAGGACTGACATGATCAATAATGTTTTATCTCTTTAAAAAATCTGAATATGACAAAATGTTAAGTATGTCATGGTTTTATAAATGGAAAATGCAAATATCTACATAATTATCCAAAAATTGTAACCCAATACATAATAAACAGTCACTAAGACTGTATACATTCGGTCCTGCAGTCTGAAACCCTGACCCCTACTAGAGAAAATGGGATTAGGATTAAGCATATGGTTCTGCTGCTGGTAGGATGAGGAGTTAGGGAAGGAGGGGGAAAAAGGTGTGGCTATTTCATGTACAAAACTGCAGGGAAAAAGTGTAAGAGCATTTCCCAGCCAGTTTCTACAAACTCTAGAGCTATGTATTTTGGGGAAGTAAACTTTAGAAGTCCCTAAGAAATTTTAACCTCCCACCCCCCTTTTTAAGGAGAAATCAATAATTTTTCCCATTCTTTGGTCAACAAGTGCTTATCTGACCTTAGTGTTTTACAAGGAAGTATGAGCAGTGCTTTATTAGTACAAACTGTGAAAATGCCTTCTTTTACTGAAATTTCTAACACTACTGAGATTCATTTTGAAAATATCTTATGTTGGGGCGCCTGGGGGGCTCAATCAGTTAAATGTATGACTTCAGCTCAGGTCATGATCTCGAGGTTTACGAGTTGGAGCCCTGTGTTGGGCTCTGTGCTGACAGCTAGGAGTTTGGAGCCTGCTTCGGATTCTGTGTCTCCCTCTGTCTCTACCCCACCCCCGCTCATGCTCTCTCTCTCTCTCTCTCAAAAATAAATAAAAACATTTAAAAAGTTTTAATAAAAAGAAGAAAATATGTCAACTTCTGAAGGCTGAAAAGGCTAAATGAGAAGCTTATTATTACTGACATTATTATTATTGTGAATAAGACTATTTCTACACTGTTCAAATCACTGTTTTGGCTTGCTGCTGTACATGCAAACTATAAGAAGTTTCTACAGCACCTAAAATATGGTATAAGCTGTAGCAGGTTAAATTAGTGAATGATCACTTCAGGACTCTAACACTAATTAGAACTCTATTATCTTCACTACTACTGTTGGGGAGAAAAATCATTTGGGGGTTCTGGAGGATTCTGCTGTAATGCCAGTGAAAAGTACTGTATTATGTATTTATCAGGATTCTCAGGGCACCTGGATGGCTCAGTTGGTTAAGCATCTGACTCTTGCTTTTGGCTCAGGTCATGATTACACTGTTGGTGAGTTTGAGCCTCATGTCAGGCTCCACGCTGACAGCACAGAGCCTGCTTGGGATTCTGTCTTTCTGTCTCTCCCTCTCTCTGCCCCTTCCCTGCCTGCTCTCTCTCAAAATAAGTAAATAAACTTAAAAAAAAAAAAAAAAGGATTCTCAAAAAGCCTCTAAGTTGTTTTGTTTTTTTAACATTTATTCATTTTTGAGAGACAGAGTGCAAGCAGGGGTGGGGCAGAGAGAGAGGGAGACCCAGAATCCGAAGCAGGTTCTAGGCTCTGAGCTGTCAGCACAGAGCCTGATGAAGGGCTCAAACTCACAAACCGTGAGATCACAACCTGATGTGAAGTTGGACACTTAACCAACCAAGCCACCAAGATGCCCCCCAAAACCTCTAAGTTTTATGTAGTATGGTCCATGTTTCACCTCTCCTTTTTCCGAAAGCAAGGCCCACTGTATTCTTTCCACTTTAAAAAAAAAAAAAGTTTATTTTTGAGAGGGGTGAGGAGTAGGGGGAGGGCGGGTGCGGGGACAGAGTATCCAAAGCGGGTTCTGTGCTGATGAGCAGAGAGAGCAGAGAGCCAGGTGCAAGGCTCAAACTCACAAACTGCAAGATCATGACCTGAGCTGAAGTTGGACGCTCAACCAACTGAGACACCCAGGCATCCCTCCATTTTTTTTTGTTTTAAGTGGACTCCACACCTGCAGAGCTTGAACTCACGACCCTGAGATTAAGACCTGAGCTGAGATCAAGAGTTAGACACTTAACCGACTGAGCTACCCAGGCACCCCATCTTTCCACTTTTGAGGTAGGATGATAAATGTCTAACATATCCTATTAAACCCCACTGTCAATGCCATCATAGTGTTACTTTCCTTTTTTTTTTTTATTAACTTGTTTTCTTTTTATGTTTTTAAATTTACATCCAAATTAGTTAGCATATAGTGCCCAACAATTATTTCAAGAGTAGATTCCTTAGTGCCCCTTACCCATTTAGCCCATCCCCCCTCCCACAACGCCTCCAGTAACCCTCAGTTTATTTTCCATATTTATGAGTCTCTTCTGTTTTGTTCACTCCCTATTTTTATATCCTTTTTGTTTCCCTTCCCTTATGTTCATCTGTTTTGTCTCTTAATGTCCTCATATGAGTGAAGTCATGTGATTTTTGTCTTTCTCTAATTTCATTTAGCATAATACCCTCCAGTTCCATCCATGTAGTTGCAAATGGCAAGATTTCATTCTTTTTGATTGCCAAGGCATACTCCATTGTATGTATGTGTATGTATATATATATATATATATATATATATATATATATATATATACACACCACATCTTCTTTATCCATTCATCCATCGATGGACATTTGGGCTCTTTCCATACTTTGGCTATTGTTGATAGTGCTGCTATAAACATGGGGGTGCATGTGTCCCTTCGAAACAGCACACCTGTATCTGTTAGATAAATACCTAATAGTGCAACTGCTGGGTCATAGGGTAGTTCTATTTTTAATTTTTTGAGGAACCTCCATACTGTTTTCCAGAGTGGCTGCACCAGCCTGCATTCCCACATGGTGTCACTTTCTAACTCAGAAAGTGAATTACACTTTCTCCAAATAGGTCAGCCTGAGTTTCACAAAAATGAGTCTCACAGAATTTTAGAAGCTAGAAGAGAATTTAGAGGGCATTTTGTCCAAATGAACAAATAAACTGGAATAAAGGTATCCCCAGGGTATCTGAAGCAGTATCTAGGGGATACAAGATGCCATAGAACAAATCTGACTCAATTCCTAGAAAGATCACTTTTACTCAAATATTTTTGAATAGAAATTTAACTGCAAGACACAACATTTTCAAACACTAATATATGCTGGGGACACTTCAGATTCTTCTTCTCTCAGGTTAGAGAATCCTAGTTTGACTAGATACAGAAACACCATCTACATGAAGAAGACATAATTATAAACCATGCTACCATTTATTGAGCACTTACAATATGTTAAACACCATGGTTAGAGATTACGTATATTATCTCATTTGCTCCTCCTAACAGTATCAGGTAATACTGATAATATAATTGTTTCCATTTTATAAAGAAGGAAACTAAGGTTTAAAAAAGTGAGAAAACTTTCACATGTTTCCCCAACTCATAAATAGCAGAGTTGGTCTTTGGCCACAGGGCTGTCTGACTCTAAAACCTGTGACCTTAATTACTGACTTAGAAATCTGAAAGTAAAGCACAGGAACCCTAACAAGTCTTGAATTAGAAAAGGCTTAAACAAGTCATGTGCCTTTCTGTCCCTCAAGTTTTCCCAGCTATAAAATTAGAACAATACTTATTCCTTCTTTCATGATAATGAGGACCCAGAAGCTCATGGGACATATATGCTCACAGCATCCTATTATAGAGCTGAAAAGAACCTTGGTCACATAAAAACTTGTACATGAATGTTTATGGTAAACTTATTCATAACAGCCAAAAAGTGGAAACAACCCAAATGTCCATCAACTAATGAACAAAATATTATATCCATACAATGGAATATTCTTCAGCCATAAAAATAAAGTATTATTGATATATGCTACAATGTAGATGAACCTTGAAACATCACTAAGGGAAAGATGTCACAAAGAATCATACATGTATGATTTCATTTATATGAAATGTCCAGAATAGGCAAATCCACAGAAACAGAAAGTAGGTTAATGGTTACCAGGGGTCAGGGCATGGGATAGGGAGGGTTAGGAGGAATGGAAAGTGACTACTAATGGGTATAGGATTTCTTTTTTGGGGTGGGGGGTGGGGTGAAATATTCTATAATTAGATAGTGGTAACAAAGTTCCCTAGGTGGCTCAGTCGGTTAAGTGTCTGACTTTGGCTTAGGTCATGTTCTTGCAGTTCATGGGTTCAAGCCCCACACTGGGCTCTGTGCTGACAGCTCAGAGCCTGGAGCCTGCTTCTGTTCCTGTGTGTCTCCCTTTCTCTGCCCCTCCCTGCTCACGCTCTTTCTCTCAAAAATAAACATTAAAAAAAGAGAGATACTGTTCAGAGTTCCACAACCCTGTGAATATACTAAAACTCAGTGAATTTTTATACCTTTAAAAAGTAAATGTCATGGTATATGAATTAATCTCAATAGAGCGGTTACTTAAAAAAAAAAAAAGAAAGAAAAGGACACCTGGGTGGCTTAATTGGTTAAGCGTCCAACTCTCGATTTCAACTCAGGTCATGATCTCATAGCTTGTGAGTTCAAGCCCTGGGTCAGACTCTGTACTGACAGTTACAAAGCCTGCTTGCGATTCTCTCTCTCTCCCTCTCTCTCAGCCCCTCCCCTGTTCGAACTCTGTCAAAATAAACAAACTTAAAAAATAAATAAATAATTAAAAAAAATATATAACAACCTTGGAGTCTGTGGCAGCAAAAGAAATATACTTAAAAATATTTCAGGGGCGCCTGGGTGGCGCAGTCGGTTAAGCGTCCGACTTCAGCCAGGTCACGATCTCGCAGTCCGTGAGTTCGAGCCCCGCGTCAGGCTCTGGGCTGATGGCTCGGAGCCTGGAGCCTGCTTCCGATTCTGTGTCTCCCTCTCTCTCTGCCCCTCCCCCGTTCATGCTCTGTCTCTCTGTCCCAAAAATAAATAAAAAACGTTTAAAAAAAAAATTAAAAAAAAAAAAATTTCAGAGGTGCCTGGCTGACTCAGTCAGAACATGCAGCTCCTGGTCTGGGGGTTGTGAGTTCGAGCCCCATGCTGAGTGTAGAAATTACTAAATAAATAAATAAATAAACTTAAAAAAATACTTCAGACAAAAGTATCACAGAAGTATTGTACTAAGTTTTAAATATTATACATTTCATGCTTATAAAGACATGTTATAGACATCACAAGAAAAGCGAGGCCTTCTACTACCTCTGCTGGTTGTTATCTTGTCCCATGAGAATCTTAATTCACTTCAAAGCACTCAACTCCTTTGGTTCCTGAATACCCAGTTAATAAAATGATAATAAAATACAATCTAAAATGGCTGTTGATGGAAAACCCCAGGGGCTTGTCCTGCTTAAAAAGAGAAAGGGAAAAAAAGCCACACAACTCACCAAGGGCCTACATTCAAGACCAGAGAGGATAACAAGAATCTAGATCTAGTGGAAATGTTATCCCCCTATATCCTTTTGGGAACAGCTTATCAGGATTTTCTACAGAGAAACTAGGCAAAGGAACCCCAACTATAAATATGCTGCTTTATTAAAACAACCATTAACACTGAAATCCTTACCTTCATATACTGCAGCATAACACGGGCACATTACCTCATTTTCATTTCAAAAGTACTTGCATAAGGTATAGATTTTTATCCCCATTTTAAAGATTAGAAAAGCGAGGCAAAAACAAGGTGAACCAGTCAATGAGAAGCAGGGTCAAGATTCAACATGCATCTAAATTCCAAGCTCACTGCTCTTTTGCTACATGGTATTTAATATTTGCTTTCTTCCTTCATCTCTCTTGGCCACCTATCTTTCACCAGATCAGAAAGCAGAATTGAGTCGTTTCTGCTCATGTTATTTTATAACATGAACTTACTCCCAAGAGATAATTTCCCCTTTAATTGTTTTGGTTTGCTGTATTCCTTTCATAGGTTTCCATAAGAAACACTTGCTCAGAATAAGTATTAATGTTTATTTATTTTATGTTTTGGCAGGGGGCAGGGAACAGAGAGAGAGAGGGAGAGAGAGAATACCAAGCAAGCTCGTCACTGTCAGCACAGAGCCTGATGCAGGGCTCGATTTCATGAAGTCACTCAAAATAAGTATTAAATAAATGTTGAATAAATAAATAAATCTGGCCAGGCCTGTCCAGTTAACTTAATCTTTCATGAATAATGAACACTCAAAATCTTAAAAATCTTACAAGGATAGAGATTCCCTTCTCAGTTGTTGCAAAAGGTTTTAGAACAGAGTCAGAAATGCTGTTACTAAACTGGCCTTGAAGTGACTTCTTGAAGAACTGTCCAACTCTTTCTTTCCAGTCAATCAAATAGTGATTTAATCCCCTAGATGGGAAGGCAAGACCTTTAGTTCTGCCTATCATGTGGATTCTCACCTTTCACACGTGTCAATATTTCCTGCAACTAGCTACTTTCCAAGTTATTAGGTATCTCTTTTTCCCCTTCTTTCTACCTTCCTGTCTCCCTCTCCTTCCTACCTACTTCCATTCTCTCCTCTGCCTCTCCTTCTTGTATCTTTCCCTAGTTGTGGCATTTACCTCACATTTCCTAGTGAGGCATGAAGGTTTTGACCCGTCTCAGAGTATCCATGGGAACCAACTATGACAAACTAAATGACTTCATACAGTGTTACCCATCGAATTAGTAGAAATGCCAAGAATTTTCCATGTACTGCTCTAGCTAAGCCTTTTCCAAAGATCAAAGCATGACCTACACAATGAGATCAGACTAGAAGTTCTTTCTTCTTCTGATAACTAAAGAGTTAATAGTTTTATTTTCAACACATAAGAAGGACTGAAGTACCATAGTAAATCCCACTCTTAATTTTTAAAAGTAGGTGGATTTAGAGACCAGGGCATTAATAACATTTCTGCATTTGTTAAAAAGGTATGTTCTGTATATAAATTAGATTTGGACCTATTCAGCCCTCAAACTCCCTCTTTGCAATGATTTCAGTCTTGACCCTGGTTAATTAATACTTCCATAACACCATTCTATAAAGGCACGAGAATTTTTTACTTACTAGGATATAAAAGAACAAATTTTAAATACAGATACACATATACTTCTCCTCTCATATTCAAATAATATGAAGAAATGTACATTCACATTTCATCATTGAAAATCATTTGCTCTAATTTTCCCCAAGCTTTTCAGTTTAAAGATGGCACCATTTAATATCTGAACCAAATTCATTAACATAATTTCATCCATGACAGACTTCTTCTAGGTAAAGGAATCACAGACTTTTAGAGCTATACCAAACGTCAGAAATCATTAGGCACAACTCTTTTCATTTTAAAAACGAAAAATCTCCCAAGTTAAGTGATTGTCAAAGTCTCTTAGCTGATTAATGAGAGGTAAGGGTTTTGGTTCCTGACTCCTAGTTCACACAGCTGATGTTCCCATAGGTGAAAATTATTCAACTTGTTGATATCAACACCAATGGCAACAAAACTTACTCTTACCATATGTATGAACAACATCGTACAGCAGCTTTGGTTTCAACTTTCAGTATTTTATACCATAAATTCTTAACTTGTGGCTTACCCTGCTGAGTTGATCCAATAACCTCTGGTTCTGTTCTGATAATTCCTGGACAGCCCGTGTTTTTTCTCGATCTGCTTCCCGTAGATGAACCTGCTGCCTCTCCAACTCATCCTGAAGTTGTTTCACATCACTCTCCAGCTCTGACACGCGCCCTTCCCATTCCCCTTCTCGGTTCTCAAATCGTCTTCTTAGTTCGTGTTTCTCTTGTTCTAAGTGCTGGGTGAGAAGTGAAGAGGATTTAAAAACTGTTAAAAATTCACAGCCTTTGCTTTTTTTCTCTTTTCACACTCTCCTAACTTTTCTTCTTCCCAGTCAGCACAACAAAACACTCTGCCACATGGGAAAAGTTGTCTATTTCACAGCTACAAAAACACTCCCTTCTTACAGAGTAGGAAGGAGTTAGCATGCTGTTCTTATTAAAAACACTTAATATTACTGTGTTTATTCTTATCGTTGGGCATGGGACTATGGATAGGACTACAGACTCAGGAATTCACTTGAAATTCAGCCCTAGTCATCTAATTAACTAGTAAACTATACATTTAAACAACTTAACACAAGTCCTTAAGAAGGCTTCTTTTGGAATCAACTATCATGCCTGGCATAATACCAGACACTTAGAATCAAAGAATTTTCAGGGACGGAAGGAACTCCAGGGATCCTTCAGATTAACCATCTTTTCTTACAAATGAGGTAACCTACAATAAGAGGTCAAGTAACAAGCTCAAGGTCAAACTAGTAAATGGCAGAGCTGGGATTTGTGTTTAAGTCATCTGACTCTGTTTAGCACTCCAAATCACAATTCAATAAACACTTGTTGTGATATATAGAATTATATTTGGATATCAAGCAAGTTCAGCTTCAGGTCTACTTTAAATCATGGCTTATCAGCTTTGCACATTTATTTCTGATCCACTCATTTATTCTTGAGGAGTACCTGCGATGGGTCAGCCACTATGCTGCAGACATAGTGCAAAGTAAAACAGACATGGTCCTTGCCTTTATGGAGCTTTCATTCTAGTGGGAGAGACTGATAAAAGTAGTAAGTTGTGGGGTGCCTGGGTGGCTCAGTCGGTTAAGCATCTGACTCTTGATTTCCGCTCAGTTCATCATCTCATGGTTCATGAGTTTGAGCCCCAATCAGGCTCCACAGTCACAGCACAAAGCCTGCCTGGGATTCTCTTTCCCTCTCTCTCTCATGTGCACTCTCTCTCTCTCTCTCTCTCCCCCAAAATAAATAAACTTAAAAAAAAATAAATTGTGTGTAACAAATGGTATGCAAAGTACACATGGCTTGAAGCAGCAGCTCAATAAAAAAGGATTCTTTTGAAGGAAATAAGAATACCCTTTTGTTTTTTGGGTTTTTTTTTTTTAAGTTTTATTTATTTAAGTAATCTCTATATCCCATGTAGGTCTTGAACTCACGACCCTGGATTGAGAGTCGCATGCCCTTCCACCTGAGCCAGCCAGGCACCCCTCTTTGTTTCTGTGAGATAAGACGCATGTCTCTTAACAGAGGCAAGTATGTTCTACTTAAAAATCATATTATGTACGAAATAGCAAAGTCTACACCCCAAGGAGTACATTAAATAGAAGTTAAAGCAATGGTCAATTTGGGGGGAAGGGGACGGCTCTCAGAAAAGCTCTGATATAATTGTTGAAAATATACCCACCTGGACCTCAATCCCAAAGACTGTGATTAGTTAAGAATGGGATGAAGCCTAGGCATGCATCTGTCTACTCATCTATCTATCTTGGCTCTACAGGAAATTCTGATGCACTGAAGGTTGATATCAAGCACTGAGAATGTTTCTACAAGCTACGATGAGCATATGAATCTTCTTCAGAGTACTTGGTCATCTCTTCTACACTCTTATTCTATCCAAGTTCTCACTTTGTGAATATTTTTTGGAGTAATTCTTTTGGAGAGTGTTAAGGGCCAGTGTATAGTTGCACAAGAAAATGAAAATCAGTCACATTACTTCACATTTAAGATGTGTCTAAAAAAGAGATTACCCCATTTCACCCTGACATCTTATTCCCTTTTTTGCTGACTTGTTAACACTTCTGAAAGTCAAATTTATCCCTAAAAGATGTAAATTTACCATGACACAGCAGTCAAAATAACGTGCCAAAAGATAAAATCAGCAATCCAAAATGAAAATTCTGATCACATTAGCAAAGGCAGTTTTTACTGAAATAAATGTATGGTCCTCCAGGTCGATCACTCTGGGAAACAACTCACTCGGATATAGTCACTCTAGTATATTTGTTGAAGAAGTCACATTATAGTTAGACTTTATAGAACCTTGGCTTGGAGCATGCAAGGAAAGGAAGAATAAGGGAGGGACTTCTACTCATCAGCCTGAGAACTTTCTGCTCTGTGCTTTCCTCATATTGCTAAACTCCAAAAATGAGAATGTTTTAGTCACTGTAGGGACTTCAAAAAGATGAAATGCAGAAACAAATGCTAATTGCCATCCTAAAATTGTGATACTTGGTTTTATTCAGTTTTTCCAAAATGAAAAAGATTGAGCAGAAGGCAACAGCAAGAACTCAGTAATCACAGTGTTACTGAGAGGCCAGATAAATTAGGCTTGTGTTCTAAAAGAACAGAGAGACTTAAAAATATTCAGCAAACAGCTGTTAGTGAACAGCCCAACTAAGCAACTAAAACAATCCAATCACTTGGAGTTGGGGGAGGGGTTGCGACAGGTGGTGCTGATTAGTTTATTCTGACCTTATATTTTTCTGGTCATGTGACAAACTTCCTAATTCAGGTTTCCCAACACTGAAAAAAAGCAGTCAAGACTTTCCTATTAATGAACAGAAAGAATTTAGCCTTTTGTCTAACAAGAGAAAAGAAAGGTTTCCTAGAATTGTATTTTCATTAAGTGTTAAATTAACCAGTAAACTCTAGGCAGCATATTAGGAAGTATGGAGGTCAGGGATTATACGTTAAGTTATATGCCATTTTAGATATTATGTGTTATTCCTGTGTTAAAGTTAATATCTACACCTGAAACTAATAATGTCAATTATACCTCAATAAACAAAAGAAGAAAAGTTACCATCAAAACTGTTAAGGTCATCATAAACAAGTTAAGTCTAAAAAAGTGCCACAGCATGGGCACCTGGGTGGTGCAGTTAAGCATCCGACTCTTGATTTCAGCACAGGTCATAATCTCATGGTTCGTGAGATCGAGCCCGCATCGGGCTCTGGGCTTGAAAGTATGGAGCCTGAGTGGGATTCTTCTCTCCCTCGAGCTCGAGCACACGCTCTCTCACTCTCTCTCAAAATAAATAAATAAACAAACATAAAAAAAAGTACCACAGCAAAGAGGAGACTAAGAAGATAGGAAAACTGAATGTAATGTATCCAGGTTGTAATCTTGGAACAGAAAAACACAGTACATAAAGGCTAAGGAAATCTGAATAAACTAAGGAGTGTAGTTAACAGTGTATCAGTAATGGATTTTTAATCACGGCAAGTATACCATGATAATGTAAGATGTTAATAACAGAGGAAATTGAGTGCAGAACATATGCAAATGTTCTGTACCATCTTTCCATTTTTTCTGTAAATCTGAAACCATTTTTAAAATTTTTTTCTGTTTATTTTTGAGGGAGAGACAGACAGACAGACAGAGTGTGATTGGGGGAGAGGCAGACACAGAATGCGAAGCAGGCTCCAGGCTCTGAGCCATCAGCACAGAGGCTGACTCGGGGCTCGAACTCATGAACCGTGAGATCATTACCTGAGCTGAAGTCGGACGCTTGACCGACTGAGCCACCCAGGCGCCCCATCTGAAACCATTCTTAAAAAAAAAAAAAAAAAAAGTATTTAAAACTCTGAAAAAATAAAAAGTTAACATCATTAACCAATCTAAAATTGGTTGTTACTGAAAATGGATTTCCTCCAAGAGCTAAAAAAGCAACACCACTGTCATAAGTCCAGGATATGATTCTTGAAAAATACAAAGAAAAAGTACTATCTTTTTAAGTGGACCAAACACTGTATGCAAATAAGGAGCTCTAGATTTGCCTACCCCAAATCTACTTGTGACTCTCATTAGGTGATCACTTTCATTTTATTTGTTTTGCCCTTAAAAAAAAAAAAAATTGTACTAGAATCCTAAGAATTGACCTGCAGAAGGAAAAGGAAAATGTAGTTGAGGTAAAAGACTACCTCTGCATGCAGTAAGAGATAATCCACTCTCAGCTGGAATAGGAAAAAAGGGGATCTTGCATGTTAAAAACAGTATTTTTAGAAACTAAATAAATAAAATACTGAAGAAAAAAGTATATAAATCTGAGTTACTGTCTTAGTTCACGTTCCAGAAAAAAAAACTAAGGACCTGGCTGGATATAAGATATAAAAGCAAAAGGGCTCACTGTAGGTGCAGAAAAAATAAATTTTAGAAAGTAACTTTACGGGCGCCTGGCTGGCTCAGTTAGTGGAGCATGTGACTCTTGGGCTCAGGGTTGTGAATCTGGGCCCCATGTTGGATGTACAGATTACTTTGAAAAATCTTGGGGCACCTGGGTGGCTCAGCCCGTTAAGTGTCTGACTCTTGGTTTCAGCTCAGGTCATGTCTCACAGTTTGTGAGTTCAAGCCCCGAATTGGGCTCTGTGCTGACGGTGCAGAGCCTGCTTGGGATTCTCTCTCTCCCTCTCCCCCACTCATGCTCTCTCTCAAAATAAATAAATTTTTAAAAAAGATCTTTAAAAAATAAAATCTTAAAAAAATAACTTTAGAACTTTAAGTATATGAAAATATAATTCAGTGAATGAATAAAATACAATATAATTTAAGAGTGGAAAAAAATGACCACAATCTTCCAGTATTTTAAGTTAAATTGAATCTTCATTTTAACCCTAAGAGATATATAGCCAAAAAAATTCTATGTTAATCTTTAAGCCATTAAAGACTTTAAAGAGTGTGCCTTTAATAAGAGAGCAGTATGAGATCAAGTACTTTATATTTTAAATGACAAAACAAAATCTTAGGTTTGGCACACAGAACTGGAAAGGTATTCAGTATTAACAAATAGGTAGAAAAAAATCTTAACAATGGCTTATTGGTCCCGAGGTTAGAAAGGTGCCAGTTTTGAAGTAATAAGGGAACAGAGGGGATTAAAACAAGACCAGTCTCACTATTTAACAGTGAAACCAACATTCTCTCAGAGTCCCCTCAAGTGTTAATCTTTCAAACCAACCTGTGAGAAAATGTGTTTGCTCCACTGACAGTTTGTGGAAAATTACAAATGCTTTTAAAAGGCTAGTTTTCTACCCTTAAGTATTTAATTTAATTGAAAATATAGCATGGCAGTGTTAAACTTTATAAAGTATTTTGTCCCTAAGCAGACATTCTAAAATCTAGGCTGCTTAAAGAATATAGAGGTGGGGCACCAGGGTGGCTCAGTCATTGAGCATCTGACTTCTGATCTTGGCTCAGGTCATGATCTCATGGTTTGTGAGTTTGAGCCCCACGATGGGCTCTGTGCTGAGAGCTCAGAGCCTGCTTGAGATTCTCTCTCACCCTCTCTCTCTGCCTCTCCTCCATTTGTGCTCTTTCTCTCTCTCTCAAAATAAACTTAAAAAAAATATTTTAAAAAATTTATGCTGAAAGGAAAATTTACTTGCAGGTATCAAATGAATCGCCCTCTATTAGGTTTGTCTCTCTCATATTAATAAGAATTAAAAGAATTAACAAGGAACTAATGACAATATCTTTATGGGATCTTTTTAAATGTGCTTTTTTAAAAAAAACGAAAAATTGTTCAGGATAATCTTCCTTGAAATATACCTTGAAAAAAATAGTATAACTGAACCCTCTAATACTCATGTTCAGTAACAATCAATATATTTGGCTTTTTATTTTTATTTATTTTTTAAACGTGTATTTATTTTTGAGACAGAGAGAGACAGAGCATGAGCAGGAAAGGGGCAGAGAGAGAGAGAGGGAGACACAGAATCCGAAGCAGGCTCCAGCTCTGAGCTGTCAGCACAGAGCCTGACGCGGGGCTCGAACTCACAGACCACGAGATCACAACCTGAGCCACCCAGGAGCCCCTATATTTGGCTTTTTAAACAAAATTTTAAAATGTAAGTATATAGAACATAAAATTTACCACCTCAACCATTTTTAAGTGTACAGCTTAGTGTTAAGTACATTCACACTGTTGTGCAACCAGCCCCCAGAAATTAAAATATACACTAGAGTTCAATATGGTGACCTGTAGAGGAATGATGATTTTAAAAACTAATTTAAGAGCTTTAAAATATTTTATTACCATCTGTTTGGTCAATAGCAAAAAGTCAAAGGTAATTTATTCTTTCACAATAGAACCCTTCTTGTTATAGAATTTTTAAATCTTTTTCCTTTGTGAAGAAATGTGTAAGGGCTCCACATGGAAGCCAGGGTGTGTGTAACTGCACACTCAGGATTACTCAGAAATCCATCACTAATCAAACTGACTGATAACAATGTTTCTTCAATAAGTCCCTCACTGAAGGAATTTCAAATCACAAGAATAAATCTCTGCAGTAGTACTTCTATATAGAGTCATGTAACTAAATCCCATTAAAAAAAAAAAACCACCCTTTTATTCCTAGACCTCTACTTCCAGTGAAAACTAAACACTTCAATTCACTGGGTGCTTTTTGGCAGTCTACCTATAGGTTTCACAAACCACTTTTCAGAGAGGTATCTCAGGAGTTCATCGACTGGCAGACCCAGTTAACAGGCCAACTGAACTACAGGGCACTCAACCGGTTTCCTTTTTTCTCCCTGATTTACTTTTGATACATCGCTAGACTACAAACACATACTTAAATCTTATTATAGAAAAGTTTCTGGACTTATATTCTGACTGTTCAACCAGCAGCAGTGATACGAAAGCAGACTAGGGTCAATTTCAGACCTTATTCAGGACTGTACTATTCTCTTGTAACTAAGAAAAGAACTGGTTGCAACCAAACTGGGTAACAACAGTAAATGCACAGGCAGAAAAAAAATAAGCTAGTCTCCAATGCCACAGATGCCCCACCCCCTTTTTTAAAAAAAGCTCTCTAATTTTTACAAGGGCTGGCATTCCATACCACTTTAAAGGCCCTTTCCCAGTAAAGGGCAAGAAAACAAACAGGCGTAGCTCCAAAAGACTTTGATACAGAAAACTGGCAGAAATCTTACACACTTTAAGAAGTATTTATAATAGTTAAAGTAACATGGTTCTCATGGGTTGCATTTGGCCACCGAATCGCATGAATGAGGCCCAGAAGACAAAAAAAAAAAAAAAAAAAAAAAAAAAAAAAAAAAAAAAGCGTACTGTTTAAATACAAAATACACATAAATGCCGAGGTCCAAATTAAATCCACTACCAACAGTCACATGCCGAGCCCAGGCTTGCCTGATTTCTGCAATGGAACCACATTTCCTAATCCCTGAGTATTTGAAGGCTATATAAAGCTCCTTGAGGGGCACTTGTTTCCCACAACTCTGAGCTGCCGGGAAGTTAAGACAAGGGCATCTGGAGGCCTTAACGCCAAAACTGGAAGGCTTTAAGGCTAACACCCTGATTAGAGATTAACTACTCTGAAAACCTGGAGCATATTTTAAATGCTTCCCGACTTTCTCATTTCTCTGTGTGCAGACATCACCTCAGCGCTGTATAAATTAGTCATACTGTAAGCTCTATTTTAGACGCTGTGTACAGTACATATATAGAATGGCCCACAGCGGGGCTGGGGCGGTGCGTGGACCCATTTGCTGAAGTCAGGTGGATTCAATGTTGCCCTGGTCTGATAATTCGAAACCCTCCACCCGACCCCTCCCTCCAGGTGGTTTTCTGTTAAGGCAGGGTGAGTAAGGAAGGAGTAGGGTGGGTGGCTCCCGAAGCTGAAGCTGCCCAAGGCCGAAAGGGCTCTCCCTGCTTCCCACCCATCCCACGAGGGACGTCCTCACCTCCAGCTTGTCTGTCAGCTCCTTGTGCATCTGCTCGTACTGCCGGCTCATGTCCTGGTTCCTCTCGAGCAGCGCCTTGCCCAGCCGGGCCGCCAACACCAGATCCTTCTCTTTCTGCCGGATCACCGACAGCAGTTCGGGATCCTGGGCGGGCGGCGGCTGCAGTCCGGACCCCTCGGCCGGAGGCCCAGCCTCGGCCTGAGAATGCTCCCCGGGGTCGGACGGCCGTTCCCCGGCCGCCAGCAGCGCCAGCTCCTCCTCTAACGCCAGTTCCAGCTCCCCGGGGCCCCCGGAGAAGGAGATGAGGGCGGCGGCGGCTGGACTCCCGACTGCGTCCGCGGCCGCTGCGGGCAGCTCCATGCAGCAGGCGCTGTCCGGCTCCGCGGGTGCTGAAGCGCGGCCGGCCAAGCCCAGGCAGAAGGCGGACATGGCCCGCGCGCGCGGAGCCCGCAGCGGTGCGGCCCGGCCGGCGCGCGCCAGGCTGCAGGGGGGAGGGGCCCCGCCGCGCCGCCCAGCGCCCCGC
>NW_026057586.1:75497807-75514108 GCF_023721935.1 Panthera uncia
TGCTCGGCTCGCGCTAGGGAGGAGGAGGGGGTGGCAAAGGGAAAGGCTGAGGAAGGGAAGACCGGGGGGCGGCGAAGCGAGAGGGGAGGTTGCGAGGAACGCCGCCGCCGAGTTTTCAGCCGCCCTGTTGCTGTTGCTGCTGCTGCTGCTGCTGCTGCTGCCGCTGCCGCCGCCGGCCGGGCAGCGCCTCACCGGGCGGGCTGCGCTCCGCTGTCGCTGCGACGCTCGCTGCTGCTGCTGCCGGCGGCCGCTCTCTGCAGCCGCGCTCCATGTCCCTCGGCTCGGCGGCAGCCCCAGCAGCAGCAGCGGCGGCGGCGGCGGCTGCTGCAGGCGCCGAGGCGGCGGCTCCACATCGCGCGCGGCGCAGCCGGGCGAACTCCTTCCTGCCTCCCTCGGCTCCTCCCGCTCACCGGGCCTGCCGCACCCCGCCCCGGGCTTCCGGCCGCGCCCCCTCTCCCCGCCCCTTGCCGGCGCCTGACGCGCGCGGACACCTGTTCGCCGCGCCCGCGCGGGATTCGCCAGCTCGCGGGTCTCCTCAGCGGCGCCCAGGTGGCGCCGGCGACCTTAACCCCTGCGCTGCCTCAAGCCCGGGGGCGGCTGCGCCCGCCGCCTGGGGAGGCAGCTGGCGCATCCCTAATGATTCGGGCGGCGCCCCGGCGCGGCCACGCCCCCGGCCTCGCGCCCACATCGGATGTGGCCCCGCCCCCAGCACGCTCACCTCGGGGTGTGGCCTCGCGCTCACCTCGGAGCACAGCCCCGCCCCTGGCCTCGTTCTCACCTCCGAGCGAGGCCCCGCCTCCGGGCTCGCGCCACTCTTGGGCTGGAGCGTTTCTCAGAGTCTGGTGGGGATCAGTTTTGTCGAACCTCAGGTGGTCTCCAAGAGGACTGGGGATGTTCTTCCAAGGCCGAGTCCCGACAGAGACTCGTGGTCACGGAATTTAGGTCTGGGCCCTCACCAAAGCTAAGCAGTCAGGAGAGGGAGCCCTAGCGAGCAGGAGGGGGAGGAATGACTTCAGAAATCCGGCATTTTAATGATGATGACTCAGGGATATGAAGGACCAGAGGCCTCCGAGATCAACAGCCCCGAAAGAAAGAGTTATGTTGAGAAATAACGGGGAAAAAAACTCACAGATGGGAATATGAAGCAAAGAATCGCCGTGATAATGACTTTTGTTTATTAGGTACTTAGTATGTTCCGCGTCTTGTGCTAAATGCTGTGTATGCATTATCTTAGATTAGTCCTAACAAGAACCTTATAAAGTGCTGTCACTCTTTCCATTTTACGGGGAGGAAATTGAGACCTCGAGAGGTGTTCTCTGCCTAGATCATTACAATAGATCACATCCTGGCAGGCTGACTCCAGGGTTCACGTAGATCATTATTCTTTACTTTCCTCACGCATGAGAAGTCTCGAGGAAGATAAATAGTAGTTTTTGACCAAGATGGCCTGGGTGGATATAGAAAATGGTAACAGGAAGCTTCCTGCAATGATCAAAACAATAATTGAAGAGCCTACTGGGAGACTCCAAGCAGTTCTTGCTTTGACCTCACTGGTGATGCTCTTGTCTATTTTCAGAAAAAACCCCATCTGAAGCTAGACTGGGTCCCTATTTATTTCCTTTACTCTTGAATAACAACCCTCTTTTGAGTTAGATCATACCTTGATTCTTTTCATCACAGTGAGACGGAAATTTCAGGACACCAAGAGGCTGAAATGGGTCAAGTGGATTCTCCTGGTTTTTATTCTTTATTAACTTCAGAGCTCATCAATATTCAGGTATATACATGACTTTCTAATCTCAGACTGAACCTCAGGTCTGGCTTTGTTTGCTTGTTGATTGAAAAGGAGGCAGACAACTGAGGGATTCCCACATTGATCTTAGAGCTAAATTTAGGAAGTTGATCATGGTACCAGTCCAGCAGCAGTGGACTCTTCTAATACATTTTTTTTTAAGTTTATTTATTTATTTTGAGAGAAAGGCAGAGGGAGAATCCCAAGCAGGCTCCCCACTGCCAGTGCAGACCCGATGCATGTCATCGACCCCACCAACCATGACATCATGACTTGAACTGAAATCAAGAGTCGGATGCTCAGCCCACTGAGCCGCCCAGGCACCCCAGTTGTAACACTTTTTATTATGCCCTCTGGAGCAGAAATTGTGGGCCCCTGGTGAGACCCAACTGCAACTCTTTTATCTTTTTTATTACAAAAGGACAAGTTTCTCCCTAATTTATTTATAGAGACACACATATCAAGAGCAAACAGGATTCCTAATCAAAAGGAGTTTCAGAGGGGGGAAAATCTTTTGAATGCTTTTAATGAAGCATATAACTTTAATATCTACATTGTTGATAATAGCATGTAGGCATATAGATGTACAAAAAAAGGGAAGTGAGGTCAACTCTTTATTTTTCCTTGATGCAGAGTTGGCAGCCTATCTTTCCTGAAAGGTCTCTGACTTGCCTTTCTTGAACTCAATGGCCCTACTCTATTAGACTTACCTGTTACTGTGAGGACAAATTATAACTAACTCTAGCTCCTGAAGATTCTCCTAAACAATGTTCTAAATGAACTAGAAGGTGATGATTTTCTATTGTAGTTTTGTTCTAAGCACTGTCTTTCAATAAACAGTCAAAGGAGACCAGCTCAAGTTTGGAGAACTGTTTAGAATAGTGGTTCCTACAGTTTTTGGTCTCACGACCTCTTTACAGTCTTAAAAATTATTGAAGATCTCAAAAAGCTTTATATAGGTTTTGATATATATTTACTTACATAGTAAAAATTAAAATGAGAAAATTTAAAAATATTAATTCATTAAAAAATACTTAGGTGTTTGGGTGGCTTAGTTGGTTGAGCATCCGACTCTTGATTTTGGCTCAGATCATGATCCTAGGTCTGTGGGATGGAGTCCTGTGTAGAGCTCTATGTGGAGCAGGAAGTCTGCTTAAGATTCTCTCTCTCTCCCTCTGCCCTTCTCTCCTGCTCATGTTCTCTCTCTCTCTCTAAAATAAAAGTTTTTCAAAAATTTAAAAATACGTAGAATAAATTTGTTACATGTTAATATAATGTATTTTATGAAAAATAGATATATATTCCCAAATTTAAAAAATGAGAAGAATGGCATTATTTCTCTTTTTTACTAATATCTTTAATGTTTGACTTAATAATAGAAAGCTGGACTTTTATGTCTGCTTCTCCTTTCAATGTAGTGACATTTTGTTTAGATTGAAATATGTGAAGAAAATCTGGTTCCACAAAGATATAGTTGGGAAAAGAAGGAATACTTTAATAGCTCTTATAGATCACTGGGATATTTTTCTTTAATATTACACCAAAACTCGACAAGTGATAGCTTATTTTTTTAATGTATGTCAATAATTATAATTTTCTTTTTCTTTATTTTTTAATGTTTATTATTTATTTTTGAAAGAGAGAGATAGAGCACAAGCCAGGGAGGGACAGAGAGAGAAGGAGACACAGAATCTGTCTGTCAGAACAGAGCTTGATGCTGGAGCTGTGAGATCATGACCTGAGCCGAAGTCAGAGGTTTAACTGACCAAGCCACCCAGGCGCCCCAACAAGTAATAGCTTCTTAAAGGTTAGTTGCAATGTGGAATCTAAAACCATATCAAGGAAATGCATTGATCTATCTTTCATTTTGAATGTATCTTATACCCATGTATGATTGATTCTATAATAGCATATATTGGTCATTTGGAAAATATTGGTTCACTGAGTTATACAGATCTTCCAAATATTGTAATATGTCATTATACTATATTTTAAAAATCACAGTCATTAATATAATCACTGATCTCATCAGAAAAGTCTTTAAGCATCAGCAAACTACCAAGCTCACAGAGGTGGATATGAGGTTTTCAAAATTCTAATTTCCACTTAAAAGTTCCAATCTCATCATTGCTAACAGTATTATCAATTATTTTCCTTAAAGTAACAGACTTGCTTCATGAATTTTTGAGAAAACATCTGCCAGATACGCACACCTGAATACCACAGTTTGTCAGTCATCCATTTAAGTGAAAAACGTGTTTCACGACAAATATGGCTAGTTCAGCTCATAACTCAACTGGTAGTACAAGTGCTTTATCTCAAGACAACCATTGTACTTAGGTATGCAGCAGAGTGCTTTATGGGTACTTCCCATTTCATGACATGGAATATTTTAAAAAATGTGTACGCGCTTACTTTGGTAGCACATATACTAAAAAGAGTTTATACTCAAGGGTCAGGATTTAATAAAAGTACTGCTTCATCAGGAACGTTCCTAAGTGAAACTAGGTGTGTGTTTCTTTGTTTGTTTTTTTGTTCTCCTGTGAGCACGTGGTAGTGAAGAATAACGGTAAACTTTTTTTTTTTTTTAACTAGGCTTCATGCCCAATGTAGGGCTTGAACTCATGACCCTGAGATCAAGAGTCTCATGCTCTACCAACTGAGCCAGCCAGGCACCCTGATAACAGTAAACTTTGGTACCACTGTGTTGATTCATGCTAAGGTATCAATAGTGTTCCCCACCGATGCTTTTGCACCAGCAGAGCAAATGTCATAATGAGAAATAAAAATAGTTATTAGATAATTAGTATTATTAAGAAATTAGTTTTGCTATTATCAACAAAGTTAGACATACTATCATTGCAATTATTATGAAAACAGGAAATTTTGAAATCATAAAAATATGAAAATTTATTACACAGATTCCCTGAAAGGGTCTTTGGGACTTTCTGGAGTTAGTGAATCACACTCTGAGAGCTGTTGATTTAGAGCTATTCAAAATCCCTTAGGTCAGCCTTGACCTAGAAGAATGAACAAGCACCTGCCTACATGGAAATTAGTGCCAGGAATCAAAACTCCTCAAAGCAAAGTTATGAAAACCCTCAGGCTTCTAAGAAGCTTATTATTTAGTTTATTCTGCTTCATACTAGAATAGTATCCCAAATATATTTAGCATTACATTCCTTACATCCTTTATATGACATCTGATTTCATCCTCACACTAACTTCATAATGCTAGTATTTAACACCAATAAATACTACTACATGACACTGTGATGCTAGTGGTTTAGACCTGTCTGACCCTAAAGTGCTTCCCCTTAGTTACTATGCCTCACTTTACATTTTTATCATTTATATATTCCCTTAAATATATTTGCATCAGCGTTGCTTTTGGTACCTCAATATTCTGGTTGAACTTGGGTACGACCCATCTTAACTTCCCATAAATGGATTTCTGCATAAGAGCCATTCCATGCAGGGCTCTTGCGCTGCCCTAAGGAAACTAAGGGCAAACCATGAAACTGTCTTTCTTTAGAGATCCTGATATTTACAAATATGCCAACTCTCACCAAAATTCCCCCAAGTTGTTTATTTTTATTAACGTCTTGATCCAGCAAAAACTGGAAAGTGTAAAAGACAAAACATTTTCCAGAAAATTTGTTTTTGAAAAGTCAAGTGTTGAAGAAGCATGAAGAACTGGCAAAACATGTGATAAAGCAGTTCTGTGCTTGGTATTTTCATTCAGCAATTACAAGAGTGTGTGCGCTTTTTAAGTTGTATATTTTATTTATGAACTAGTCGTGGGAACATAAAAGTCTCAAAAATTCCTCAAATGTTACCCAAAAGCTTTTTATATTTTTTGGAGATGAATCGGTTCAACATTTTGCAAAATGTGGTGTGTACACCCCTAGTGATTCTCAACTTGATTTTTAAGGGTAAAACATTAACTTCAGTGGCTGGCGTTTACCAGTGTCGGCTTTGCCTGGTGTGGGAGTGTGCTTTCTCTGCTCCCCACTACGGTGCCTCAGCTTGCCCTGCTGGGACCCCTTCCAAGCCCCACCTAGACCCCAGCCATCCCTCCCATCTCTAGGTTCTCACCTTGACAGCCTCCTTACATCTTTCCTCTTACTCCTCCCAGGGTCCTCTCCTGGACCTGGATTCCCAGCCCACCCTTCCTTTCACCTTTTCTCCAGATTAACATTCTGCCTGAATTTCCACTTCCAGCCTCCCCATTTTCCCACCCTGCTAAACAGCTTGTTTTTCTCAGTGCCTGCTACTCTACTTATTTGAAGTCTCATCTTGCCCCTGCTCTGATGCCCTCTCCCCACAGCTTTTGCCCCTTCCCACCACCATTCCTGCCCACTTTTCCAGGTGCAAGTTCCCCTCTCCCAAGGGTTTGTCTAGCTCCTTGGGTCCCCTGTCTTTGTACCTCTCCCCATTATTTCCTGGCTACTGTTGTTTTCAGTCCCAAACCCATCTCTCCTTTCTCATCAGATGTTTCCAACTTTTCCTCTTACTGATTAAGAACATGGAATTCTGAGCTAGACTTCCTGGACTGGAATGCCACTTCTGCCACTTATGAGTTGGGTGATCTGGGACCTAGATCAGCATCCTCATTTATAAAATAAGGATAATCATACTTACCTAATAAGATTGTTATTAAGACAAAAAGAAAGCACTTAAAATGGCGCCAGACACAGGATAGGCACGATGTGGGTGCTTGATAAAGAAACAAATGTGTAAAATAACTGAGCACAGATCTTTCCCTCTGACACCATGATCTTTCTTAACTTTAATGTTTGTTTTTTTTTCCCCTCACATGCCTATTTCCTTTTAAAATAAATGTGTTAAGTTAAAAAACAAGCCAACTCAAATTTAGGAAATTATAATATAGGTGGCAATGGGTATGGTGAAATCACAGTGGCATGCAAATGACTAAAGTTGGGGTATAGTGGAGGTATGGAAAGTGATAATCTGGAGGTCCTGGCTGAGATCTGCCATTAACCAGCTGTGTACATTTGAGCAAGGTGTTCAGTGTGCTTGGGCTCTGGTTCCCTCATCTATATGGTATGAAGTTGGGCTGGATGGTCATCTACTCATTCTCTAAACCAGGGGTTCTCAACTGGGGGTGATTTTGCCCCTTCTAGGGATATCAGACAGTATCTAGAGATATTTATTTATTTTTTAAGTTTATTTTCTAAAATTTACATCCAAATTATTTAGCATATAGTGCAACAATGATTTCAGGAGTAGATTCCTTAGTGGCCCTTACCCATTTAGCCCATGCCCCCTCCCACACCCCCTCCAGTAACCTTCTGTTTGTTCCCCATATTTATGAGTCTCTTATGTTTTGTCCCCCTTTTGTTTCCCTTCCCTTATGTTCATCTGTTTTATCTCTTAAAGTCCTCCTATGGGTGAAGTCATATGATATTTGTCTTTCTCTGACTGACTAATTTCACTTAGCATAATACCCTTCAGTTCCATCCACGTAGTTGCAAATGGCAAGATTTCATTCTTTTTGATTGCCCAGTAATACTCCAATGTGTGTGTGTGTGTGTGTACACCACATCTTCTTTATTCATCCATCGATGGACATTTGAACTCCTTCCATACTTTAGCTATTGTTGGTAGTGCTGCTATAAACATTGGGGTGCATGTGTCCCTTCTGACACATAAATAAATACTTGGATAAATACCTAGTAGTGCAATTGCTGGGTCGTAAGGTAGTTCTATTTTTAGTTTTTTGAGGAACCTCCATACTGTTTTCCAGAGTGGCTGCACCAGCTTGCATTCCCACCAACAATGCAAAAGAGATCCTCTTTCTCTGCATCCTCGCCAACATCTGTTGTTGCCTGAGTTGTTAATGTTAGCCATTCTGACAGGTGTAAGGTGGTAGCTCATTGTGGTTTTGATTTGTATTTCCCTGGTGATGAGTGATGTTGAGCATTTTTTTCACGTGTTGGTTGGCCATCTGGAGGTCTTCTTTGGAGAAGTGTCTATTCATGTCTTTTGCCCATTTCTTCACTGGATTATTTGTTTTTTAGGTGTTGAGTTTGATAAGTTCTTTATAGATTTTGGATCTAGAGATATTTTTGGTTGTCACAGCTGGGAATGGGGGTTCCTACTGGCATCTAGTGGGTAGAGGCCAGATATGCCGCTAAACACTCTACAATGCATAGGGACAGCCCCACGGCAGGAGTTATCTGTCCCTAAATTGTCATAGTACTGAGAAGAGGAGCTGATCTCAAACAACAGGCTTCTAAATTTGACCACGTTATTGCCTGAAGAAGATGTAAATGGGCTATGCACAAGAGAGGCTATGATGTGAGCCCAAGGGTGTTTTGGGCTGCCTTTAGGAATTCCCACGGGGAAACCAGCCCATCATAGAGCCATACCACTTAGACAAACAAATAAATAAACAACAACAACAACAGCAAAACCTCTACTGTTTGGGACTGACTTGCTCCCTAGTCTCCCCTCCGTCTTCTAATAATGTCTTCATTTCCCAAACTCATCAGAAAATGATGCTCAGGGGTGCCTGGGTGGCTCAGTCGGTTGAGCATCCCCCTCTTGATTTCGGCTCACGATCTCACGGTTCGTGGGAGGCTTCACACTGACAGTGGGGAGACAGCTTGGGATTCTCTCTCTCTCTCTCTCTCTCTCTCTCTTCCCCTCCCCTGCTTGCTCTCTCTCTCCTTCTCTATCTCTCTCTCTCTCTCAAAATAAATAAGCTTAAAAAAAAAAAAGAAAATGATGTTCAAAAGTTGGCTATTTTTGGTTTGTCCAAAGCCCACACCTAGAAAGACATGTGATTTAATTTCCTTGATGTTTACATTTTCCTGCTTCTTTTCAGTGATCTTAGCCCTAAACATACTGCTGATGTGTTTTGCTGCATATATATCATTCATCTGAAGTTATTTTTAGACATTTCTTACTTTTATTTCATTTCAAGAATTTGCCAAACATTTGTTATGTCTTGTTCTTTCTGCATCACATTCTGGTTTAATCTATTGGCAGACAAGTTATTTATACCTATTGATACTGCTCATACTAACGTTGTTTCTTAAGTGAATTTCCCCCATTTTTCCCTTTATTTTTCTTGGTCTATTTAGAGGAAACTGACCGTAGAAATAGTATATCATCATTGTCGGGCCAACTGAAAACTTCTGCTGGTGGGTAGGTAAAATAACTTATTAATCTATTTTTCATGGTTTGTGTTATCATTGCTACCACTGTCCTTCTGCTTTTAGTAAAAAGCCTTCGTAGGCCTCATGGTATCTTCCTGTTACCAGAGAAATTGTCATTTTCTGAAGCGCCAAGATTTCATTGCATGTCCTACAGAATGTAGCTATTTTGTTTCTGGAGTATATGTGTAAGTGTGAAATATGTGAAATATGTGTTTTCAGAAGATACCTGGAATAATGCGTCAGCTAATATAATTTAATTGATAATTGACAGTGATTGGGAGAAATAAGTTTTTATTGGTGGTTAAATATTTTTTATGGGTGAATTAATTTTTTAATTCCCATATTATAAAAAAATTCAATGGATCGTATAGGTACCAAGGCAGTTGGCCAGAAAGCATTTACTGAATAACCATCAGGAGCTGCTATAGATTTGGTATTAAAATCTGAGACCTTTAGAATTTATGAAAATATGACCCCTATCCTCAAGGAGGATTTCATCACTGCTTATGTAAGACAGTGTGGTCAGACTGAGCATTCGCCAATCTCACTGTGACTTGCCTATAGCTTACACCAGAGGAAATACACACACACACACACACACACACACACACACACACGTGTATAGTGGTTAAGAACATGATTTCTAGGGGAAGACCCAGTTTCAAGTTGAGGTTCCACCAGTTACTAGCTTAATAACCCTGGGCAAATTAGTTAACCTCTGTGACCACCAGGCATTGTGCAAGTAAATAATTTTGTTCACTAATGGGTTCTTAGCACACTGCCTAGCATATTGTAGGGACTTCATACATTTTTATAATGAGTGAATAATGCATATGAAGCACTAAGACATTGCATAGTACATAGTCAGTGCTCACTCAATAAAATGTTAAAAAAGAATCTTGATGGGGCGCCTGGGTGGCGCAGTCGGTTAAGCGTCCGACTTCAGCCAGGTCACGATCTCGCGGTCTGTGAGTTCGAGCCCCGCGTCGGGCTCTGGGCTGATGGCTCAGAGCCTGGAGCCTGTTTCAGATTCTGTGTCTCCCTCTCTCTCTCTGCCCCTCCCCCGTTCATGCTCTGTCTCTCTCTGTCCCAAAAATAAATAAAAAACGTTGAAAAAAAAATTAAAAAAAAAAAAAAAGAATCTTGGGGGCGCTGGGTGGCTCTCAGTCAGTTAAGCAACGGACTCTTGAACTCAGTTCAGGTCTTGATCTCAGGGTTGTGAGTTTAAGCCCTGCATTGGGCTCTGCGCTGGGCCTGGAGCCTACTTAAAAAAAAGAATCTTGATTTCAGGATGCCGGATTTGTTCCATATTGACATAGTTTGTAGAGTTTGTATTAAGCTCTTCATTTATTCAGAACAGCTATTGTTCTGTGGTGTTTGGTTATTATAAAGGGGAAACAGAGGCATATTTGCTATGATACTTGTACTCAAAAAGTTTGCAATTTAATAAAGGATAGAAAACATGAGCAGAAATAACTATACTTATACAGTTGATGCGTCAACAACATGAGTTTGAGTTGCGTGGGCTCACTTATACGTGGATTTTTTTTGGATAAACACGGTAGAGTACTGTAAATGTATTTTCTCTTCCTTATGATTTTTTAAGTAACATTTTTCTTCTCTAGCTTACTTTATTATAATGATACAGTCTATTATACATATAACATATAAAAATGTGTTAATTGACTGTTTATATTATATATAAGGCTTCTGCTCAACAGTAGACAAATAGTAGTTAAGTTTTGGGGGAGTCAAAATCTATACACAGATTTTTGACTATGCTGGGGGATGGCACTTCCAACCCCTGTGTTGTTCAAGGGTCAACTGTAAGTAGTATTGAGTTATAGTAAATAGTATATGAAACACCTTAAAATTATGCTATATAGTTTTTGGAATTCAGAGAAGGGAGAGATTGCTAGATAACAGTGGCTTAAAATCAAAAGTCAGTTTGCGGCACCTGGGGGGCTCAGTCAGTAGAACATCTGACTCTTGATCTCAGGGTTGTGAGTTCAAGCCCCACATAGGTTGTGGAGCCTACTTAAAAAAAAAAAAAAAGCAAAACTGAAAAGTCAGTGTGCTTTTTATTATTATCACTATGACCTGGCAATTGTACAGTGTTAATAACAGCATTCTCTCACCTCCCCTTGGCATGCCACTGACAATATTTGACAAAACTGATCAAGGAGTAGTTTGTGAGATTGGCCCTTAAAGAACATAGAAGATTCCATGGGCGAATATGGAAGCCAAGGCAAACTAGAGGGAATAGCTTCTTCAAAGACCCAGAGGCCAGGAGAACAGCAAAATAGGGGAAGAATAAGTTGTGAAGATAAGGGTAGGTTGACATTGACTTGAGGAAGAAGGAAAGATGCCTTTATTGAGTGCCTACTATGGGTAGCCAAAGGATTGGCTTCCATTATCTTCCTTAAACCTTATAACAACACTTAGGGATGGGTACTTTTACCCACATATTATAGATGAAGAAACTGAGGTTCTGAGAGTGTAAGGGTCTTACCCAAAATCTCGCAAGCAGTCAAGGGCAGAGTTAGGAGTTGCTTGTAAACTGGTGGTCTTTCCATCTGTCTAGAGTTGAACATTAAATCAAAGACAACAGGGAACCATTAGAGGTTTTATTTTATTGTATTTATTTTTATTTTAATGTTTATTTATTTGTTTTTGAGAGAGAGCAAGAGAGAGAGAGCACAGGCACACAAGCAGGGGAGGGTAAGAGAGAGGGAGACACCAAATCTAAAGCAGGCTCCAGGCTCTGAGGTGTCAGTGCAGAGCCTCACATGGGGCTCGAACTCTGAACCACGAGATCATGACCCAAGCTGGAGTTTGACGCTGAACCGACTGAGCCACCTAGGTGCCCCTAATTTATTTATTAAAAAAATGTTTATTTATTTTTGAGAGAGAGAGAGAGCACACACGCACGCGCGCGCGCGGGGGAGGGGCAGAGAGAAAGAGGGAAACACAGAATTGGAAGCAGGCTTCAGGCTCTGAGCTGTCAGCACAGAGCCCAACACAGGACTGGAACTCACAACTGTGAGATCGTGATCTGAGCCATGAGTTGGACGCTTAACCGACTGAGCCACCCAGGTGCTCCAACAATTAGAGATTTTAAAACTGGAAAGTGATCCGAATAAAGCTGTACTTCAGGAGGGTTAATGTGGCCCTGGTGTTAAGGATGAACTCAAGGTGGGGGTTGGGAATCAGGAACTCCAGCTACTGCTGGAAGTGTTTCGGTGGAAGGTACAGTGGAATGAAAAAAGATGTCAGAGAGGTTGTAAAAAAAAGAATTGCTAGGATTTAGAGACTCATTGGATATTCAGGTATGGAGCGAGGAAGAAGGAGGATGCAGAGATGCCCTAACCTGGGCAACAGAATGATGGTGCTATTGCCAGGAACAGAAAACCAGAAAAAGAGAGCTAATCACAGAATTAGGTCCTTTAATTTGGCTATGGCCAAGGACATTTGGCCTAAGACAAGTATGTAATCAGTATAAATATAGCAATTATAAGAGTGAGTGGTTGATGAGATATTGGGTTGGGAATTATATCAATGGGCTTGAAAAGGAAGAGTTTTTCATCTGGAAGAAAGCTTCTTATAGGAAGTTACGCTGGGTAGGGAAGAGAAGGACTAGAATACTTGACAGGAGGAGAAAAGTTGTTCTCTGTGTTTGGAAAAGCAATGGTGGAGACCTGGTGGTAGGAAATGGCTCCTTGCCTTGGAAATGCAAATTCCTTTCCTTAACCGGGCCTGTGTGACTGTGGGCAGAGTGACCACTTTCCCCATCTTTCCAGAGTCCCATCTATAGCAGAGCATGTTGGACATCTCTTCCTGACAGCCCGCTCCACCCACCCATCCCCAGTCTAATAAAGGAAAGGATTAGGAAGAGAAGCAAGCCTTCCTCATGGGTTTAAAAAATAATTGCAGAGAAGAAACCTATATGCATATTTTATTATGCATTTGCATTAAAAAAAAATCAAGAGTCTGCAAAGGCTTATAGTCAGAAGACATACAAAATTACCCAATTAAAAGGAGAGAAGATGGCAAGGACTCGAAAACTGGTTACAGATTTTAATTTACTTGAAGAAAAACCAAGCAATACGTCAAAGGTATAAATCTGCATTTCCCTGGGGTCTCAACTGAGTGATTCAGCTTTTTTTAGTAAGTGGGTCAGGAAACTGCTAATCCTATAATGATTTTGTTCAACAGCACTCAGCTGGTAGATGATTCCTTGCAGATCTAAAAAAAAAACAAAACAAAACAAAACCCAGGTATGGTTAAGATGTTGACCCACAATCGAATTGCTTTGTTTATCAACCACGAATTATGTTTTCATTTTCTTGATTGAAAGTCTGTTCTTTTACTTGGCACGTAGGGACAATATGGTATGTGGTTTTACTTAAATGCTCTGTGCCACATTGCACAACTGATACAGTGTTGCCATAGAATAAGAAGTCTTAAACAGAATGAAATTCAACAGGAGAAGCCATTGCCCTACATGAGGATAAACATGGGAGTTGATATATTGGTTTTGTGGAAACAGATCTCAGGTTTAAAAATACAAGCCATGAATCAGCCTGGAAGAGGTTTTTGTTTGGTTGTTTTGTTTTAGTTTTTGTTTTTTGCTTTTTTTTCAGTTTTGGTAAAATATGCATAATGTAAATTTACTATTTTAACCATTTTTAAGGTGTACAGTTCAGTGGCATTAAGTGCATTCATATTGTTAGGCAACCATCACCACCATCCAACTGTAGAACTCTTTTTGTCTTGCAGAACTAAAACTCTACACATTAAACACTAACTCCCTGTTCCCTTCTCTCCCCTGCCCCTGACCACCACCATTGTACTTTCTGTCTGTGCAAATTTGACTACCCTAGGTACCTCATATAGGTGGAATCACACAGTATTTTGTGACTGGATTCTTTCACTTAGCATAATGTCCACAAGGCTCATTCATGTTGTCACATCTATTGGAATTTCCTTCCCTTTTAAGACTGAATAAGATTCCATTGTGTGTTTAGACCACATTTTGTTTTTCCATTTATCAGTTGATGAACATTTGGGTTGCTTCCACCTTTTGGCTATTGTGAATAACACAGCTATGAGCATGAGTGTACAAATATCTTTTTGAGTCCTTTCAAATTGCTTTCAATTCTTTTGAGTGTATACCAAGAAGAGGAATTGCCAGATCATATGGTAATTCTATTTTTAATGTTTTGAGGAAGTACCATACTGTTTTCCATAGCGATGAGAGAGATATTTTTAGGTCATCTGACATTAAGGTGCATTTATTCTTTCATTCCTTCACTCTCTTTCAACAAACATTACTGAGGACTTGCTTTGTATAATGACTGTGCCAGGCTCTGGGAAGTCTACAAACGTGACTTGTTTGTGGTACAACAGAGATAGTGTCTCAGAATAGAGAGCTACATTCACTTCTAAGTCAGAGCAAGGCTTGAATTCAGGGGTTCAACACAATTTTTAAAAATGATGTTTATCAACGGTGCCTGGGTGACTCAGTTGGTTGAGTGCCTGACTCTTGATTTTGGCTCAGGTCATAGTCCCAGGGTTGTGGGATCGAGCCCCGAGTTGGGGTCTGTGCTGAGCATGGAGCCTGCTTAAGATTCATTCTCTCTCTCTCTCTCTCTTTCTCTCTCTCTCTCTCTCTCTGTCCTTCTCCCCCCTCACTCACTCTCTCTCTCTCTCTCTCGAAAAAATGTCTATCAGAAGAGAAGTTTGTCTATTTGAAAGCAAAGAAAAAGGAGCATCACAGGGGTAAATATCAGGAGTCCTATTAAAATATGGCTCAGCAATGGACTTCTAGTATTACAGAGTCATTAGTGAGGCTATCCCAGGAAGGGCAGACTGTGTCTAAAAAACTAAGCTGAGGGACACTTTTTTAGCTCATTTATCTAATTCTCTTTGTTCTAATGGTATGTTCCTTAAGCTGTGTTATTTGTTTTATTTTTAAAAAATGTTTTTAATGTTTATTTATTTATTTTGACAGAGAGAGAGTGTAAGCCAGAGAGGGGCAGAGAGAGAGAGATTGAGGGAGAGCGAGACAATCCCAAGTAGGCTCTGCGCCCCTAGCACAGAGGCTGACACAGGGCTTGAACCCACAAACGGCGAGATCATGACCTGAACCGAAATCAAGAGTTGAACACTTAACCAAATTAAGTCAGGCACCCTTTTTTTAAAGTAATCTGTATGCCCAGCATGGGGCTTGAACTCATAACCCCAAGATCAAGTCACGTGTTCTACCGACTGAGCCAGCCAGGTGCCCCCTTAAGCTATGTTCTGATTATAATTTGGCTTCTCTGACTAAAAAAGGGGAAATGCTTTAGTCATGCCAATCTCAGCATTGTGGTCTTTGAGAGTTTAAATTTCTCATCATTAATTAATATTTTAGCATATATGTCTTGAACATTGGACTTAGTAAACTCTACTTAATGTGAGTCCAATTGAAAAATATAGACCTACTCTTTACGTACTGGCAAAATCAAGCCTTTAAGATTTCTAATCTTTCAGATCACAGACCAGGGCCAAGCCACGGATATCTCTGAGCCTCAGTTTCCTTATCTGAAAGTTGAGACTAAAATAGTGTCTACTTTATGAAGTTGTTGTAATGATTAAAATAAGTAACTTCATAGTGTTCAGAACAGTGTCTTGTACATAATAAATACTATGTAAGGGTTGATCTTGTTATTAATGGAAAATTCTCCAAGATATTCTTACCTTATAAAAGTCTGACCTTGCAGAGAACACATTTTTCTGTTGGAATCTGCATAATTCTTATTCTCAAAGTGCAAGCAAAGTTGTGAATGATTTATCTTGGTTGCCTATTTTTAAAAATAACTATTATGTTTATTTGTTTATTTTGAGAGAGAGAGAGAGAGAGAACACAGGCAGGTGTGGGCAGAGAGAAGGAGAGACAGAATCCCAAGCAAGCTCTGCACTGATGGTGAACTCATGAACTGCGAGATCATGACCTGAACTGAGAGCAAGAGTCAGATGCCCATCCAACTGAGACACTCAGGTGCCCCTCTTGGTTGCCTGTTCTTAACCTCTTTTTCTGGTGCCCATCCCTCTGCTTCCAAGCACCTCACACCTACAGGATTTTCTGTTACAGCAAGACAAAGCCAGCACCCCCACAGGCAGTAATCCAAGCACTGGCCTTCACATAACCCACTTTGCAAGTTCTTAGGACCTGGCAGGGTTACTGTGGCCAATATGAGAAATTTATTGATGCCAGTGAAGTCATGACTGATAATGATTATATCTGTGTATGTTATATATATGTAACACACACAGATATA
>NW_026057586.1:75514508-75615476 GCF_023721935.1 Panthera uncia
GGCCTATAGGGAAGAAAAAAAAACCTTTTGGGTCATATGAGGCCTATTTGATGCCACCTCTCAGGTCTACTGTCTTCTCCATTGTCCTTTTATTTTTATTTATTTTTTAAATGTTTATTTATTTTTGAGAGAGAGAGAGAGACAAAGACAGAGACAGAGACAGAGTGTGAGCAGGGGAGGGGCAGAGAAAGAGAGGGGGACACAGAATCTGAAGCAGGCTCTAGGCTCCGAGCTGTCAGCACAGGGCTCGAACTCACGAACCGCAAGATCATGACCTGAGCTGAAGTCGGATGCCTTAACTGACTGAGCCACCCAGGTGCCTCTTCTCCATTGTCCTTTTAAAGAATTCTGTGCCATTACAGAAAGAGAACTTCTGCTCTTGTGTGAATTCAAGGGGTTTTAAGAGATTTGAGGGACTTTGGGTGAGACTAGGGAAATTCTTGGGCTAAACCAGGAGTTTCAGGTGAAGGCGAGCTGCTCAACAGTAAGTATGAGGTAGTTTGGGGCCAGAGGCAGAAGAGTAATATGAACTGGAGCTGATCTGAGCCTACGACAGACACAGGCTGTTTCTTCTGGAGCAAACCACGCTTGGTCCAGGGGACCCAAAGCAAGAAGAAAGACTAGCCACTAGCCACTTTGCTACTTTTTAATTATGAGTCCATATACAAAGCCCAAACTAGCAGATGGTTCAGAGAATCACAAGGTACAGTTAAACAACTGGTAAACAGAACTTACGAGAAAATGTGAGTCGATAGAATTATTCAACCTGAGATAAGTGATACCATACCCTGTGGTTATTTTACTAAAAGTGGTTGTATTAGGGTTCTCCAGAGAAACAGAACCAGTAAGATACATATAGAACAGGATGTTTATTGTAGGAATTGGCATGTGATCACGGAGGCAGAGAAGTCCCGTGATCTGCTATCTGCAAGCTGGGAACCAGGAAAGCTGCTGTAATTCAGTCCAATTCCAAAGGCCTGAGAATTGGGAGCTGCTGGTATAAGTCTCGTGACAAGTTCAAAGGCCTGAGGAGAGGAGAAGACGGATGTTCCAGCTCAAGCAAAAAAAAAGCAAATACACTCCTCCTCTGCTTTTTCATTCTGTTCAGGCCCTCAACAAACTACGTGGTGCCCACCAGCATTGGTGAGGGCAATCTTCTTTATCAGTCTACAGATTCAAATGTTAATCGCTTTCAGAAACACCCTCCCAGACACACCCAGAAATAACATTTCACCAGCTCTCTGAGCATTCCTTAACCTAATCAAGTTGACATAAAGAATTAACCTTCACAAGGGTGACTGGGTGGCTCAGTCTGTTAAGCGTCCAACTTCGGCTCAGGTCATAATCTCACAGTTTGTGAGTTCAAGTCCCACAAGGGGCTCTGTGCTGATAGCTCAGAGCCTGGAGCCTGTTTCAGATTCTGTGTATCCCTTCCCTACTCATGCTCTGTTTCTCTCTCTCTCTCTCAAAAATAAATCAAATAAACATTAAAATTAACCTTCACAGTAAGGTTCAATTACTCTCTGATTGCACTGAGGATTTTAATTCAAATCAAAGAAAACTTTCTGAAAATGCAAGTTTTTGCCCTTAATTTAACACTTTAGTTAATATGATAACTGGGTTTCTTTGAGATGTCAAAAAAACAAATCAATGTGGTTTGTCTCAGTTATGGGAAGTTTCAAAAGTAAAAAACGAAGGATACAATTTTATATCAAAGATAGTTACAACTTCCAGGATAAAAAAATTAATTTTCTTTTCATACAAATGGAATTTTACCTTATTTTTTTAAGTTTATTTATTTATTTTGAGAGAGAGAGACAGAGCATGAGTGGGGGAGAGGCAGAGAGAGAAAGAGAGAGAGAGAGAGAGAGAATCCCAAGCAGGTTCCATGCTGTCAGCGTGGAGCCCTACACGAGGCTCAATTCCATGAACCATGAGATCATGACCTGAGCTGAAATCAAGAGTTGGATGCTTAACTGAATGAGCCATGTAGGCACCCGTAGAATTCGACTTTAAAGCTAAGATTAAGTCTCTAGGACTTCAATTGGGTTGTGAAAGCTCAGTAGATTCTTGTGTAATAGGTATTCCAAATTAGATATGACCACAAACTGTTACTCTAAGAAATTAGGCCCAGACCATTTCCTAGGGCTGGGGAAGCCTTTCTAGTTGAAGCCACCTGGAGAAGAGTGAAAGTTCATTGTTCACAAAAGTTCATATCAGTAACCTCACTTATCTTCCATTAACTTTTCCCTTGAAATTTTGAGTGAGTGGAACCTTCTTCTGGGTGGGTGCAAATATAGGAGCCAGAGGAGAAAGAACAGAGAAATTAAAGAGGAAATTGTTTGAGCAGGATGTCAGATCAGAACCAGCTGTCTCAGTCAGCTAGCAAGCTTTTATAGAATCAGAAACTTGGAAACCTATATTTTCCAACTTGGCTTTTTTCTTTTCTTGTTTTTGGTACTTCCTGTGTTTACTAGTGAAGCTTCTTTTGAAAATTATAGATGATCTTGCTTTGCCAAAGGGAACAAAGGAAAGGAAGTTTTACATTTGTCCCTGTTTTGACCAATTAAAGGGAGAACTATGGAGAAAGTCAGAGGTGCCCTGGGTTTTTGTTTGTTTTGTATTGTTTTCTGATGTGGGAAGCAAAGGTAAAAGAAAAAATTAAATTTCTTTGCTACTTGTAGCCCATTGATAAGTCCTTGACTTGTAGTGAACTTCCTCTAGGAACTTAGCTGCCTCAATGGCAAAGGCAATCTTAGCTTAACATTATCCCAATGTCCAGGATCCTGTAAGTCTACTCTAACATAAAGAAATTCTTTTAGAGACTTCTTTTATCTCTACCTCCTGAGATACATGTTAGCAATCATCCTCCAAGCATATGGCCCACTGATGTACCTCTGAAGGGTCTCATTCATGAATAAGGTTTTATTAGACAGTAATAAATAACCCTTTCCTAATAATAGCTAGCCTCCTCAAGGTCCTAGAAACCTTGTTTCCAAAATTCCTTAGAGACTTATGCTATCCCAACCCCTCTCCCAACTTGAAAGTATATAATCAGTCACATGTCACAACCCTAGTGCAGCTCTTTCTGCCCACGGGTCCTGTCCCTGTGCTTTAATAAACAAAAAACAAACAACAACAACAACAACAACAACAAAAAACCCACCTTTTTGCATTAAAGATGTCTCAAGAATTATTTCTTGACTGTTTGCTTTGAACCCCAACATTTTCACATCATTTTCTGCCAATTTGTTTTCAATGAAACGAACATCAGGGACATCATTTAAGATAGAGAATCATTGCACCAAACTGAAAACATATACAGTATCACTTAAAACTGCTCTCATAGGGCGCCTGGGTGGCTCAGTCAGTTGAGCGCCAACTTTGGCTCAGGTCATGATCTTGCAGTTCATGAGTTCCAGCCCCACGTCAGGTTCTGTGCTAAAAGCTCAGAGCCTGGAGCCTGCTTTAGATTCTGTGTCTCCCTCTCTCTTTGCCCCTCTCTCGTTCGTGCTCTGTCTCTCAAAAATGAATAAACATTGGAAAAAAATTTGTAATTGCTCTCATAAAAATGAGTGTTTCAGGGGTGCCTGGATGGCTCAGTAGGTTGAGCAACTGACTACGGCTCAGGTCATGATCTCGCGGTCAGTGGGTTCGGGCCCCACGTCGGGCTCTGTGCTGATGGCTCGGAGCCTGGAGCCTGCTTCGGATTCTATGTCTCCCTCTCTCTCTGACCCTGCCCCACTCACGCTCTGTCTCTGTCTTTCTCTCTCTTTCTCTCAAAAATAAATAAACATAAAAAAATTAAAAAAAAAAAAAGAGTGTTCCAAGGGGTAAAGTTACCAACTTCAGTTATTCTACAGCTTCCTAAACATTGAACATGATCTTTAGGGTTGATTGATATTTTCAGAACATACTCTTGGGAGTGTCTAGCATAGTTTATCTAATGTTATTTCAAATGAACATTAAAAATGCGTGGTCTATGGTAGAAAGTTCTTTCTGTTATTTATTTTTGAAGGCTGCTTCCCGATCACTGTGGTACAGTTCTGCTTATTTTTAGGAAGCACGCTTATGATTCCACTATTAATATATTCAGTATCAATTATCCACTTGCACACAGTTCTGTGTGGGTGAGTTTTAGAGCTGAGAATTTCCTTAAGAAAATGAATTCTGAATTTTAAGTTTACTTTTATCACTTTCCTGTTTCATCTGGCTACCTGGGATGAAGAAAAGCTCAAAAGACATCTGCTGCCGCTTTTAACTTTTGGTTTGAGTCATGCAGATTGGATTTAACTTTAATAGAAACAGAAGAAATAAACCCTGAAGTGTATGTGTTCTTCCAAATTTATAGGTTCTAGACCAGAAGCCTGAGTTGCTTTTAAAAATTCATGAGGAATGCACTTTTTCATTCTTGTTGTTTGACATCTCAAGAACAGGTTTCCCCTGTTCTCTGAACGTTTGCTTTATGCCACTTCACTTTTATGAAAGACTGAACGTTAGTACTTATTTTTTATTTAAAAATTGTTTTAATTTATTTTTTAGAGAGAGCACACATGTGTGCATGAGTGGAGGAGGGGCGGAGGGAGAGAGAGAGAGAGAGAGAATCCCAAGCAGGCTTCTCGCTCAGTGCAGAGCCTGATGCAGTGTTTGAGCCCATGACCCCTGGGATCACGACCTGAGCTGAAATCAAGAGTTGGATGCTCAACCGAGCCACCCAGGCGCCCCCATTAGTACCTATTTAAAATGTTTTTAATGTTTATTCACTTTTGAGAGAGAGAGAGAGAGAGAGAGAGAGAGAGACAGAGTGCAAGTCGGGGAGGGGCAGAGAGAGGGAGACACAGAATCTGAAGCAGGCTCCAGGCTCTGAGCCGTCAGCACAGAGCCCGACGTGGGGATCGAACCCATAAATTGAGAGATCATGACCTGAGCTGAAGCTGGACGCTTAACCGTCAGAGCCACCCACGTGCCCCAGTACCTATTTTAATCAAAATAAAATCTAAAGAGGATTTTTGCTTTTATGAAACGGTCATCACTTCTTTGCTTTACACCAATTTGGCTCCACTTTTGGATGGCAGAGGAAACCAGTATTGTGTTAGCCTACTACAATTAGGCCCCACAAAATGATGTACCATTACATTCTTAGCAAAATTGTTTCCTAACTCCACCTAACCTCCCCTCCTTGTGTCTACCTCTCCCATGTCAGCCCCCGGCTTTCCCCTTATCATCACAAAAATACTCTATCGGCTTCAGCACAGTAATGAGCTGGCCCCCTGAGTGCCTGAATTTCTTTCATCATAGAAACTATTTCTCAAAGTCCTGTTTGTGATTAACTAACCTTGGCAGTTGGGGTAACAAAAGGTGAAGCAGTTCAAGCAGTGTGTGGGAAATTTCCTTAACAGATGGTTTCTTTCCCTTTGGTAGAAAAAGCAGAAACTGTTGCATGGCATATACTGGCTCATAATTAATCATGAGCCAGGTTTGATATCCATCAACTTGATCCTACCAGAGTGTTCTGATTTATAAGATTTGTCTCCCTGAGAAGACAGTAGGTAGTTCCTTCTCGCCTCTTTCTGGGCCTAGAAGGAATGAAGCTAACGAGAAAAAAAACCTGTCTTAGACAGAAACATCTTAGATCTGGCTTTGTATCCAAAAGAATTGAAAGCAGAGTCTTAAAGAGATATTCATATGTTCGTGCTCAGAGAAGCAGGATTCACAATGGCCAAAGGCCGAGCAACCCAAGTATCTATTGATGGATGAATGAATAAACAAAATGTGGGCTAGTCACACAATGGAGTATTATTCAGCCTTACAAAGGAAGGGAGGGGCACCTGGGTGGCTCAATCCGTTAAAGGCCCTACTCTTGGTCTCGGCTCAGGTCATGATCTCACGATTTGTGGGTTCAAGCCCCATGTCAGGCTCTGTGCTGATGGTGTGGAGTCTGCTTGGGATTCTCTCTCTCTCCCTCTCTCTCTGCACCTCCCCTACTCACTGTCTCTCTCAAAATAAATAAATAAATAATTTTTTTTTTAAAAAGGGATTTTGACATATTCTACAGATGGATGAAACTTGACGACATTATGCTAAGTTGAAATAAGCCAGTCTCAAAAAGACAACTACTGTTAAGAGTCCACTTACATGAGGTACCTACAGTGGTCAAACTCTTAGAGACGAAAAGTCAAATGGTGATTGCCAGGATCTGGGGAGAGTGTAAAAGGGGGAGTCATTTAATGACTGGCTGTAGAGTTTGTCTTGCAAGATGAAATGTTTTGGAGATCTGATGCACAACATTGTGAATATGCCCACGTATTAACTGTACACTTAAAAATGGTTAAGATGGGGGGCACCCGGGTGGTTCAGTCGGTTAAGCATCCGACTTTGGCTCAGGTCATTATCTCGTGGTTCGTGGGTTCAAGTGCTGCGTCGGGCTCTGTGCTGACAGCTCAGAGCCTGGAGCCTGCTTCGGATTCTGTGTCTCCCTCGCTCTCTGTCCCTCCCCTAATAACACTCTGTCTCTCTCTCTCTCTCTCTCTCTCTCTGTCTGTCTCTCTCTGTCAAAAATAAAAATAAACATTAAAAAAAATTTTTTTAATGGTTAAGGTGGTAAGTTTTATATTACATGTACTTTACTGTGATGAAAAGAAAAATGCTGGGAAAAGGAGTCAGTGAGAAATAGTTCGGATAGCAAGTTTGAGACTGTGACAGGGAGAGACAAGCATTGGGTACTGGACACAGACATGGCTATCGTGGTTGGCACCACCCCATCCCCCCTTCAGGACTGGGGGACACCTGCCCCAGCTGCTGGAATGCTGCTGGTTGGCACATCCCAGTTACTAGCCCTCAGCTATCAGCCCTTTGTGGGAATTTCCCTCTGCTGAAGAAAGCCATGCCACTCAGCATCACACCCACTACCCCAGTGCAGCCAGCATCCAATGAGCCATCCATGCATGGGTGAAAAAGTCCTGGTCTTCTCGCCACAGTTGGGGACAGCTCTGAAGGTTGGCTCAACCTCCCTATGGGATCAGCTGAAATCTCATTGTGTGACTGTACCACAATGTCTCCTTCTGTCTAATCTTGCTTCCTTCACTCCCCTCTCCACCGCCCCCTCGCTGGGTGTTCATACAGAGAGCTTTCTCTAACAAACATCCTGCGTGCTAAGCTCTAGTGATGAGAGTCTGAATCATATCACATGCTAAGACATCAAAGCCACCAGAGGTGGTAGCTGAGGCTGAGGTGAACCCTGAAGAGGTGATGGAGAAGGAGGAGGAGGAGGAGGAGTATTAGTTGCATCCTCGAGATCAACTGCACTGGTATGGGCTGTGGCTCATCCAGCTAATCCCCGCCTCTGAGTTCTCCCTTAGGAGGAGAGGCCCACTGGAGCCATGGAGGAGCTGGTTCCTGAGAGCACATGGAGACGGGGGTCCAAGCAGAGCAAGAGGTGGACTCTGGTAGGCACAGAAATGTGCCATGACTACCCCTCCTCAAAGAAGGGCTTGCTGCCCGATTGTGAGGAGCGTGGTCAGCAGACGGCTTCCAGCTGTCAACTCCTTCAGAGTTGGCCTCACCTAAGAGCCTGCTTTTTCCAGAGCAGCCTGCATCTGGGCTAAAGAAATGAGGGCATATAAAAGGATGGCTATTTTGTCCTAAGAGCCTCCTGCCAGGTTGACACAATGTTTGCATCCCTGCAAAATTCATATGTTGAAACTTAATCCCCAATGTGATAAGTGTTTGGAGGTAGAACCTTCGGGATGTGATTAGTGCCCTTACAGAAGAGATCCCAGAGAACTCCCTTCTCCCTTCTGCTATGTGGGGTTACAGCAAGAAAATAGCTGTCTATGAACCAGGGCTCTCACCAGACATGGGATCTGCCAACACCTTGATCTTGCACTTCCCAGCCTCCAGAATTGTGAGGGATACATTTCTTTCATTTATAAGCCACGAAGTCTATGTAATTTGTTATAGCAGACCAGATGGACTAAAACATAGGTTGGCCAAGGCACTGTTAGGCTGTATTGCAAACTCACTTCTGCCTTTTCACAGCTTTAAATATCTTCCCCACTCCATGCCCCCCACCCGGCCCTGCCCAAAACTCCTCTCAGTGTTTGTTTCCAGATATTTTTAGCTGATATTAACTATCTCACTTTCTTTTTTTTATTAATTTTTGTTCATTTTACTTACTTTGGAGAGAGAGAGAGAGAGAGAGGGAAAGTGCAAGTGGGGGAGAAGGGAAGAGGGAGAGAGAGAGAGAGAGAGAGAGAGAGAGAGAGAGAGAGAGAATTTTAAGCAGGCTCCATGCTTAGTGTGGAGCCTGACACAGGGCTCGAAACCATGACCCTGGAATAACAACCTGAGCCGAAACCAAGAGTCCGATGCTCAACCAACCGAGCCACTCCAGCGCCCCTCTCTCATTTTCTACCAAACTGTAGGTCCTCATTAAATGTTTGTTGAATAGGGGCGCCTGGGTGGCTCAGTCAGTTAAGCGTCTGACTTTGGCTTAGGTCATGATCTCGTGGTTCATGGGTTTGGGCCCCGCATCGGGCTCTGTGCTGATGGCTCAGAGCCTAGAACCTGCTTCGGATTCTGTGTCTCCTTCTCTCTCTGCTCCTCTCCCACCTGTGCTTTCTCTATATATATATAAATAAATAAATATTTTTAAAAATGTTTATTGAATAAGTCAAATTTAATAATATTTAATAACTACCATGTAAAAGACATCATTATGCTGGTTATACAGACAAAAAAACAAAAAAGAAAGAAAGAAATTCTGTCTTCATTGGGACTAATTGTCCAATGCCCTCAGAGCCTGTACAATGGCTCATATACAAGGTGACCATGGCAGCAGGGATGGAGATCATGTACGGGCCCAATAACACCATGGAACCCCCAAGGATCTCTAGCAATGCCATTGCCAAATATCCAATGGCTACCAGTAGAGATCAATATGGCATCAATCTTCATGGGAAATCAGCCATAGCCACCAGCTGACAGGTCCAAGATATCAATCTGATCCCTCCACTTTGGACAAGTTAGAAATTCATCCTTTTAAGCTATTATGTGCTTCAGATATGAGTTTGCCTTTCTTTCCAAGTGCCTCTGCTAGTATCACCATCTGGTGGCCTGCAGATGGAAAGTAATGGCAATAATATCCTATGCAACCTTGGGTATCAAGGGACCCATTTTACAGCAAAGGAAGTATGATAATGGGCATGTGACCATGGGCTTTACTGCCCTTACCAAGTGCCTTATCACCCAGCAATGGCTGGTCTGATAGAATGATGGAATGACCTACTGTATTAACTATGTGTTTCTGATGTTTTGACATCTGGGGCCTTGCTTACCCTGGAAAGACTGCCCTTCCTAGGGCTAGCCAATTCTTGAAGACAGTATATGACTTTCTTGTGAGCAGGCCGTTCATAAACCAACCAATCCAGAGCCCATGTGCCTCTCTTTTAGGCTCTCATACTCTGGGCCACTATTTACCTGCCCTATTTCAGGGCTAGGTAATGTATACCTAGAGACAGCCCCTACACCCCAGAGCCTATTGAAATTATTCAAATTAGCCAACCCTAAACCTACTTACCCTGCCTCACATGTTCCTTCTTGTGGAAACCACAATGAAGGCTCTTGTCCACATTCCCGCCAACCGCTGCCCCAGCTCTCCGTGTCTCCTGACCGACCTATTGTTCCCTGTGTGGCTCTGCTTGGCATGGAGCGTCCCCTCCTCTAGGGCACTGTGAGTAACAAACTCTATTTTCAATGGCAATCATCTCCTGATCTCTTGGCCTCCCTATACCTGAATAATAATAAAGTCTACATTTTAAAACACCTGTTGAAGGCCCAGTTACTATACCTCAAAGGACTGGGTGCTATCTTGAAGGATGTGGTTTACACTTTGAACCAATAAGCAATATATCAGGGTGAGCTACTATGTCTGTGTAGCTAGTATATGAGGGCTGGGGATCAAGGAGCAGCCTTTCTCACAATTACATCCAATTCTTGCAGATTCTGTGCTTCTCATTCCCTATGAACTTGTGCTCTGTAGGGTAAGAGTTTCTAATTTCATTTTTTGTAAATTTGTAAATGTTTATTTATTTTTGAGAGAGAGAGACACACACACAGAGTATGAATGGGGGAAGGGCAGAGAGAGAGGGAGACACAGAACCTGAAGCAGACTCCAGGCTGAGGTGTCAGCACAGAGCCTGATACAGGGCTCAAACCCACGAACCACGAGATCATGACCTGAGCAGAAGTTGGTCACTCAACCAACTGAGCCACCCAAGTGCCCCAAGAGTTTCTAATTTCTTGAGGAGCACTTAGGCCAGGGGACACAGTATGGATTCCATTGAATTGCCCATTGTGACTCTACATAGTCATTTTGGGTTCTTCATGTCATTGAACCAATAGGCAGAGAAGGGAGTTGCCCCATTGCCTAGGTTAATCAGTTCTGATTGCCATGGGGAATCAGGGTTGCTGCTGCTTAATGGGTGCAGGATAGAGCCTGTCTGGAACCAAGAGGATTCACTAGTGCATCATTTGATACTTCCATGCTTGGGATGACAGTTCACGGACAGTTACAGTAATAGCAACCTGTCAAAGGCACCTAAGCATTCACACCTCTTGGGGTTGAATGGGCAACCCACCAGGCAAGTCACCTAGGCCAACCAAAATACTAGCTGAAGATGAACATAATCTTGATGGGTAGTGAAGGAGGGAGATGATAAATGAAGGATGGCCTTAGGACGAACTATAGCAGTGGAGACTGTGTATTAGTTTCTTATTGCTGCTGACAAATCATCACCAACTTTGTGGCTTGGAACAACACAAATTAATTTTCTTACGGTTCTTTGAGTCAGAAGTCCAACATGGATGGGTCTCACTGTGTGAAAATCAAGGTGTCATCTTTGGAAAACACAATTTGCCTTATGTGTATTCTCTCATTTGGGCAAACCATGGGCGCTCCTCTTATCCATTAGTTTCATCTCTCTCTCGTACCAAGTTCTCCTGAGAATAAGAAAAATGCTACTGGCTGAAACTGGGTCCCTCTTTCCTGGGAACCTCCCCTCTTACACAAGACATTGCATGACTCTGCTTCAGTGGCCATCGCTAGAGGTCACATGACCCACACTGGGCTCTCTCCCAGGAATCTGGATTTGGAAATAGAAAGGAATTTATTCAGAAGAGACCTGGAATAAAGTGATGTTAATGTCAGTGTTCTGGAAAGAAAAGGTCATGAGCTGCTACTAAATTCACAAAACTCACCCTGGTTTCTTCCTTTTCTAAATTTTAGTTATTTCTGTTTTCCTTTCATGCCACAAAATACCTCCAGCATCCCTTCGTTAACTTCCTCCTCTGCCTCTCCTTTTCTTTTTGTTTGGTTTCTGCTAGCCATAGGACATTTCTATTACTCGGGATCAAAATTTACAAACAAAACATTGCATACAGCCAAATTTCACCTTGAAAAAGGTATAAAAAACAACTACTCTTTGGGGAATATTTGTCATTTCTGCCGAGGCATCTATAAAAGCCATCACTTTTGTCAGCAACAGGATTGAATGTGCCACCATGGTTTATATTTTATTGCTGTTGTTGTTTTCTAAAAAAACTACCCAGGCTTGTGTTATAAATAAATAAGAGAGGTATAGATTTATGGCAATAGCTATCACTCCAACATTAGATAAAATTTGAACACATTTCCACTATTGGACTGGCCAAGAAAAAATCAGCAGGTGGAAATTTTATTTACTCTCCTCTCTATTCTAATGAAAGAGGAAAATAAAAAAGACAATGGGCAGCAAGAAATACAAGAGAGAAAGAGAGAGAGAGAGAGGTCCAGGTAGTCTACAAACTGAGTAATTATATTGGCATAGAGAAGCATCAAAAGTGAGAAAATGCTGAAGAGGTATTTCCAGGTCAAGTGTCCTGATATTCAGGGGACAGTTATCATGGAATGATATCAGACTTAGCTCAGAGGTTTAGAAGATAAACTAATAAGAGAGGTTTTGATAAGGAAGACTTAGAAAAACACTTCTTGATACCCGAGAGGTACATTTCAGTGCAATGAGCAAACAAGAGTAGTTGTGGATCTTTATCTCTGGAGAGTTGAAAGAAACCAGCAAGTTGCATTCATCTGGGATGGAGTAGGTGAGCTCATCAGGTCCTTCTGAGCCCTATGAATTATCCTTGGGGTTTCTTTTTTTTTTTTTTTTTTAAATTTTTTTTTTCAACGTTTTTTATTTATTATTTTTGGGACAGAGAGAGACAGAGCATGAACGGGGGAGGGGCAGAGAGAGAGGGAGACACAGAATCGGAAACAGGCTCCAGGCTCCGAGCCATCAGCCCGGAGCCTGACGTGGGGCTCGAACTCACGGACCGCGAGATCGTGACCTGGCTGAAGTCGGACGCTTAACCGACTGCGCCACCCAGGCGCCCCAAGGGGTTTCTTTTTTTTTAAATGTTTATTTATTTTTGAGAGAAAGAGCAAGCAGGGAAGGGGCAAAGAGAGAGGGAGACAGAGGATCTGAAGTGGGTTCTGTGTTGACAGCAGAGAACCTGATGCAGGGCTCAAACTCATGAAAGGTGAGATCATGACCTGAGCTGAGGTCAGACACTTAACTGACTGAGCCACCCAGGTGCCCCTTATATCCTTGGGGTTTCTTTCTTTTTTTATTTTAATGTTTATTTATTTTTGAGAGAGAGGGAGAGAGAGAGAATGAGTGGGGGAGGGGCAGAGAGAGAGAGGGAGACACAGAATCCAAAGCAGGCTCCAGGCTCCGAGCTAATAGCACGCCTGATGCGGGGCTCGAACCCACGAACTGTGAGGTCATGACCTGAGCTGAAGTCGGACGCTCAACCAGCTGAGCCACCCAGGCGCCCCATACACCTAATCATTTAAACTATTCTTTTAGTATGTGTTTCCACCAGCACATGCCTGCTCTGTGAAAGCTCATTCCTCACCTGTGCCTTTCCAACTCCCTGGAGGAGAGGTTTGCTGGGAATCATTGTAAGTCAGTTCTTGAAGCACAGACCGCAAACTTCTGGTTGCCTCACGCCCTTCAGAATAACTATGAAAGAATCACGACATGCTCAGAAGTGTGGCAAACCTAACAATCTGTCACCCAAAACGTGCTAATCATGTGAAACAGTAGCAATCAGATTCATGGCTACCTCTTGTGAAATAGAAACGTGACACTTCAGCGGCTGCCAGGTGGTGCTTAAATAAACTGGGACACTTCACCTTGAAAGCTTTGTGTGAGTGCTGGGAAGCCAGGTCCTGTAAAAACAGAAATAAATGTTTGAAAAAGCCACAGCCTCTGCACAGGAATAAGTAGTCTGGTCCTGTGTTGTACAATGTCATAGTCTGGTGCTGTTGAGCACTTAGATTTGAGGCTGGGGTGATGGAGAACTCAAGTTGTAATTTTACTTGAATTTTTAATCATGGCGAAATTCACATAGCATAAAATTAACCATTTTATTTATTTATTTATTTAAGATTATGTGTGTGTGTGTGTGTGTGTGTGTGTGTGTGTATCTTTTATTTGAGACAGAGAGTGAATGTGAGTGGGGATGGGGCAGGGAGAGAGAGAGAGAATCCTAAGCAGGCTGGGAGCCTGACATAGGGCTCGATCCCACAATCCTGCAATCGTGACCTGAGCTGAAATCAAGAGCCGGACACTCATCCAACTGAGCTTTGTTCCATCCCTATGGAATTACCTATTCTGGACATTTCACATAAATAGAATCATACATTATGTGACCTTATGTGTCGGGCTTCTTTTACTTAGCATAATGTAATTAATTCCCATTTTAAATTTAAAGACTGATACTCAGTTCATTTATTGCAAAATTTTAAAGTATGTTTGGAATTGCTTGGGTACATGAATCTACTTTTTCCACTGTAAATTTTTGAAATTTAAATGCAGGGCAATTATTTCCAATTCAGATTTATCATCCCAATCGAGATGTGCCGTAAGTGTAAAATTATACGTACACCAGATTTCAAACACTTGGTATAAGAAAAAATGTAAAATATTTCTTTTAAATATATTGATTGCATGTTGAAACAATATTTTGGATATATTGGGCTTAATGAAGTGTATTACTAAAATTGATTTCAACTGTTTTCGTTTTCCTTTTTACATTGTAGCTACTAGACATTTTTAAGTTATGCATGTGGCTCACATTATAATTCTATTGGATGGTGCTGGTCTGATCAAAGATCTAACTCAAGCTAGACACTAATTCAAAACAATTATTTTGAGCACCTGCTATGAACTCATGTAGTTTTTTGCTGCCATGTGAAAAAGACTGGTTAGGAATAATTTGCTTGCCAATTTTGCTGACCTTTCCTTTGACTCTAGCCTGGGCCATAAATCGTTTATGAATTAAGTTGCAGGAGTTTGATGAAGCTTTCCCCCTTTTTTGCTAGCTACTGATGCTCAAAGAGAGACAGAATTAGTAGGAAAGGTCTTATAAGACAACCATTAAAGTGTTTTCAATAAGGGAAAATAAGGGATATGAACTGGCTTCCCTGCTTTTTAACCCATACTTTAATGATATACTATTGGTTTTGGATAAATCAAAAATATATGCCTTTCGGCTCTTGAGAACAGAATGATAAGGACTTTCTCACACACATTCATTCACCAACAGTATATTGGCTGGATATTGTCTGCTATGCACTATGGTAGATACTGGGAATTTCAGGGTAAAGAAAAATGCCATCATGGAACTTATATTCCAGGAAATGGAAACAGAAAACAAATGAATGAGATAATCATAGATTCTGATAAGTTCTGTGAAAAAAAAATATTGATTTGATAAAAAGTAATTGTATCAAATGATGGGAAGTTGAGGGGGAGTCCTCTATTTTACCTAAGGGAGCTGGGCAATCTCTCTGAGAAGATGACAGTTGAGGAAAAAGGTGTTAGCCATACAGAAGAGCCATGGGAAGAACACTTCAGGCAGAAGGTACAACAGAGGAAAAGACTTTGAGATGGGGAGGAGTTTGATGCATTTGAGGAACAAGAAAGGAAAGCCTGGATGAGATGAGCAGAAGGGAAAGGGAGAACAGAAGGGGTTGGCAAACAGGGGCCAGTAGGCCATATTAAGAAATCTAAATTTTATTTTAAGGGTAATGGGGAGCCATTGATGGTTTTAGAGCACAAGAGTAACTAGATGCATTTTTCATACAGATGATCCAGTAGTAGATTCAGTGAATAGCTCTGTTCTTTAATGCCAGAGCAAACCTAAGAACAGATGATTTTGGTAGATGTCCTCTAATATTCAACAGTATTTTAGTTAATAATCTCATACACCAAGAAACCTTGTACATTTTACATGGATCCTGTTTGCACAAGGGACCTAGGGACCTCCCAGGAGATAACTCATCAAAAAGAAAGAAAAATTCAGTCAGACAAGTTTGACTCAAAACATGGTTTAAAAATTTTAAAAAGTAGGGGTGGGGGCGGGGTGCTGGCTTAGTCGGTAGAGCATATGTCTCTTGAGCTCAGGGTCATGAGTTTGAGCCCCACGTTGGGCGTGGAGCCTATTTAAAATATAAATAAATAAATAAAAACAAAAAAACCCCAAGGTTTATATTTGGTTGGAGTCTGGATTGGAGCTCGGTGCCCCTGGGAGCCCTGGGAAACTGTGGAGAACATGCGTCATGTGATCTCAGTGTAGGGAGAAAAAGCTGGAATATCCATCTACCAGCTCCTCTCCACCACTGCATGGGGCTGTTTCTTGGAACACGAACTCTCTGTGATCTCTGGGCTATCCCAGAAGCCAGAGCAAAGCCCTTATTCAGAGAGCCACAGGTGTAGGTAGCAATGAGCATGCTTTGATGTGTAGAGATGAGTGTTGAGGGGCTCTGGGTGGGGCCCCCACAGCATCGACTATACTAGTGGCTGTGAGCATAGACGAATTTATCACATTGATCTTTGTGTTACTCTCATTTCTGGCCCCATTCCTCTCTCCTCTTATCATTATGCGATCTGGCTATGTTTTATGCATCCTCGTAAGCTGCCTTAAATCTTTTCCTGAACACAGCAGAATTTATTTATTATACATACATACATACATACATGCATACATACTACGGAGGTCTAACATTTTCTCCTTTATTTATTGACCCTTTGCCCCCTTCTTTGAACTTCTTGGAACAGAGCCTTCTTCACTTGTGCTCAGCATTGAAAGCATTTGATTATTGTTCTGTAGAATGGCACACAGGACAAAGATACACAGACTTTATAAACCAGCTCTGTGACCAGATGCAGATACAGAGGCATAGGACTCTATGGCCCCTTCTTTCTTGAATCCAGCGATTAGAACAGTGCCTGCCACACAGTAGGTGCCCACTAAACATTTGTGAAATGAGCAAATGAGATTTATAGGACCTGTATACAGTGAAGCTTCCTAAGCACCACCAGTTAGAAATCTACCAACATACTGGGATTGTGTGTTTCATAAGGTCAAGGTTGCCCTTGAAATTACAACCATGTGGATGCACTTATTTTCATGAGCACAAGCTTGAAACTAGGGGCTAAAGATAGATCTAGAGATGGTGTTTTAAAATGTATACCCAGCAGGTTATGTGCATCTAAAAACACCCAATGGTAATTCAAACACACCCTGTTTATAAACCTAATCTTTGCTTGTAGGTGTCCTGGCAAGCTGTTCTCAGTAACACCCCTATTGAGAAAAGAATTGCCAGCAGTATTGGAAACTGGGCTCCCCAGGAATCTTAGATGCTAGAAATTGAGTGACTGCTTTACATCCCATGAATCAGAAAGAAATTGTTTTAAGTGGTGGGCCACAGTCCTGTGGGTATCTGGAGTTTTGTGCTGTAATATTTTTCCTTTAAGAGGCAAGCACAGTAGTTTTGTTTAATAAAACACTAAGTAGAAACTAAAAAGTCTAGCCTTTGAAAGAGAAATTCTTGCCGTTCAATTACCCATAAGTAGGTTATTCTAAGAAGCTTCCTTTTCACGTAGATCTTAGCAAAGGAGGAGGGAGAGATGGTTTGGCACTTCTGTTATTTATGGGTTTTTTAATTAAGACATAATTTACATAATACAAGATTCATCCCTTGAAAGTGAATAATCCATGGTTTTTAGTATAATCACTAGGTTATGTAACCATCACCACTGTCCAATTCCAGAATAGTTCCATCTTTCCAAAAAGAAATCCTGTACCCATTAGCACTCACTTCCTATCCTTCCCTCTTCCCGGCCTCAAAGCATTTGCCTATTCTGGGTATTTCATATAAATGGAGCCATACCTTATGTGACCTTTCACGTCTGGCTTCTTTCACTTCCTATGATGATTTTAAGGTTCATCCGTGTTGTAACATGTATCAGTACTTCCTTTTTTTATGGCTGGCAAATATTCCATTGGAAAATGGATATACCACATTAGGTCACCCACTCATCCCTCAATATCGCTTCTCAGCCTTTTGACTAAGGTCAAGTGTAGCATCCCTCAACAGACGCTTGGGTTGTTTCCACTTTTCGGCTATTACGAGTAATCTTGCAATGAACATTGGCATACAAGTGTCTGTTCAATCCCTGCTTTCAATTCCTCTGGGTATATACCTAGGAGTGGGATTGCTGGTCATGTGGTAACTTTATGTCTAACTCTTTGAGGAACTGTCTGTTTTCCAAAGTGGCTATACCAGGGCGCCTGGGTGGCGCAGTCGGTTAAGCGTCCGACTTCAGCCAGGTCACGATCTCGCGGTCCGTGAGTTCGAGCCCCGCGTCAGGCTCTGGGCCGATGGCTCAGAGCCTGGAGCCTGTTTCCGATTCTGTGTCTCCCTCTCTCTCTGCCCCTCCCCCGTTCATGCTCTGTCTCTCTCTGTCCCAAAAATAAATAAAAAAAAAAAAACGTTGAAAAAAAAAAATTAAAAAAAAAAAAAACAAAAAAAACCAAAGTGGCTATACCACGTTACATTCCCACCAGGGGTTGGGTTTCTCCATATCCTTGCTAACATTCGTTATTGTGTGTGCTTGCTTATTAATTTTTTATAAGTTTATTTATTTATTTTGAGAGAAGGTGAGTGGGGGAGGAGGAGAGAGAGAGGGAGACAGAATCTCAAGCAGGCTCCGTGCTGTCAACACAGAGCCTAATGCAGGGCTCAAAGCCACAAACCGTGAGATCATGACCTGAGCTGAAATCAAGAGGCAGATGCTTAATCGACTGAGCCACCCAGGTGCCCGGTGTGTGCCTGTTTAAATTATAGCCCTTCTAATGGGTGTGAAGTGGTGTCTTATGGGTTACTTCTGTTACTTTTTGGAAAAAGCTTTAATTTTCCTGTCTTGCCTGAACCCAAGTACCCCTGTTCTGGAGCATTCCATGGACTGTTCTGTTTTCCATCTTCCCTCTTTCACATACTTTTAAATTTTGTTTTGGTTTGTCTTTGGCACAGTTTTACATTTATAGCACATTGAGCTGATAACACAGAGTTAGCATATATACTCCTCTCCGCTCAGTTTGCCCTCTTAGAAAGGTCATACGTTAGTGTGACATATTTGATACATTGATACATTATTAACTGAATCCCTTGTTTGCATCAGAGTTCATTCCTGGTGCCATGTGATTGTATGGGTTTTGACAAATATGTAATGTCCTATTTCCACCATTATAGAACCATACACAATAGTTTTGTTGTCCTAAAGGTTGTCCATGCTTAGGGAGACAAACCATAAGAGACTCTTAAATATAGAGAACAAACTGAGGGTTGCTGGAGGGGTGTTGAGTGGGGGCAGATGGGCTAAATGGGTGATGGGCATTAAGGAGGACACTTGTTGGGATGAGCGCTGGGTGTTATATGTAAGTGATGAATCACTAAATTCTATTCCTGAAATCATTATTACACTATAACTTGGATTAAAAAAAAAAAGACTGTCTATGCTTCACTTATTTTTCTTTTCCTTCTATCCCCAAACCACTGGCAACCTCTGTTCTCTTACTATCTCTTTTAACTGTAATACCTTTCACTTGTTTTTATAGTGTTGTCTTTTCCAGAGTGTCATGGACTTAGTTTCACCCTGTGTTGAGCCCTTTTCAGATTGGCTTCTTTTGCTCGTTTGTTCACCTTTTGAAGGACAACTTGGTTGCTTTCAGCTTTTGGCAATTGTGAACAAAGGTGCTAGATGTTCAGTGATTGAGTGACGACACGGAGAGGCCAATGCCTTTGAAAGATTTTTTTATTATTTACATTCCCAAAAGAAAGGAGCATGCTATACTACGCAGAGCCACAGAAGAAGCATCAGGTTTGGGTCAGAAGGCAGAAGAGGGAAGGAGGAGAAAGCCTGAGCCAGAGCCGTTACTGGTTCTACAGGAAAGGTGAGGCAGGATAAACAGCATTGGCTAGTTGGAATAATAATTCCAGCAGGCTCTGGGGCATAGGAGGTGTCCCCAGTTGTCTGGTGCCTGGTTCTGGGTTGATTCGGGGAAGGGGACATATCAGCTGGGTGCGCGAAAGTTAGATAAGCAGGCGGTCATGGCCCTGAATCCTGTAGTCTGCATGTGATTGGGCATGCTCCAGGCAAGCTGTCCACCAGTCCTAGGGATTAGCTAGCCCTGGTAGTGGCCGTCTCTCCCCAAGTCCCCCGAAATGTGAAAACATCGTAAGATACAGAAAAAGAGAAAAATCTGATCAAAACACTGAGTTTCCCTAAAGGATGGTTTAAGGATAGCTTCGCTGCAAGTGGACGCTTATGAGGAGGGTACAGGCTGCTCTGGGAAGGGCATAACCTTGAGCCAGGCAGCCCTCAGCCCCTGAGGCAGACCCTGAAGGAGATGACGGCCGGGGCCATCTGCTGACTACCCTCCCTGCAGCTGGACAGCAAGTCCTTCCTTGAAGGGGGACATGGGTGGCACGTCTCTGTGAAGACCACGGGAAGAGTGTTCCGGTAGCCACAGCAGTATCTGGCTTGACAACACGCTCTTATTGGCTGCATTTCTTCTCTTGTTTCACTTCCCCACTCTCCTATATGGATACTTCCTTCAACCTCCCAAATAAACTACACACTTGCACCTAAGTCCTTGTCTCTGTGCCTGCTTCCGGGGGAATGACACCAAGACATATCCAACTCTTCTTTAGAGGGATGATCCTAGCTAGGGGCAGGTCTGACGGTTTCCGGTTATATAAGTTTACTTTTCTTGAGTTACATGTATTTAAGGGGATCAGATTCTGGTTTGCTCAGCACAGTTCCTGTTTCATCTGCTGCCCTGATGTTCCATTCTATTGATGCCCTTTTCCTCTTAAAAGTACTTGGTTGGGATGACATATTTGATGATCATCCTACCACAGTTCGAAAGCGGGTGATCCTCAATAGGAAACATGGATGGGGAAAGCGGTTCGCTTAGATCTTGAACACCATCAATTCATTGCTTATTTAGGGTGAATCATCAAATTTTATTGCTGGAAGCAACTTCCGGTCTGGATAATCCATTGACTCTTAACGTTTTTTCTATTAGATGCACACGGTCGGGCATTCACGTGCCTGACATCCCCATGGGAATTCCCAATATGCCAGCTGTAACTATGCTCCTTTTGATCGCGCTCGGGAGAGCATATTGAACGCTGGCGAGAATTAGGTTGTTATAGAGATAATGTATTATTTAAAAAAAGATGAATCATTCTCAAGCTTCGGTACTTTAACCATTAGCATCAAATCACTCATGACACATTTCATGACTGATTGAATTTGAGAACTGCTGATCTCGTTCCAAATCCCTGCATTACATAAAAGAGTCATTTAGCCACATGGTGTCCCCATTTTCTCACCTGGAAACAGGGATGGTAGAGTCTCCTTCTCTGTCTGGTTGAATTATGGTGGAAGGTGAATGAGGTAATGAATGTGAGAGCATAAAACCTTTGAACAAATGGGAGTCATCGTGGAGGCTATCTATATATGGAAAAAGGGAGGCGTACGGACTGCGAATTTTTAAGAGCCGTGACAAGATTTACAAAATAGGTCTATAGGTGAATCTGTACCCCTTCACTCACACACACACCACAGTTTGCACAGAGATTCTTTCCACAGGACATTTCCAAGTCAGTGTTTTTGTCCGTGCTCCCAGTGATTATGTGACTTCTCTTTACATCTTTGCTAGCGTGTGTTAGTCAAAACCTAGTGGTTGCAGGAGACAAAAATCCAACATGAATTCGCTTAAGTAAATTAGTTTACATAACAGAACTATGGGAACATCCTGGTTGGAGGTGGCTACAGGGATGGCCAGAACTTGAGACTTGACTAGCACAAGGATTCTCCATGCCTCTCACCCATGCTGCTCTCCGTATATGGGCTTCATTTTCTCGCAGTGGCTTCTTTACCAGGTGAGAGCGGTACATGGTTACTGGATGCTGGGCTCTCATCTTCACAGCCTTGTGACCGGAGAGGTAAGACACCCTCTTCTCCCACCATGCTCCCTAGAAGAACCCTAGGGAAGTATTCTGATTGGCTCACCCTTGGACCGACCACTGCAGTCCAAGGAATAATGTGTAGACTAAGTCAGTTAAGCCAGACACCCACACCCCAGATCAATTATCCAGGGGGCTTCAGGGATTGTGGGGGAGCTGGCAGCCACTGGATCTGTGTCTATCACCCAGGGAAAATAAAGTCTTATACATTGTCAAATGTTTATTCCTCATGAATCTATTACATTTTCAGGGCTATAAATAGTAAATCCTTTCCTTCCAAATGCAAATATTTTGAATATTTTAATGATTGCTTTCCAAAGCCTACTTCCAAAATCGCTCCTCAAAGGGTTTGTGCTAATGTACCCTGCTAACTGTAAACTGTCATTGATCTATACTGGTGGTTCTCGATCAAGGGTGATTTTGCCCTCCCGGGGGATAATGGCAATATCTGGGGACATTATTCTTGATTGTCCAACTGGGGCGATGCTACTGGCCTGGCTTCTAGTGGGTAGGAGGACAGGATGCTCCTAGGCATTCTGTGATGCACAGACAGCAGCAGCTCCCCATAACAAAACAATTGTCTTGCCCAAATCTCAATAGTGTTGAGGTTGAGAATCCCTGATCTCTAGAAACAGATATGGTCTTTATTTTCGGATATAAAGTAGTCTCGATAAGAAGACTGACTCGGCAGAAAAACTTCGGCAGCATACTCTATGTCTGGTCTTGGTGTATATGGAGATACACTTGAGGTCCTATTTTCCAGTTTGGGAGGAGGGCGCTGACACGGCAGGTAAAAGTTTTCAAGGTGCCCAGCTAAACTGCTTAGAAAACCCAATCTTCCAGGCTCTGCTGGACTCTTTGCTTTAAGGGTGGTGTTTAAAGCATTTTAGTAAAAGAGGGATAGTGCAGATTACAACTGGATGTAAGAATTACTAATGTTTATTTCTATTCTGCCCCTTGGAAAATGATAGTCATATATTATCATTATGGGAATTTTATGAATGACAAAATAGAATGTAACAAAATTCCACTAACAGGTCTGGTTTTAGCAAATTACACAACAGAAAATAATGTCACTTTCAGCTTCCTTGTTTTGCATCTTTCTCCACATTTCTCACTGCCTCACTCCACCCATCAACCCCAACTAATCTTACCAACTGCTTCTTATTTCTAGAAGTAATATAATGAGACAATAAAGGGCAGAATCAGCTTGCTTTGATTCAAATCCTGACTCTACTAATTTCCATTGCTGTGATTTTGGGCAAATGACTTAATTAACTTTAATTTTCTCATCTGTAAAACGGACATGATGATAATACCTCCTCGTCAAGTTGCTGTGAGGGTTAAATAGCTAACATACATAAAGAATTTAGGGGTGTCTGGGTGGCTCAGTCGGTTGGCCATCCGATTCTTGACTTTGGCTCAGGTCATAATCTCACGGTTTGTGGGATCGAGTCCTGCATCAGGCTCTGTGCTGGCAGCGTGGAGCCTGCTTGGGATTCTGTCTCCTCTCTCGGCCCCTCCCTGGCTTGCTGTTTGTATTTTTCTCAAAAAAAAAAAAAAAAAACTAAAAAAAGTTATTTATTTTAAAATGAAATGTAATGACACATAACGTTGTGTTAATTTTAGGTATACAACATAATGGTTTGCTGTATTTATATACTGCAAAATGATTACCATACATTTAGTTAACATCTTCACATAATTGCATTTTTTTTTCTTGTGATAAGAACTTTTAAGATCTATTTTCTTAGCAATGTTCAAATATACACTAGATATTGTTAGCCATAGTCACCATGCTGTATATTACATCCCCAGTACTTATTATCTTAGTTGATTCTTATTTGTTTCTCACTGATCTGAAATATTAGCCTTTGGGGATATTAATTGAAACCAACAAATTTAGAGCTGGAAAAAAATTAGAGATGCCATTTATTCCTCCTCTCTACTTGTGGTCTGTTTTCCTTTTCTTTGTCACTTTTCAGACAAAACTTTTTCTCCTTCACTGCTGGAGAACTTAGTAATTTTTAAAAAAATTTTTTAATGTTTATTTATTTTTGAGAGAGAGAGAGACAGAACATGAGCAGGGGAGGAGCAGAGAGAGAGGGAGACACAGAATCCAAAGCAGGTTCCAGGCTCTGAGCTGTCAGCACAGAACCCCATGCGGGACTCGAACTCACAAACCGCCAGATCATAACCTGAGCTGAAGCTGGACGCTCAACCGACTGAGCCACCCAGGCGCCCCAATTTTTTTTTGTTTTCTACCCTGGGTAAAACCAAAGAAGTAATACCTGTTTTGTTGTAGTCAGTGAGCTGACAGTCAGAGAACCTGAGTTCTAGCCTCATCTAAACCCTGCTTTTGACCAGCTGCACTGCCCTATGCAAGCTGGGTCTCAATTTACTCATCTGCAAAATGGGAATAATTTTACCTACTCAAGGCTATGAAGGTGTTGAAATATTGTATGTGAACATGCTTCATCATTGATAAAGGAACATAACAACATAAGGAATTATTTCTAGATTGCCTGGCACAGAGCCTTGAACACCGTAACTACCCACATAACTGTTGGGTAGAATTTTTTTTCCTGTGGGAACTGCTCCAATAATAGCCACCAGATGGCAGCAAAGAGCAAGCTTCCCCTCAGAGGCTCCCTCTGGTCAGCCCATGAGGGCTTCACAAGGGGAATAAAGTAACTGATGGTTCTCCCTGAACTCCCGCAAGCTGATTCCCCTTCACTCATTATCCCCTCCCAACTCTTCCTTTCTCCAAACCCACCCGTATGTCCTACCATGAGAGTGCTATGAAAGCAAGCAAGCAAGCAAACAAGCGAGCATTGAGGGACAAACTGGAAGTGACAGCAATCTTTGTGTTCAGAGCCTGGAGTTAAATATGACTTGGTAATGGGGATTCAATGTAGGGGATTTATGAGATAAATTTCAGGAAAAATGGGTGAAAATTGATGAGGCAAAGGAAGTATTTAAGCAGATTACTTGTTCTCTAAGTTCCTATCCCAGGTGGGCCATCCATCAACCCATCATCCATTCAACAAACATTTACTCCTGGCTTGGGAATACGGATGTGGTCCCAATCTTCATGGAGAAAGGAGAGACAAATATTGGACAAGTAATTAATTACACGTGTGATATGACCCACCTAGAAAAACATGGGGATGTGTCATAGGGTGATTTAATTTGGGGAGAGGTCGGGATGGGCCTCCCTTGGGAAAGCGATGCTTAAGCTGAGACCCAGGGATGAGTAAGAGTTGACTAGGCAAAGGAATGGGGGAGAGGAGGGAGTGCGTAAGGGCCCTCCACGCTGAGGCAACAGTGTACTGATGGCCCAGAGACCGTATAATTTTAGAGCACTCCATTTGAGAAAATGTGCAGTGACCAAAGGCTACCAGGATTCAAGGACACTTAATAGATTTCTTCAATTTTATTTATTTTGGTTATGATGACATCATCTATACATAACCATGTGTACTCAGGAGGCACATTTATTCAGTCTTTAGCTGGTGACAGTCTGCATTGATTTCACAGAGCCGTCATGATGATTCCATGACCCTCTATCCCTGGATCACACAGGACAGAGTCCCTGTCCTCAAAGGGCTGATAGTTTAGTTGGAACAATGGTTGCCTCCCCCCTCACATTCCTTGTCTTAACACTTCCAGGGTCATATGTATGAAACATTTCCACATTTTGGTCATGACTTTCTTGCTTCTGTTTCTATTCCTCTGATCTCTCCCTGTCACCTCTTCCCCCATACTCACTAGACTGGGAGGCCCTAACCAGAATCCATAGACACTCAAGTGGACTGGGGATAGCATTCAGGCATCCATGAACTTGAATGGGGGAAGAAATCACTTCTTTTATTTTCACTAAGTTCTCACTGACATCAGCACATTTCCTTCCATTACGAACATAAGCAAAATGCCCCAGGTGTGTTAGTGGTGCCTCTGACTTTGTCACCAGCAGAAGTCACATGGATCTTGTTATGTAGGGCATTAATGAAGACACACATGCATGTTATTATGTCCCCAAACTAGCTTTTCAAAGTATTTTGATAAGTGTGTTTCAATATAACTGATTTCTTTGTAACCCTGTGTGCTTTATTTTAGGCATTTGTAAACATTCTGAGAACGGTCACTCACCCTCCCAGGACAACCAAAGTGATGCCAGGCACAAGAAAGGCAAGAAACCTCTGCAAAACCTAAGAGCTCCTTGGGCTTGGCCTCAGCTCTCCTCTCTCTGAATGGACTTGGGGCCACATTAGGACTTTTGTGAGCCTGAGGCAATTTTACCTCTATGGGCCCCTCCTCCATAAAGATACTAAAAATTATATTCTATGATTGCAGGGGTATAAAAATGAATATGACCCAGGATGAATTTGTTATTATAGAATTTATTTTTCTTCAGCTTAAAAGCAATTAAAATATTTTTGTGGTCCCCTAGGCACTGGGCATGCTATGCCTGATGGAGGAGTTGGCCCTGAGTGAATTCATTCATTTCCATTTCTTCAATTATTACCCATGTCCCAATGGCACCCAATGCGGGGGGGGGGGGTTCCAGTCCCACCATCTTTCTTGATGACTTGACCATCTAGTCTCTCACTGGACATCTACACTGCTGTTCCAGAGGCATCTCCAGTGTGTCGGAACCGAACACATTTCTCTTCTCTCCAAGTTTGGTTTTGCTCCTACATCCTGCACCACCATCCAGTCAGTCATGAATGGAGAAACTGTGGGGTTGTCAGTGACTCGTTCTTCTCCTTCCTTCATTCTCCAGTCAATCCCCAAATCCTGCTACCACTGCCTCCCACATTTGTCCCACGTCCAGCCTCCATCCTCTGTCCCCTGTTTCAGGCCAGAACCATTTGCTTGGGGCTCTCTGATGGGTATGCCTGGCTTTCTCCTCTCCAGAGTTATCTCACTGGAATCCCAATATGATCAGATCCCATCACTGCTCAATCTTTGGACCATTCCCTACTGTCTAAATTAACAGTGAGTCTCGAATGTTTATTTATTTTTGAGAGAGAGAGAGAGAGAGAGACAGACAGAGCATGAGCAGGGGAGGGGCAGAGAGAGGGGGAGACACAGAATCCAAAGCAGGTTCCAGGCTCTGAGCTGTCAGCACAGAGCCCAACGTGGGGCTCGAACCCACGAACTGTAAGATCATGACCTGAGCCAATGTCGTATGCTTAACTGACTGAGCCACCCAGGCGCCTCTCTTTCAACCCTCTTCAAACCTTCTTCTTGTCCCATACTCTTCCTCTTGTCAGCTACCCCCTTCTCCTCACTACAGTGCACACCTCTGTACATTTGCTCACTGTCTAAAATACTTTCTTATCCCCACCTGCTGAGAACCTCCTCATCTTTTGGGGTCTAATTCAAAAGCTATTTATTTTTCAAGTCCTTCCTTGACTCCTCCAGGTAGAAGTTAATCATTCCCTTCTCTTTGCCTCCATAGCCCTCGGTAGAAACTTCCAGTAGCATGTTTCTATTGTAGAGAGGGGTGGGTGGGATGTTTAATATATTCAACAGCAGTAGGGCACGTTGACCAGGTCAATCAGAACTCAGAAGATTGAGATGCTCTTGTGTCGGGTGTGTGGGGAGAATCACTGCAGGAAGGACTGGGTAGTAGGGTTACTGGATGCCGAAGACTGGGTTCTTGAATCTCAATGTCATAGAAAGGAACACTGAACTCAAGAGAAAGAAAGCAGGCAGAATTTATTATTAGAGATAGCTCGTATATAAGGGAGCTGACAAGAGAAAAGAAGTTGCTCCCCAAAGGGTAGCCTGCATAGCCTATAAAGGCACTTTTGCAAAGGGTGGGGGTCTGGGAGTGGATAAGCATCCATTGGTCCCATGGTCATTATATTGTGGTCGTTACTTTTTGGTGGACACAAGACAGCCACAGGATGCCTTTTTCCAAGGTGGACATTCTTTCAGGGCTCAGGGAAATACTTGTGCAAGTAGGCTTTGAATTGTGACTTCTAATTTTGCCCAGACAACCACTACTCCCCAATGGCTGTTTTCTCTTATTTGTCCTCTCTCCCAGAAGGAGGTACTTGTCTCTAAGTGTACCTTTTAACGCTTGCCTTAAATCACTGGCTTCGCAGGAGTCAAATCCCTCTTGCTTTCCCTATTCTGCCTCAAGAGTAGCATGGGGGTGGAGGGCAGAAGGAACACCTTGAAGGGGGCAGCTATTTACTAACTGGGATGGAAGTGTTTCAACATTTTAACAATCAGTGTGGACATATTGGCTTCATGGCAGGAAACATGTGTACGTGTGCACGAGTGTGTGCCCTGCCAGGTTAAAGTGCATTTGACTGCTTATCCCAAACCTTTTTACAGTCCATACCTTCACCCAGGTCCCTCAATGCGTTTTGGAGAATCTACAAAACTAATGGGTTCGAATATCAACTGCTTTCCTTTTCTCTTTCTCTTTCTATTGCAAATATGACTGGGATGGTTTAAAAAAAAAAAAAGACCTTAAAAATAACAGTGGAAGACAGCATCAGAATACCTGCAGATTCCAGGGTCCCTACTCTAAGCCTGCCCAATTATAATCTCTGGGCAGGGACCGAGGTCCTGAATGCTTAATAAGCTTTCCCCAAGTGACTCTGCTGCATGTTAAAGTTTAGGAACTACTGGTTTAAGTCAGTGGCTTTCAGATCTGGTTGCACATTAGAATTACCTGGATAGGTTAAAAAAGAGAGAGAGAGAGAGAGAGAGGGAGAGAGAGAGACTCCCAGGGGTACCTGGGTGGCTCAGTTGGTTAAAGCGTCCGGCTCAGGTCATGATCTCACCGTTTGCGGGTTCAAGCCCTGAATCAGCCTCTGCACTGACAGTGTGGAGACTTCTTGGGATTCTGTCTCTCCCTCTCTCTCTGCCCCTCCCCCTTCCAAAATAAATAAACATTAAAAAAAAAAATTCCCAGACCCCACCCTAGACCACTTGAGCCCAAATCCCTGTAGGTGGGACCCTGTATTTTTTAAATCACCCTCTAGGTGATTCTGGTTTGCAGGCAGGATTGAGAACTACTGGTTTAGGAAATTCTTAAACTGGTTAAACAATCCCTGAACAATGGAATTGAATGTTTTCTGCAGGTAGGAGGTGATTTTCTCTCTGGAACCTGATCTTATATGTTGCTTTTTTTATGTTGGGAAGGAGGAAAACTCATTCTTATTTTGACTGCTGTCAGTGGGAAACTGCTTAGCAAGCCAAGTGATGCAATTCTGTTCTGTGCTGGGTGCAATGATTATTAAAGTCTCGAAATCGTCTTGAGTGTAGGCAGAGCTGGAGTCAGCTGACTTGTCATTCTGGGGCTTTGTGTGAATTGGCGGGGCAAATGACCTTTCTGCAGTACCTGGTCCCATGGACTGCTCTGCACAGCTCCCTGGTGAAAAAATATACCTCTTTTCCTCCCCAGTTCATGGGGGGGGGGGGAATAAGGCACAGAAATGTAAGGGAGCTGGGCTGCTCAAGGCTGGATATCTTGCAGGTGTCAAAGTCAAGGCTAGAGTCTCTGAAGTCAGGTTATACTACGCTAAGTGGTGGGCTGATACTATTCTAGGACACTGGGCATTCAGAATAAGCACTTCGGAGGACAGAGGCCCTCACCTTTACTTGCCATCCTTGCTCTCTTTCAAAATGTTCGTTATACCATCTGAACTCATGGGCCAAATTCATCACTTAATTGTCTGTTGTCTACTTTGCTAACATAGACTCAATCTAATGGGAATACATTAAGTTCTCACTATCAGATGCAGGACCTGGACCTGAATTCTACAATCATTTCAAACATTTGTATGAGGCCATAGTGGGCTGGAGCCAGACCCCACCAGCCACCAAGAGCCAGCTGTATACATCTCTTCCCACCTCCCTGTTCATTGACATCACACTGATAACTTGAAGTTGTCCACAATGGGCCTATTTACACCACAGAAATTGGCAAACACAGCAAGTCAATTTTTTGTTTCTTGTTTTATTTTTTATTTAAAAACTTTTTTCTTTATGTTTATTTATTTTTGAGAGAGGAGACAGTATGAGCGGGGGAAGGGGCAGAGAGAGAAGGAGACACAGAATCCCAAGCAGGCTCCAGGCTCTGAGCTGTCAGCAAGGAGCCTGATGCAAGGGTTTGAAACTATGGACCGTGAGACTGTGAGCTGAGCTGAAGTCCGACACTTAACCGACCGAGCCACCCAGGTGTCCCATTTTGTTTCTTGTTTTAAATTCACAGAGAGCAACAGGTCATGATCTCATGATTGTGAGATTGAGCCCTGTGTCAGACTCTGTGCTGTCTGCGCAGAGCCTGCTTGGCATTTTCTCCTTTCCTGTCTCTCTCTGCCCTTCCCATGGCATGCACGCACTCTCTCTCTCGCTCTCTCTCAAAAAGTAAAGCATTAAAAAAAATCAACAAGCTCTTTATTAAAAACCAAAAATTTTACTCATTTCTCTTTCTAAGTTATATTTCTATTCTACTTTCCCTGAAGAGTTTTATTCCAATGTAAACAGTTTTGTGCTTAAAAGTCTACTATTGATTACCTAATAGGCTACCCTGCAAAAAAAATTATATACATTTAAGTATTAAATGGTTTCTTACCATAAAAATTATTCTGGGGGTGCCTGGGTGGCCCAGTCAGTTAAGTGTCATCAGATCAGGTCATGATCCCACTGCTCGTGACTTGAGCCCTGCATCAGGTTCTCTGGTCTCAGCACAGAGCTCGCTTTGGATCCTTGGTTTGCCTCTCTCTCTGCACCTTCCCCACTCTCACTCTCTCTCAAATAAATAAAAACATTAAAAATAAACAAACAAACAAATAAATAAAATTATTACATTGAACTCTCAGCTAAATTCAATTTTGTCCTCCATCAATTTTATTGAAAACAAAGAATTAGGGGCGCCTGGGTGGCTCAGTCAGTTAAGCGTCTGATTCTTGATTTTGGCTCAGGTCATGATCTTGTGGCTGTGATATTGAGCCCTGAGACAGACTCCATGCTGTGTGGGAAGCCTGCTTGGGATTCTCTCTCTCTCCTTCTCTCTCTCTGCCCCTCCCCCGCTTGTGCTCTCTCCCTCTCTCTCAAAATAAATAAATAAACTTGAAAAAATTAAAAAAAAGAAAAATAGAACTACCATATGATTCAACTAATGGGTATTTATGTGAAGAAAATGAAAACACTAACTTAAGAAGATATACATATCCCTATGTTCATTACAGTATTATTTACAAAAGCCAAGATATGGAAACAACCTAGATGTCTATCAACAAATGAATGGATAAAGAAAATGTGGTGTGTGTGTGTGTGTGTGCACATGTGTATCATGTGGAATATTATTCAGCCATTAAAAAGGAAACCTTGCCATTTGCTACAATATGGATGGAACTTGAGGACATTGTGCTAAGTGAAATAAGTCAGACAGAGAAAGACAAATACCACGTGATCTCACTTATATGTGAAATCTAGAACTAAAACTAAAAAACAAGCTCATAGACACAGAGAACAGATTGCTGGCTGCCAGAGGCAAGGGGTGGAGTGGGCAAAACTGGTGAAGGGGGCGAGAAGGTACAAACCTCCAGTTATAAAATAAATAATGGGAATGTGATGTACAGCATGGAGACTGTAATTAATAATACTGTATTGCAGATTTATTTTATTTTTTTTTAAGTTTATTTATCTTGAGAGAGAGAGCGCACATGTGAGCAGGGGAGAGGCAGAGAGAGAGAGAGAGAGAGAGAGAGAATCCCAAGCAGGTTCGTCGCTGTCAGCATAGAGCCTGATGGGGGCTCAATCCCATGAACCGTGAAAATAGGACCTGAGCCCAGATCAAGAGTCAGATGCTTAAAAGACTGGGCCACCCAGGTACCACTGTATTGAGTATTTTAAAGTTGCTAAGAGGGTAGATCTTAAAAGTTCTCATCACAAGAAAAAATTCTGTAACTATATACAGTGACAGATATTAACCAGATATATTAGGTGATCATTTCGTAATATATATACAAATATCTAATCATTATCTCGTACCCCTGAAGCTGATATAATGTTGTATGTCAATTATACCTTTTAAAAATTTAAAAACTAAAATAAAAACAAACAAAAAGCACCAAAACATTTATTGTAGCATTATTTACATCAGTGATTTTCAACTTTGCTTGCATATCAAATTCACTTGGGGAGTTAAAAACAGGATCTTGGTGGTTCTCCACAAGGGATGGGGGTTGGGAAGGTAAGGGAGCATTTTGTACCCAGGGGACATTTGACAATGTCTGGACACACTTTTTGGTTGCAATAACTAGGAAGGACGATGTAGTGGCATCTCATGGGTAGAGGCCAGGGGTGATGGTAAACATTCTACAAAGTACAGAAAATCTCCCTGCAACAAAATGTTACCTGGTGCAACATGTCAGTATTGGTGAGACTAGGAAACTACTCTGCACCACACATTACATGTGGGCACTGTTCGAAGCAATTTACAAGAGATATAGATAGATAGATACCTTGCATGCATGTCTATCAACCTGTGAAAGACACACAGAGCAATAGAGAAGGAGAATATATCATCATTGTGTATAATATCAAAGAAGTAAGAATTACAAAAGTATCAGAGTGGAAACTAGTTAAAAAAAATCATTGCCTATTGGGGCACCTGGTTGGCTCAAATGGCTGAGCATCCGACTCTTGGTTTCAGCTCAGGTCATGATCTCATGGTTCGTGGGACTGAGCCCCCTGCTGTAAGCACATAGCCTGGCTGGAATTCTCTCTCTCCCTCCCTCTCTCTCTCTCTCTGCACTTCCCCTGCTCTCTCTCTCTCTTCGTCTCTCTCAAAATAACTAAAAATAAAACATTATTTATTTAAATAAAATAAAAATATTTTTATTAAAATATTTAAATATTTTAAATAAATAAATAAATAAATATTGCGTATTTATGTAACAGTTCACCATGCAGCCATAGAAATATATATAAAATATATTGTTACATTAAATAATAACTTGTTGAACAACAATACAGTGATTTTATTTGTGTGTATATAGAAACAATATTCTGGAAGGATACAGAAGAAACCCTCTGCAGCAGGAGTAGCATGAAGGGTTTTTGTTGTTGTTGTTGTTGTTGTTTTTTGCCTTTTCTACTCTTCTCTAAAATTGAATTTTTTCCCATGGGCATATATTTTTATATAACTTAAAATTATTTCAGTAGATCATAATATATAAACTTTTTTGTGAAAGAAAAGTAAATAATAACATCCGTGATATATATCTAAGGGAAAATTTTGACTCCAAGACAGTTTAGTACAGATTTTAAAACATTCATAGAGGGGCACCTGGGTGGCGCAGTCGGTTAAGCGTCCGACTTCAGCCAGGTCACCATCTCGCGGTCCGTGGGTTCGAGCCCCGCGTCAGGCTCTGGGCTAATGGCTCGGAGCCTGGAGCCTGTTTCCGATTCTGTGTCTCCCTCTCTCTCTGCCCCTCCCCCGTTCATGCTCTGTCTCTCTCTGTCCCAAAAATAAATAAATAAAAAATGTTGAAAAAAAAATTAAAAAAAAAACATTCACAGAAAACATTCTGTGTTTTTAAAACATCCATAGAAAAAAATTGGAAAGTACATACATAAAAATATTCCACTGTTTGGAAGATTGGTGTTTTCTTTGTGCTTTTCTCTATCCTCCAAATTTTTTACAACGAGCTTGCAATTCTTCTGAAATTAGAATATTAACAAACAACCTACAAGAAATGTTATTTTTCTCTACACAAATCTATACACAATTGTTAGGACATCGTGTATGGCTCTCGTATAGTAATGTGCAAAAATAATTTGACTGTGAGTACGATATTTTGCTGGGCATCTGTAGCAAGGCTGTGATGTGGATCAGCTGGAAGGGTGACCCTGCAAGCCCTTTGTTAAAAATGGCACTTCCTCAACACATGGCTCCAAGATGCACTTCATTTTTGGATCCATCCAGTTAATGTGAAAAATGTTTCTGCTGCAGAAATTCATTGTCACCTCAAGTTTAGAGAGGAGATATTCTCACAGAGCCGAGTGCCAATATCTCAAAAGGGAAGCAGAGCCCTGAATCCTTCATTCGACATACATTTATAGGGTGCTGTCTTGTGCTTTGGGCATTGTTTAGGAGTTTTTAGTTCCAGGGGTAAAGGAAACATTCAAGGTGCTTGTTCTTAAGAAAATGGTATTATATAAATGATGAGAAAGATAAACTGGTAAACAGATGAACAAGATGGTTATAGAGAGGAAAAATGCCAGGATGATGGGAAAGAACACTAAATAACTAGTATGGCTAATTTTGGATTGTGTGCCCCCCCCACCCCGCCCCATAGGAGGACACATTTTTTAATTGACACATAATTGACATAGAACGTTATATTAGCTTCAGGTGTGCAACATGATGATTTGATCTTTGAGTAAGGAGGGCATATTTGGACCAATAGTGAACTACAAGTTGGAGCTAGCCATCCGCAGAGAGGGAAGGGCAGGTACGAAAGCCCTGAGACAGGAACCAAGCTTGTTATATTTAAGAAAAAGAAGGTCAGGGGTGCCTGGGTGGCTCAGTCGGTTGAGCGTCTGACTCTTGGTTTTTGGCTCAGGTCATGATCTCATAGTTCGTGAGTTCAAGCCCTGCATCAGGCTGTGCTCTGATGGTGCAGAGCTTGCTTAGAATCCTCTCTCTCTCCCTTTCTCTGCCCTCTCCAGCTCACGCTATCTCTGTCTCTCTCAAAAATAAGTAAATAATCTTACAAAAAAAAAAGGCAGAGAAGGTCAGTGTAGTTTTCGAGTGGTAAGTTAGTAGTAAGGAGTAGTGAAGACAAGGTGAAAAAGGTGGGAAATGTTCTAGCAGATTCTGTAGGTTATTGGTAGACGGGTTGGATTTTATTCTAAGTTTAAAACTAACATAATGTAATAGATTACATTTATTGTATACTTACTATGTACATATACTGTTCTAAGCATTTAACAAGTTTTATTGCATTTAATCATTAAAACAAACTTGTGAAGCAAGTAGTATTATTATCCTCATTTTTCAGATAAAACAGAGAGAGAGAGAGAAGTTTAAATAGCTTGTTTCTGGTTACCCAGTTAATAAGTGGGAGCTGGGATTTAAGCTCTGGTTGGACTTCCACTTCTATATACTGTCCAAGGAGCCAGTCAGATGAACCCTACATCTAATTGATCAGCAGCAAGAATCTTGTTCCAAACAATCCAATCTTTGCAACTGTGAGACCAATAATTTGTATCAATAGTTGGGGGGAAAAAATCACAAAATGTGCCTAACAAAACGTATCAAATACCTTCTGCGTGCCGAGTACTCTGTGGATCATGATTTTTACAGATTTCTATCATTTTTTTCTTCTCAAAGCCAGCTTCTTTTAAGAGAAATATCTGGTAAATTCTGAACTTATCTTACGGGTTGTGACTTCCTGCCCTATCTATCCATCTATCTATTTAGTGACTTCCTACTTTAGAATTCAACATTATATTTCCACATTCTGAGCCATTCCTTAACAAAGTGACAATGAGCAAAACAGCCAGAGAACCCTTTTATACCAAGAGTAGAAATAACAGAAATAATCCCTTAAATTGTGATAGCTTTTAACAGTTCTCAGAAGGCTTCTCTATTTGATATTTAACTTGATTCTTTCAACAGTCCTACAGAATAGATGTGGTGCTCTTCCCCTCTCTCTTGGAGTTGAATGTGCCCTTGTGACTTGCTTTGGATGGTGAATTGTGAGCAGAAATGACATCACGCACACCTGGGTGGAGCTTTAATGAACTAGTCCATGATTCACCATCTTTTTCCCTTGGTCTTGGAAACCATCAGCTTTCAAGATGGCAGCCTGAAACCCTGAATAAGTATGATGATTAACTTGCCAACAGGAGATGGTATGAACAAGAGATAAGCTTTGTTATATTAAGCCACTGAGATTTTGAGTTGGTTACCTTGTTATAACCTAGCCCACTGGTTCTCAATGAAAAATGCTGGACCTTTACTCTAGAGTTTCTGATTCAGCAGATCTAGGGTGGGGTCCAATAATTTGCATTTCTAACAGGTTCCTGGACGCTGTTGCTGGTGGTATGGGGACCACATTTTGGGCATAACTGCGTAGCCTATCCTTAACTAATCAAATATTACTCCAAGGAAACCGATACTCAGGCACACCTTGTTCCTTCCTTCATACACTCAGGGAATATTTACTAAAAACCTGCTACATGCTGGGCATGATCCTGGGTGCTGCATAATCAATGACAAATAAAAAAGACATGGTCCTTGCCCTCAAGTCTTAGGGGCTAGTGATTTTCCCAAGGTTACACAGCTAGTGGTGGAGCTAGCACTTAGACTCTGTCTTCGTCCTCAAAATCCAGCACTCACTTCATTATACAATAAACAGCGTTAACAAACGCCTTGGTTGCCATTTATTACTCCCTTCAATGTCTTCTAAGAAGGTAGCATCAGTGTTAATATAACCAAACTCAAGGGGTTCGCCACTTGGGGTGCATCATGTTGAACACAACCGAAGGAAGTGTTGAAAACAAAGACTTTTTTATGACTTGTTACAACTAAGGTGGCAACAAGATAGCTCGCAAAGCACCGTCTCCCCATGGGGTTAGTACATGAAGCTTTCATTCATTGTATTGGGGGGTGCGGGGAAGGGAGATTGCATAGGCATTTTTGGTACAATTGGGCATTCCTAGCGTGTCAACATGCTAGCCCATATTTCATACGTTCAAAAAATGATGGAAAACTCCTAGTATTATAGTCGTAATCTATAGAAATCTTAGTATTATAATTAGCTAAAGGTAACTTCCGGATAACTCAGGGAGGCTTCTGCATTGGTTCTCAGCTCCACTCCCGCTCAAACTGGCTCAGGTTAGGGACTATCAAGCGAGACACCCCTAGCAAAAGGCCATCAGGTAAAACACTTAGTGGTTGTTTCCTTGGCTGGAGCTATTGGTTCTGCAAAACAAAACACATTCCTTCCATCCTCCCTTCTGCAGATAGCTTTCAGTCCTCTTACTGGATTCCCTTTGCATCCTAGCTAACGGTGACTAGACAACCTTCTTATTGGAGCAACTTCCCTTTGCATTCTAGCTAACAGTAATTCAGTTTCTTTGTGGGTGGGTTTGGAAGAAGAAGCTTCAGTGGGGGTGAGGAATGTGAGGGGCCCTCAGCACTATTAGGAGACAGGAGAAAAAAGGAGACTTGACTGATAGCAGCCACGGGAAGAGAAAAATAACAATGGAGGTTTGGTAGACACTGTGATGTCTCCTCCAGGGGCTGGGACTACTGCTGGCTGGCGGCCCTAAGCTGCCAGACCCTCATGGGGATTGCCTTTCCTGTAGAGAGCTGCTTCACCGTAGGTCATGCCCCCTTCCTGGGAATCCAATAATCAGTGGGAGACATAAGGGCCCTGAAGGGCTATCCCAGCTCCAGAATTCTTCAGGGGGTCAATGTGTAACTACTAAATGTGAGTTCGCTCCTTGTGATGGAAACAACACCAAGGAAAGTTGTCACACAAGGAAACTTTATTTGCAGCAAATAAGGAGATCACAGTGGGACACCTGAGTGGCTCAGTTGGGTAAGCATCTGACTCTTGATTTCAGCTCAGGTCATGATCTGATGCTCTGTGAATTTGAGCCCCATGTCAGTCTCCGTGCTGCTTGGGATTCTCTCTCTCGCTCTCTGCCCCTCCCCCACTTGCTCTCTATTTCTCTCTCTCTAAAAGTAAATAAAAACTTTAAAAAAAAGGAGTTCATGGGGAATATTTTCCAAAGCCATGATCCCTGAGCAAGAGTGAATGGGTTCTTTTTATTTAGGGTTAGGATGAGTATTTAGAAAGGGGAAGGAGCCTTGTCATCATATGTAGAGGTGGGCATAAGGTTGTGCAAAGATCCATGTCTACCTAGAGCCTCAGAATGTGACCTTATCTGGAAATAGGGATTTTGCAGATCTAACTGGTTAAGGATTTCAAGAGGAAATTATCCCGGATTTAGGCAGGTCCTAATCCAATGACTGGGGTCTATAAGATGAGGAGAGGACACAGAGAAGTCATGCATATGGAGAAGGCCACCTCAAGACAGAGGCAGACACTGGAGTGATGCGGCCACAAACCAAGGAACACCATGGCCACCAGAAGCTGGGAGAGGCCAAGAGAGATTTTTTTCCCTAGAGCCTTTGGGAGGAGCATGGATCTGTAGGTGCCTCTACTTGGGACTATTAGCCCCCCAGAACTGTAAAAGAATAAATTCTATTGTTCACACTGCTCCGTCTATGGTACTTTGTTATGGCAACCTTAGGAAACTCATACGGTATTCTACTTGGAAGAACTTAATGAGAACATTGAGGTAACAGCTGACCATCATACAAATGGAAGCAAAATGCCCAGTACTATGCATGTAGCAGACAATAAATGCTTATTGAACTAAATGGAACCCAATGCTAGGAAAGGAGAAAGCAAAATTTATTGAAAGGTATCTTAGAATAGCTTCTTGATTTATTTTCTTTAGACCCTGAGCATGTGAGCACCTGCTAGTTTGCATACTTATGATATTTGATTCTACCCGTGAAATTGTGGAAGGGTCAGTATTCATTTTTGGACAATTCTAATAACTCTTTAAAAGTCAGTCACTAATGAGGTCCCTGCACTGTGTCACTATAATGCATGTCCTGATCATTTAAATTAGATTTATAATTTTAAGATGCCCCTGGCCTTTTTTTTTTCTTCTCCTTTTTGGCCTGCCCCTTCTGGCCCCTCAGGAGCCTCCAGCTCTATTTTTAGGTGTCTTGGCAGGTAGAAAATATATGATTTACAAAGGTGATTTAATAGCTCAGTGCAGCATCAAATGTGAGTGTCCTTGCTAGTGTTTTTCACTCCATAGCTGAGTCTGTCACCACCATATGCCTCAATTTGCCTTATCCATAAAATGGAGCACACACTTCCTTTTCATCAATTAGCAGCAGAAAGAGATTAAAGTGAATTATCTAATCAGTTCCCACAAGCTCAGCCACGATTCTGATTATAGTTGGAGGTCCCAAATCGTTTCTGAATCCTTCCTGTGGGGCAACATTGTGCAAGGAGAGTTATGTTTATCAATGGCCAGAGATGCAAAATAAATGAGTTTCTGAGCTTTTGGTGGGTTGCAAGAGTCCAGAATGAGCCCTAAGATACATACTCTGTTTGTTTTCGCCTACTTCTTCAAACCTAAAGACCCAAACCATAGGAATGATTTTCTTTTTTTTTTTTTTTAATGTTTATTTACTCATTTTGAGAGAGAGAGAGAGAGAACAAGTGGAGAAGGGGCAGAGAGGAGAGACAGAATCCTAAGCATGCTCCGCACCATCAGAGCAGAGCCCGGTATAGGGCTCGAACTCACAAGCCGTGAGATCATGACCTGAGCCAAAATCAAGAGTCGGATACTTAACTGACTGAGCCACCCAGGTGCCCCAGGAATGATTTTCAAAGACTAGATCAGAATGAAAATTTCCAATCAATCAGCACATTTACTGAGTTCTTGCATATGTAGGGCAATCTAATAGGGTCCATTGGAGACTCACACACGTGGTTTCTGTAACTGAAGGGCTCACCCAGGATCTGTGAATACCCCTTATAGGGCAAAGAGAGCCTACAAGTCTTGCTTTGGGAGTTAGGTCCTCTTCAATGGCACATGGCTTGAATTTTCTCCCATCTGTTACTCCCTAAAAAAGTAATAGGTTATAAGAGATAGTTGTCAATGAGGATGCTTTTGGCTTCAGCCTAACTCCAGATGGCTTGAACAATACAGGGGAATTTGTTAGCTATTTGCTCACATAACTGAAAGTCTATATGCAGACATCCCTCCAGGTAAGGCTTGATTCAATGGCTCACAAACTGTCTCCAAGCACATGCTTTCTTTCGACCTCTTCATTCTAACTTCTGTAGTGTTGGCATCTTCTTCAGAGTTTACTGAGTGGTCCTAGGACTGTTCCAGATTCTGCTATTTTTAGCACATTTCACATCTTCATGCCACGCCATCCGGGGGAAGAAAGAATATATCTTCTGATATCTCTTATGTGAGTTCAGGAATTCATTCTCTCTTATTGACCTGAATTCAGCCTTTGCTGATTCCTGAACCAATCCCTATGGCCGAGACAAGAACCAGGGACCAGAAAGTTCTCAGAAGTCAAACATCTCTCAGGTTCCTTTTCAGATGGTACATGGTCTCTCAAGTCTCTCCTCTCAGCACCTTCTTTCTTTCTGCACATCAGCTTACTCTCTCTCTTTTTCTGCATTGAGTAGAAGGTAACCATCTTTAGTCCTTGAGTTTACAAGGCCTCATTAATGGGTTAGTAGAGCTTGATGGACTTTTGTGTCCTGATTTCAAGTGCTGGGAGAAGTAATCTGATTGGGCTCAGTAGGGTCAGTTTCTCCTTCTCGTCCCAAAAAGTATGGTCAAGGAGTTGGGATCACGTTGTATAGACATAGACAAAGGGGACCACCACTGGACTCGGGAATGGGGACAAAATAATTCTCCAGAACTTGGTGTCTACCTCCTACAATTTACAGAAAAGTGAGTGTATGTACTTATATGGCAATATCTGGGAAGGGTCTTCAACTCAATAGACCCAATATACTATAATTAGAATTCTTTGGTTGCAAGTGACAGAAATCAATGCTGGCCAACCCAAGCCAAATGCCCCCTTCCCCTCCCCCCCCCCACCACACACACATACACACATCTGAAGAGACTTAAGAAATCCCTTAGAGAATGAATACTCTCTAAAGTGTCAAGAGAGCCTGAGAGCCTGAAGAACTTGCTCTGGAGTCCTAGCAGAGAGTATCTAATTGGAATGGGCTGGGTCACTTGCTGTGTTAGATCACTGTAAGAATAGCCCTCAATTAATCACATTTTCTTCTGGTCACCCCTCTTTGTGATGTGATGTTGCTGGAGTGGAGTCTATTTTTCCACCCCCTTGAATTGGAGTTGGCCTTATGACTTGCCTTGACCAACAGAAGATGGCAGACATGATGGGTGAGCTCCAGGTTAGGTCTTAAGAACCCTTGCAACCTCTGCCCTTACACTCCCAAACCTTAAAATTACCATGCTGTAGGAGTAGCCTACTGAAGAGCGAGAGGCTACATTCAAGAGAACTGGGGTTCTCCAGATGATATAGTCAGCACCCACTGTCAAGTATTGAATGAGACCATTCTTGGATCATCTAGCTCAGCCCAGCCCAGCCAACTGGAGGCAACCATGTGGATGAGCCCAGGCGAGACCAGAAGATCTATCAGATGGCTAATCCACAGAATCATAAGAAATTATAGATCATTGTTGTTTTAAGCTTCTAAGTTTGGGATTGTTGGTTGCACAGCAATAGATAACTGAAAGATGTGTCCACCCTATGGAGCTGGAGAGGAGGAATCTGTCAGCAGGGGCTGCAGAACCCCTTTGGGCTGGATTTTCTGCTCCACCAACCAGCTGCCCACAGTCAGGGAGAAGTTCCTCAAAATGCAAGCAGAGTGCTGTTTGTTAAGAGAGAAGTATATACCTGGCAGTATAACAAACCACACACACACACACAAAACCAACAAATATCCACTTTATTTTGTATCGTGCTTCTTGTAAGCAGAGCTGTGTAAACACTCTGGGTACCTATTACATGTTGTCTTAAACTCATACTTTTGGAATAAATTCCACCAGGATAGACTCATCTGAATTAAATAGACAGAGACTACAGGCTGTGCCATCTGCAACCCTCCACTTCTTCTCTTGGCCCAGTTTGAGAACAAACACATACACACCAAACCACAAGGGAACTACTGATTTAGAACAAATTAAATAAAGTAACATGTAGGATGTCAATGCTGAGCATTCCAAGACAGGACCCACACACCTACTCTGAGTGTGGAAGCCAGAACTGGCCATGTGCTCAGCCAGTGAGCAGAAGTGGGATTGGAATATCTTCCATTTATTAAGTGAAGTCTAATACAGTGATTTTTGTCCCGGGGCGATTTTGCTCCCCAGGGACCCCTTGGCGATGTCTGGAGGCATTTCTGGTTATCACAACTGGAGCAGGAGGAGGGAATCTGGAATCTAGCAGATAGTGGTCAGGGGTGCTGTTCAACATCCCACACCCTCCTCTCCCCACCCCAAACAACAAAGCAGTTATCTGGCCTGAAATATCAATGGCGCTGAGGTCAAAGGAACCCTGATCTAACGGGACTAGTACTGGCAGATAGAACAGGAGTCATAACGACATCCCTGCGCCTTAGAATAGTCATGAATAACAACAAAGCCCTGTTATTTAACATAGTGATACGTCTTCACATTTTACCATGTGCTGAAACCTCGCTCCTCATCAGCAATCCTTCTCCGCGGTATTTACCCGAGAGAAATGAAAACATACCACCACTCACAGAAGCACACGTGAATGTTCAGCGGCAACAGCATTCGTGATAGCCACCACATGGAAGCAACTCAAAATCTATCAACTGGTGAACAGATAAACAAAATGTGTTCTATCCACACTACTTAGCGATGAAAAGGAATTGAGGAATGACACATGCTACAATGTGGATGAACCCCCAAAACATTATGCTCGCGGAAAGAAGCCAAACAGAAAACACACACACACACACACACACACACACACCGTATGATTCCCTTTATACGAAATGCCCAGAGAAGGCAAATTATAGAGACAGCAAGTAGGTTAGTGGTTGTTTGTGGAGCTGGGAGTGGGAGTGGGGGTTAATTGTAAATGGGTAGGGGAGGGGGTAAAAACTGTTCCCAGACTGGGTTATAGTGATGGTCGTGCATCTCAATAAACTCACCAGAAAGTACTTCGAATGGGTGAATTTTAATGATCTGTGAATCATACCGCAATAAAACTTTGCTGTTCAAAGGTCCAGGGCCTGGACCTTATCTTTCCTACTTGAGCTGTAATAGGAAACCATATTTACATCCTGTTGGAGGAACATGCCAGACACCCGAATGCCTTCCGTCCCAAGCTTTCTAGTCTACAGGATCAGCACTATCTCAGGAACGTGAACCACAGGGCAAGTTTGTGCTGATGTCTTTACACAGCTGGTTTTGAGGAGGTCTTATCAGTATGTTTGAGGTTTCTGAACACATGCAAAAAGGTTCTGTCAAAAGTTTGTAATCAAAGCACAATGGTAGGGGCACATGGGTGGCTCAGTCAGTTAAGCATCTGGCTCTTGATTTCGGCTCAGGTCATGATTTCGTGTTTGTGAGACTGAGCCCCGCTTGGGATTCTGTCTCTCCCTCTCTCTCTGCCCCTCCCCTGCTCTCTCTCTCTTTCTCTCTCTCAAAATAAATAAATAAACTTAAAAAAAAATTTAACCCCACAATAGTAGGAGACAAGCAGTTTTAGGGAGCTTGTCTTCTGTAACAGAACACTCCTTTTTAAAAAATGTTTATTTATTTATTTTGCAAGAGAGAGAGTGCAGACAGGGGAGGGGCAGAGAGAGAGGGAGAGAGAAAATCCCAGGCAGGTTCCGTGATGTCAGTGCAGGACCCGATGCAGGGCTCCAACTCACCAACCGTGAGATCATGACCTGAGTCCAATCAAGAGTCGGATGCTTAACTGGCTGAGTCACCCAGGTGCTCCCAGAACACTCTTCTAAACAGACCCAACTGGTTTATAACCAATTGCAGGACTCAATTCCCCGCCATAAGCACAAGGATCTCTATGCCATGTTCTACTGAGTAAGGTAAGAAAATAACTCTCGCGGCACCTGGGTGGTTGAGGTGGTTAAGGGTCTGACTTCAGCCCAGGTCATGATCTCACGGTTTGTGAGTTCAAGCCCCATATCGGGCTGTCTGCTGTCAGCACAGAGCCCGCTTCACATCCTCTATCCCCCTCTTTCTCTGACCGTCCCTTGCTCTCTCTCTCAAAAATAAATAAACATAAAAAGAAAATAACTCTCAACTCCATGTTCTTAGGTGCAGGTAACTTAAAAAAAGTATTTTTTTTTTTTTTTTGCTGATAACTTAAATAATGCATGCTCATTACTTAAAAATAAAAAAAAATAAAAAGACTGAAATATGTGTGGCCCAGATGTAGCAAGGCCCCCAAGATGGCCACAGCTCCTACCTTGCAGCCTCCCTGGGGCCACATTCAGCACATAAGTGCAATCCTAGCAAACCAGGTCCAGTTGGTGACACACTACTAAGTGATACAGCTTGACTGAAGATTTTTTTGAGAAGGTGGGGGAAAGAAGTGTTACCTTGCATACCACATGGCAAAACCTCACTGTAATTCCCTTTAAATGTCTTCGTTCCGCTAAAATTTCCTCTCTCTTAACATTTTTTTTTTTATTATTTATTTTCGAGAGAGAAAGGTAGTGTGAATGGGGGAGGGCAGATGGAGAGAGGGACAGAGGACCTGCAGCGGGCTCTGTGCTGATAGCAGACAGTCTGATGCAGGGCTCGAACTCACAAACTGTTTGATCGTGACCTGAAATGAAGTTGGATGCTTAACCAACTGAGCCACCCAGATGCCCCCTCCCCCCTCCTCTTTTTTTAAGTTTTTATTTTATTTTATTTTATTTTATTTTATTTTATTTTATTTCATTTTATTTTAAGAGAGAGTGTGTGCATGCACAGGAAGAGCAGAGAGGAAGAGAAAGAGTGAGAGAGGAAGAGAGAGAGAAAATCCCAAGTAGGTTCCTTGACGTGGGGCTCAGACTCACAAACTGAGATCATGACCTGAGCCTAAACCAAGAATCTGACGCTTAACCAACTGAGCCACCCAAGTGCCCCTAAAATTTCCTCTCTAAATGTCAGTCTCCTCTCCTCCCTCCCCTTCCTCCTTCCCTGTCTCTGTCTTTATTCCCTCTCTTAACCTAAATCCTCTCTGGATTTTTAGGACAACTTCTTTCTGGCTCTCAACTTGTCTATCCTACTCAAAAGGACAAAACTCAGTAGATGGCTCATCTTACTCTGATCCTTTTTTGAAGGAAGCAGTTCAATATCCATCAACTATTTGTCAAGAAAGGCTGGGAATGGCGGCTGGAGAGGGAGGCTTGGGAGACCCGATTGATGGTGTGTTTATCTTCTCAGTCCTGCATTCAGCGAAATCATGTTGGTAGCTTGAAATGGGCTACGGTTCGAGTATTTACATCACAGAAATTGGCAAACACTATAAATCAGGGTCCCCACCTCCAAAGAGCTAGATTTAAACATTTACCAGCACACCACTGGATCCATCCTGCAACAGGCATATAAGAGTTTCACCAAATAGAAACAGGTTTTCTTCTGCAGAAGGCAGTGCCCGGGGCTGCGGTGGGGGTGGAAGATAATTTCTGAGGCCAAGAAAATAAGAGCTTTTCTCCATACTGTTACATATATAATGTATATAGAAAGTATAACTCTCATTTCTTTACCACTTTACAACATGAATTATCCCCAAGATAACTATTGTTTAGTTGTGTATATATTTCCCTCATTTTCCCCAAGTATATGTTAACAGATATTCATGTTATTTGTATGGGATTAAACCACATATTTTGTTTATATCTTACTCTTTTTTTTTTTAATCTAAGGAGGAATCTTGGATATTTTCCTTTGTGCACATGAAGTCATTGTTAAAAATGGATACATAGTATTTAATTGTGTGGCTCTGCCATAATTAATTTAACCCAGTCCTGATGAATGCAGATTTGTCTTTTTCAGTTATTACTATTATTTTCTGTTAGGTAAAGGTGTTCCCCCCTCCCCCCCTGGTAAATTCCCGGAGCAAGAATTGCAGGGACAAAAGGTCAAAAACATTTTCTACTTTTATAGGTATTGCCAAAATTGCCCTCCGAAAAGATTTCTGCTGATTAAGGTTTCCACTACAGTGTATGATAGGATTGTTTTAAAAAATGACTTTTCAGATAAAATTTAATGCTTTGATTGTTGTTGGCAGCCACAGCTGGGCCTTAGCAGTGATGATTTGATTGATTTCCTCATGAGCCTTCTGTTCCCTCTTCCTGGCTCCTATACTCATCTCATTGTGCCCACTGGAAATGTCTTTCCCACATAAGTACATCCCACCCATTCTTCCAGATTTATTACAAATCCACTCCCTAGCTTAGTGGCTCTCAACTGGGGACATTTGGCAATATCTAAAGACATTTCTGTTTGTCACAACTGGAGGTGGAGGGTGCTGCTGGCTGCTGGTGGGTAGAGGCCAGAGATATTGCTTAGCATCCTGCAATGCACGGGAAGCCTTTCATATTAAAGAATGATCCAGCCCCAAATGTCAAAAGTGCTAAGACTGAGAAGCCCTACTATCGCTCGATTGATTTCTCCCTTCTCTGAACACTTTATGCTTCCTGTCCTTTCTTCAGTTTGGGCACATCCTGGATGGTTTTACTTTATCGATTACCCTCTGTATCAGTCCTTTTGTTTGGAAGTGACAGAACTTTTGATTTGAATTAATTTAAATAGTAAAGGGAACTTATTGGCTTACATAACTGAAATGTTCTGAGGTTATGCTAATTTCAAGTGATGCTTAATTCGGTGACTCAAATGATGTCACCAAGAACCCAGTTTACTTCCAGTGTTTTTCCTTAGACGTGGTCAGTTTCATCCTAAGCTTCCTCTCCCTCACAGACTTGTAGCATCAACATTAGTACATATCTAATTTCCCATCTTCGTGTTCTGCTGTCCAGGGTGGACAGGCAGTACAGTAGCCACTAGCCACATGTGGCTGTTGAGAAATGTGGCTAGTCCCAAACTGAGGTGTGCTATAAGTATAAAATGTAAAACACATTTAAAACATTAAAAAAAATTATTATTTATTTTTAGTGGGGAGGGGCAGAGACAAACGGGGACAGGGGATCTGAAGCAGGCTCTGTGCTGAACCCACGAACCATGAGATCATGACTTGAGCCGAAGTTGGATGCTCAACCAACTGAGCCACCCAGGTGCCCCCCACATTTTTTTTTTTTTCACTTATTTTTGAGACAGATAGAGACAGAGCATGGGCAGGGAAGGGGCAGAGAGAGAGGGGACACAGAATCAAAAGCAGGCACCAGGCTCTGAGCTGTCAGCACAGGGCCTGACACGGGGCTGGAACTCACAAACCATGAGATTATGACCTGAGCTGAAGTCGGACACTCAACCGACTGAGCCACCCGGGCGCCCCTACACATTTTAGATTTTAAAAACCTTAGTATGAAAGAAACCATAAATATCTATTAATAATTTTATACTAGTTACTTATTGAAATGATAATGTTTTAGGTATATTGGGTCAAATAGAATAACATAGTATTAACATATTATTTATTTATTAACACAAATTAACATATTATAATTTATTAACATAAATTAGTTTCACTTGTTTCTTTTCGCTTTCTAAAATGTGGCTACTAGGAAACTGACACTTGCGTATGAAGCTCACATTATATTTCTACTGGATAGCATTGGTGCAGGGGAAGAGCCTCTTCTGGAGACTTCCTCAAGAGTCAAGGGATTTTCTTTTCCAGAGGCCCCAGTAAACTTCTTACTTTTCATTGCCTTCGGTCGGGCTGCTGCATCAATTGTGAACCAATCACTGTAGGGGAAAGGTATGGGGTAAGCTGATTGGCTGATGCTAGGCATAGGTCAGTCTCTGGAGGGCGGGATTAATCCCACCGGAAGCTTCTGGTTGAGAAGATGTAGGAAGGAGGGGGCTCCCAAACAATGGACATTTGGGATTCTGTTTCCGGAAGGTAGGATAAGAAATGTCTACCCTCTGGGCGCCGGGCTGGCTCAGTCGGTTAAGCGTCTGTCTTTGGCTCAGGTCATGATCTCACGGTTTGTGAGTTCGAGCCCCACATCTGGCTGTGTTCCGACAGCTCAGAGCCTGGAGCCGCTTGGGATTCTGTGTCTCCCTCTCTCTCTCTGCCCCTCCCCTGCTTGTGTCTGTCTCTGTGTTTCTTTCAAGAATAAGTAAAAAATAAAAACACCAGAAATGTCTACTCTCATCTCCTGTGTGCTCATTATTTAAAAATTCAAACACGGTGGACAAAAGTTGTCCACGATATCCTTTGGGCTTATGGTCTTTTTGTCCTCTCTTAGTTAAGGCTGTAGAGCAGTTTCCATCTGGGTTATAAACATCTTGAGATCATGCCTCATTATTCTTTGCTTCACCAATTTATGGCTAACACTGTTCTTTGCCCAGAAGAGGCACTAGCAACTGAGCTGGTGATAGTGGTGATGGTAGAGACCTCTCTGAACACATAGAGAGAGGTGTGTGTCGACTGGGGGGGGGGGGGAGAAGGGGTATCCAAGCCTACAGGGGACGTGCGCCTGTAGAGTAGAGTGTGGATTCTCAGTATTCGGAGGGGAGGTAACTACGAAAGGGAGGAAGAAGGAGCAGATAAGAAGATAAGAGAATCTTCCAAGATGGCCTTCAATTGTGTGGTAAATGCTATTCTTGAATTAAAGGATTCACAGCAGAGGACAATCCACCTGTCAATCATAGGGATGGAGCCATCTTCATTTAAACCAAGTCAGGACCATTTATACTAAGGTGCCGTCAGCAGTCAGTTTAGACAACTCGGAAGACAGACTCTAAGGTGACTCCCATGATCCTCGCCTCCTGATGTTCAAGTCCTAGTGTGATCCCTGCCCCTTCAGTGTGTGTGGCACCTGTGACTTGCTTCTAACCAAGACAATACGGCAAAAGTGATGGGCTGTCATGTCTGTGGTTCAGCTACCTATGATCGCAATGTCTGTCTTGCTGGAAGCCTCACCCTTTCTAGCCTTGAGGAAGCAAGCTGCCATCTTGTGAGCTTCTCTGTGGATGGGGCCACAAGGCAAGAAACTGAGGGCAACCTCCACAGTAAACCAGCAAGAAACTACAGCTATAGCTTTCAAGGAAATGAATGCTGCTGGCAGCCACATGAGCTTAAAAGCAGATTCTTCCCGGGTGCCTGGGTGGCTCGGTCAGTTAAGCATCCGACTTGGGCTCAGGTCATGATCTCATGGCTCATGAGTTTGAGCTCTGCATCAGGCTCTGCGCTGACAGCTCAGAGCTTGGAGCCTGCTTCAGGTTCTGTGTCTCTGTCTCTCTTTGCCCCTCCCCTGCTCTCTCTCTCTCTCTCTCTCTCTCTCAAAAATAAATAAACATTAAAGAAAAAAAAAGCAGATTCTTCCCCAGTCAAATCCTGATATGGGACTGCTACCCTGGCCAAAACCTTGGCTACATCTTGGCAGAGGATTTGGCTCAGCTGTGCCTGGACTCAGAGGAACTGTGAGGTAATAAATGTGTGTTAGTTTATGCTGCTAAGTTGGTGGCGATATTTCCACGCAGCATTAGATAATGAATACAGACAGGCCTGAGTGATGTACTCCTTTTAATTTGCAGCACCTTACAGGGTTGTTCTCATTTTATAGAGTAGCAGTGAATGGAAAGACATTCTAGTGGTTCAGAAAACAAAAGACTATCTCCATAAGTTACCATGGTGTGATAGGGCCCAATTTCTGTCATTGGTTGGCTGCCATGAGTATTTCCAATAAATTTCAAATCTTAACGATTCCTTGTACCTTGAAGAATCGTAGCGATGCAGAGTGAAAAACTGGTAGAGAATCTCAGATGCAATACCTTTGTGTTAGTGCTGAAACAGTTTTTAGCTTGGCAAAGGAAAGCGATCTGGGAGTTATGCTCCTGAAGTCACAAAGCCTTTATTTTCAAAGTCTGCTCCTTTAGACCCCACTAATGGCAAACAGAGAAAACCAGCTCAGAAGAGTGATCATCTTCAAACCACATCACCTCTTAACGAGAAATTTCAATTCTAAAAATATACCACCAAGCACACCGATTGAAAGAGAAATGTTTTAATGGTTGTGGAAAATCTTTATGCCCAGAAAAATTGGTCACATTAAGGCACTGCCTTGCTTTTGTCAGCAGTGAACACGAAGTATGTTGATGCATCAATCCATTGTTCTTCCTTTTCAAGGATTTCACGCTAAATAACAGCAAACCGTGGGAGTTTACCAAATCAATTTATCCTATTCTCTTTCCTGCTCAGTGTGCACTAGAATCTACTATCTAATGTTTGTACATTTCCACTTTTAAATCCCTAGAATTTATTGTGATTTACACGTGGACCTTCTTTTTATGCCCTGAAACAATATATTCTTGGAGGTCTCTATGATGTAAGGAGCATCCTAAAAGAGTTTGAACCTCGTGCTTGCCTTTGTAATAGAATGACTCTGGAGGAGGCAGCTGAGACTCAAAGCTGTGGACAGGAAAAAAAAAAAAAAAGGTTTCATGGACCCCATGCTTAAAAGAGAGAAAGAAAGGGGCACCTGGGTGGCTCAGTCTGTCTTTGGCTCAGGTCATGATCTCACAGTTTGTGGGTTTGAGCCCCACATCAGGCTCTGTGCTGACAGCTCAGAACCTGGAGCCTGATTCAGATTCTGTGTCTCCTTCTCTCTCTGCCCCTCCCCTGTTCATGCTCTGTCTCTCTTTCAAAAATAAATAAACATTAAAAAAAAGAGAGAGGGAGAAGAAAAAAATTGGGGTACCTTCTCTCCTCTAAGAAGGTAGCAAATTTCTTTGTTATCTGCAGCCACACTCAGACTTCCACTCCAGGCTGTGTGGGGGGTAGAGATAGGGGAAGGGCTGACACTGTTCCCTCCCCCTCCCCGCCCCTACCCCGTGGGGAACTTTTCTTAGAGATGAAGGGATGAAGGGTACTTGCCAGAAGGGAGGCCCCGGATGCATCTCATTTCCAGGGTGGTCATCTATTTGGGCTGTGAACTTAATGCGCTCTCTGAGCGTATGCTTTTTTCTTGGCTGATCTCTTGCATTTCTCCTTGCCAGAGAATTTTATTTTAGTTTCTTAAGTCTCTGCCACACCTCTCCCCCAAACCCTAAAGTTGGGGTGTTTTTGAATTGCATTTCCATAGCAGCTGCATTCCTTTCAACTGTATTGAGGTATAGTTTACATACAACAAACACACCATTTTAGAGATACATTTAGATGAGTTGTGACAAATGTATACACTATGTAACCACCTGTGCAATCAAGATATAGAATGTTCTCATCAGCCTCTGAAAGGTCCCTCATGTCCTTTTGTATGTAATTAATCCTCTTCTCCACCCCCAACCCCAGCTGCTTTCATTTTTTCCCCTTTCTAGAATGTTATATAAATGCAACTATACAGTGTGTACTCTTTTGTGTCTAACTTTTTCCCCTCAGTGTAACGATCTTGAGATTTCTCCATGTTGTTGCCTCTATCAAAAATATATTCCTTCTCACTGCGGAGTAGAATTCCATTGTGTAGGTAGACCATTATTTATTTATCCTGCTTTTCATTTTTATGTTAATTTGGGAAGAAAAAGAATTCTTACCAGGCTGATGCTTCCTATTTAGGGATAAGCCAAGCCTCTTCATTTTCTTACTCAAGTCTTTTGTTTGTGTCTGTAGTCAAGTTTTATAGTCTTTATGTGGCCTCTGGTCTTTTCCTGTTGAGTTTATTTCTAGGAACTTGATATTTTGCTATTACTGGAATAGAATCTTTTCTCCATCACATTAGCTCAATGGCTGCTGCTGGTATAATGGAAAGCAATTGATTTTTCTTTGCGTTCATCTTATTTTGGACTATCTTTTATACCTCTTGTTGGTCTTAATACTTTCTTTGAGTCTTCTGGATTTTTTAAGCTTACAGTCCTACCTAATGATAACACTATCTTCTTTTCTAAGAGTGATACTTACTTCCTTTTCTTGTTCTTGTGACTTCTGAAGAAAGGGGAAAAAATGGGAAAGAAATGGCTGGGGTGTACAGGCAGAGAGGCAGAAAGGGGGCAGAACGAAGTAGCCTCAGCTCTCGCTGTTGGCTGGGGCATGAATGGATTAAGTGGACACCTTGGAACTTAGCTAATGGTATGAGCCGAGGGAGGGTAGTTGGAAAAGTCCAAGTAGGAGTCCATTTCCAATGTCAGAAAATTGGGTAGGAGAAATTTCTAGTCACAGCTCCAAACATCAGAGAAGTTGTTTTGTTTTGTTCTGTTTTGTTTTGTTTTTTAATTAAAATTTTTTTCTAGCATTTGGCGGCACCTGGGTGGCTCCGTCGGTTAAACTTCCAACTTCAGCTCAGGTCATAATCTCGCAGTTCGTGGGTTTGAGCCCTGCATCTGGCTCTGTGCTGACAGCTCGGAGCCTGGAGCCTGCTTCAGATTCCGTGTCTCCCTCTCTCTCTGCTCCTCCTCCGCTCACGCTCTGTCTCTCCCTCAAAAATAAATAAACGTTAAAAAAGTTTTTTTCTAGCATTTAAAGTAAAAGTTAAGAATAGTTGATGGGGAAGAATAGTTGAATGTTGGGGTGCCTGGGTGGCTCAGTCGGTTGAGCATCCAACTTCGGCTCAGGTCATGATCTCACAATTTGTGGGTTCAAGCCTTGTGTCGGGCTCCGTGCTGACAGCTCAGAGCCTGGAACCTGCTTCGGATTCTGTGTCTCCCTCTCCCTCTTTTCTCCTCCTCCGCTCACACTCTGTCTCTCAAAAATAAATAAAAATGTTAAAAACAAAAAGAATAGTTGACATGCAACATTAAGTTAGTTCTAGGTATACTGTATAGTGATTGAACAATTATATACATTACTAAATGCCCACCATGACAAGTGTATCACAATATTATTGATTATATTCTCCATGCTGTACTTTTCATTTCCATGGCTCATTTGTAACTGGAAGTTGGTGTCTCTAATCTGCTTCATTCATTTTGTCCATTCAGAGGAGTTTTAAAGGAAGAAGGGAGAGTGGAAAGAGCATAAAAGAGAAGACCACCCCCACAGACCACCCTCCTTACTCTGACCTGTTCTGGGGAGGGGGCAGGTAAAATATTAGATGACACTACAAGGAACTGAGGAAACTTGAAGAAACCTGAAAACTAGGGTTTGCTAGGTATGACTTTGAAGGGTGTAAAAGGGAGGTTTGACAGAGAATGATTGAAGGAAGAAACTGGAAGAAAATTAAATTGCTTCTTTTTTGGAACACTCATTCAACAAACCAGTTGCATTTAAAATGTCAGCTGCATTTCTATTATTCCTATTTTAGGAAGGGGTGCAATTAAGAGGACCCAGGAGAAGGAATTGTCATTTGGGGTGAAAGCCCGTCTATTTGATCTTTTTAAAAGCATCCCTTTCTGAATGGGAGTTGGATTTCGCCTTTCATGGTGCTATCACATGGGCATCACCAGGAAAATAAAATATAATCAAGGATTCTGTATTCGGACCGGCATGGGTACCAAAGGGGGCTGAATCCTGCAGTTACCCTATTGGGCCACTAGATAGCGCCTCTGCTTCGGTGAGGCAAATGCAAAACAAGCCGCGGGGCTTTCAGTACTTTAAACGTAAAGAAGTCACTGACTGAAGTAATTTTGAAGGCAGGAGCCTAAAGCCTACTGGAAGTGAAGTATAGGGGTTTATTAGACAGTGCGGAATGAGTACGATCTGGAGGAATGCCTGACTTTCATATAAAAGATTCTTGGGGCGCCTGGATGGCGCAGTCGGTTGAGCGTCCGACTTCAGCCAGGTCACGATCTCGCGGTCCGTGGGTTCGGGCCCCGCGTCAGGCTCTGGGCTGATGGCTCGGAGCCTGGAGCCTGTTTCCGATTCTGTGTCTCCCTCTCTCTCTGCCCCTCCCCCGTTCATGCTCTGTCTCTCTCTGTCCCAAAAATAAATAAAAAACGTTGAAAAAAAATTTTAAAAGATTCTTTTACTAAGCGAGGAAAATAAAAATAAATAGGCACAATGAGATGCCCACTTGATACCCCTAGGATGGCTAATATAAAAAGACCAGCACAGAAAATAACATGCACTGGTGAAGATATGGAGAAATTGGAGCCCTGATGCCTTGCTAGTGGGAATGTAAAAGGGCGTAGCTGCTGTGGAAAAGCTCGGAAGCTTTGGTAGTTCTTCCAAAAGTTGAATGTAGCATACCCTATGATCCAGCAACTCAACTCCTAAGCAGATACGCCCAAAGATTTGAAAGCAGAGACTCAAACAGATGCTTGGATGCTAATGTTCACAGCAGCACTATTCCATGATAGCCCAAAGGTGGAAACCACCCAAGGGTCCATCAATAGATGAATAGATAAACAAAATATATATGCAATGGAATATTAGTCATAAAAAGGAGTGGAATTCTGATACATTCTACAATATGGATGAGCCTTGGCAACATGATGCTACATGAAATAAACCAGACGCACACACACAAATATTGTATGGCTCCACTAGCTTGGGATACATAAAATAGGAAAATTCATGGAGACAGAAATGATAGAGGTTACCAGGGGATTGGAAGAGTGGAGAACGGGGAATGAGTATTTAATGGGTGCAGAGTTTCAGTTTTGCAAGATGAAAAGAGTTCTAGAGATGGATGGTGGTGTGGTTGCCCAACAATATGGATGTACTTAGTGCCACTGAACTGTATGCTTACAAATGGTCAAGATGGTAAGTTTTATGTTATGTGTATTAATTACAATTAAATAATAAATAAAAGAAAAAGAAAAGCTATGCAAGACTGGCCAGTGTCTTCCCCAATATACACAAGCCCCCAAATAGAGATCTTGGGCTCTTCTGCAACGTGATGTGAATGAACAACAGAATACACTTTTTTTTGTACCCACTTCATGCTTTGTGTTTCCTTTCTTCACAAAGTTGTCTCAGCTAGGTTTGCTTTTTGGGAATGGACGGCTTCTCTCAACATCCACATATACAAAGCTGAAATAGAATTCATACTATCATCTCTCCAAGTGTTTTAACTTTATGAGACATTGAGAAAGAAAGAGAACATTACAAAGGCAGTCTGATGGTGGAAGGAGCTAGAAAAGTACAACTTAATGTAATTTACTGTGGAAAGGGCTGACCCAGTTGGTTAAAAATTTTTTTTTTAATTTTAGAGAGAGAGAGAATCTTTTTTTGATTTTTTAAAAATGTTTATTTATTTTTGAGAGAGAGAGAGAGAGAGAGAGAGAGAGAGAGAGAGAATCCGAAGCAGGCTCCAGGCTCTGAGCTGTCAGCACAGAGACCGACACGGGGCTCAAACTCACGAATTGTGAGATCATGACCTGAGCTGAAGTCAGACACTTAACCGACTGAGCCACCCAGGCACCCCAGAGAGAGAGAGAGAGACACAGAGAGAGAGAGAGAGAGAGAGAGAGAGAGAGAGAATCTTAAGCAGATTTCACTCTTGGAGTGGAGCCTGACACAGGGCTCAATCCCACAACCTTGGGATCATGACATGAGTCGAAATCAAGAGTCGTAGTGCCCAACCAACTGAGCCACCCAGGCACCACCCACCACCCCCAGTTAGTTTTAAAGAATGAAATCACAAAGACCATTCTTTTTAATGAGTATGCTTTTAGTTACTAAAAAGGAGCATCTTTGACCTTATCTCCCACTATCCTTGCCTGCATCAACTCTTCTTCAACCTTGCTGGTTGTGGTAGAACCAACAGTGGACCCCCCAAAGATGTCCACATTCTAAGCACCCCCCCCCACCACTATCAACATTCCCCACCAGAGCAGCACATGCGTTACAGCTGATGAGCCTGCATGGACACATCATCAGCACCCAAAGTTCACAGCTTACTGTTTATTCTTGGAGTTGTACATTCTATGGGTTTGGACAAATGCATAATGACATGTGTCCCTCATTATGATATGAAACAGAACGCCTGTACTCCTGTAAACATCCTCTGTGCTCCACCCACCTATTCATCCCTCCCTCCCGATGCCTGGCAACCACTGATTTCTTTTTTTACTGTCTCTATAGTTTTTCCAGAATGTCATATAGTTGGAATCAAACAGTGTGTAGCCTTTTCACATTGGCTTCTTTCACTTAGCGATATGCATTTAAGTTTCCTCCATGTCTTTTCATGGCTTGATAGCTTATTTCTTTCCAGCACTGAATAATATTCCATTGTCTGGAATGTTTCACAATTTATTTATCCTCTCACTTACTGAAGGACATCTTGGTTGCTTCAAGGTTTTGTGAATTATTAATGAAGCTGCTATAAACATCCATATTTGTGTGTGTGTGTGTGTGTGTGTGTGTATGCAGTTTTCAACTCCTTTGGGTAAATACCAAGCAGTGTAATTGACGGATCGTATGGTAGGGGTGTTCAGTTTTGTAAGCGACTGCCAAACCATCTCCCATTTGCATTTTCACCAGGAATAAAGAAAAGTTGCTGTTGTCCACATCCTCACCAGCATTTGGTGTTGTCTGTGATCTGAATGTTGGTCATTCTAACAGGTGTGCAGTGATAGCTTCTGTTGTTTTAATTTGCACTTCCCTGGTGACATAGGATGTGGAGCATCTTTTTATTTGCTTTTTTGCCATCTGTGCATCTTTTTTAAATGTTTTATTTATTTGAGGGAGAGAGAGAGAGAGAGAGAGAGAGAGTGACCAGGGGACAGGAGGAGAGAGAGAGACACAGAATCCAAAGCAGACTCCAGGCTCCGAGCTGTCAGCACAGAGCCTGATGCAGAGCTTGAACCCACGAACTGCGAGATCATGACCTGAGCCGAAGTCTGATGCTTCACCAGCTGAGCCACCCAGGCACCCCGACATTTGTATATATCTTTTTTAGTGGGGTGTCCTTTAAGGTCTTTGGCCCATTTTTACATTGGTTTGTTCTCTTATTGTTGTGTTTTAAGTGGAGTTTTTTTTTTTTTTTTTTGTATATTTTGGATCTTTGTCAGATGTGTCTTTTGCAAATATCTCCCCGGTCTGTGGCTTTTCTTTCCATTCTCTTGAATTCCAGAGGAATTTGGTGACATTTTATTTCCTAGTTGTTCTTAGGGAATAGTTGTGAGTCAGGTGCCTGAATTTCTTACAGTATAAATGGACTGGAAATTATAAGACACTCCTGAAATCAGTGTGCTAAGGGATTAGAGGTATGTATAACAGTTTATAACATTTTTGAAGAAACACAATTAACTGTCATGCCCAAGCGTCATAGAGAAATTGTCTAGAATCAAATGGCAGGAAGTCTAATTGCCATTTAATTGAACTTTGAAAATTTACCTTTCCTTGTTAGAAGATTTGTCTTAGGTCAGAGAAGGAAAATATAGATGGAAAATCATCCATGGGCACCTGACTGGCTCAGTCAGTAGAGTATGTGGCTCTTAATCTCAAGGTTGTGAGTTCAAGCCCCATGTTGGGCATGGAGCCTAGTTTGTGTTAAAGAAAAAATCATTCAGGGGTGCCAGGGTGGCCTGGTTAAGCGTCCACCTTCAGCTCAGGTCATGATCTCGCGGTTCATGAGTTCTGGCCCGCGTTGGGCTCTGTGCTGACAGCTCAGAGCCTGAGAGCCTGCTTTGGATTCTGTGTCTCCCTCTCTCTCTGCCCCTCCCCACCTCATGCTCTGTCTCACTCTCTCTCATAAATAAACATTAAAAAAATCATTCAAGTTCAGAGAAAACATTTGGAAAGTAATGGTGTCAGAATGAAATTTCTAACAATTGGTTAACATTTTCATAATATTTGAAATCTAGAAAACATTTTGATGTGTGAGTGCTGTTGGTTTAAATAAAGTGCAGTATATTTATTCATTGGAGAATTTCACATCATCCAGTTATAACAGGTGGTTCTCAATCCAGGGCAATCACTCCCCCCACCAGGGGACCTTATCAAGGTCTGGAGATGTTTTTGGTTGTCACCCCTGAGAGTGCATGCTAGTGAGTGGGGCATCTAGTGGGTGGAGGCCAAGATTCTGCTAAACATCCTGCACTACCTGGTTTGATGAACTGGTTGTAATTGTTCCTAATCTAGTAAAGTGTATAATTTAAAAAATAAGTGACATTTGTATGTGAGTTGAAACTGTCCCTCATACCAGTGGTGGGGACACATCTCTGGGAAACAGGTTATACCTTGGCTGTGGCTTGCTGTTAGAAAGCACTCGGTTAATGGTAGTTATTTTCATGATTTAGAAGTTACCTGCAGCTAAAATAGCTTGAGGAACTCTTCCTTGCCAAAAGGACCAGAATAGTTTTATCTCTTTATATCTGAAATGGGGTTAGTTCCTCAGATACTTTTTCTGTTCTTTGGGGGATGGTTATGTATAATTCTTAAGGTTCCGCTAAAGTCTGGTTTAAGTCTTGCAGTCTTTCCTTTAACGTGCCTTGGAGTTTCTGTGTTTGTGTTATATCTCCCAGTTGGATTCTCTGAGGGCGATCACATTTCTTCGATTTTCAAGTGTTGGATATTTGCTGTCACAATACCACCTACCCTCCCCCGTCTGGGTTGCCACAGTGCTCTGTAGTTTCCACTGCTGTAGGAACTAATCCTGAGTGTTTCACAATTGTTTGCTCACAGCCCCATTTCCCCACTCTGCTCAGCCTTTGAAAATCAGACAAGAAGGATGTCTTTTTCATGGCGGTACCCTCAGTGCTTGGCAACATGAATATTTTTCAGATAAATGAATGACGGAATGTCATAAGGTCCTTCACTGTGACTCAGTTGTGATTATGTTCTTCCAAAATCCTCATCACAATAGTCGTGTTGGATTCATATTCAGCAACGGAATGGTCATTGTTTCATTTTGTGCAAGAACAAATGTATGGTCCCAGGTCTCTGTCTAGTTTTAATGACAGTTCTATTTGGCAATGTCTTATCCTTTTTTTAAAAATTAAAAAAGAGTTTATTTTGAAAGAGAGAGAGAGAGAAAGAGAGAAAGTGGGGGAGAGGCAGAGAGAGAGAGAGAGAGAGAGAGAGAGAGAGAATTCAAAGCAAAGCTTTGTCCATGCTGTCAGAGCAGAGCCTGACAGGGGGCTTGATCCCACGAACTGTGAGACCATGACCTGAGTTGACCTCATGAGTCGGATGCCCAACCGATGAGCCACCCAGGTGCCCCTTATCCTTTTAGTACATGCACATCCACTCTCGGTCCCTTCTTATTCGTTATACTCCCCATGCACTTTCTGTGCAGCTACTACTCTTGAAAGAAAATTGATGAAGCTAATGTGTTTTTTTTGCTGTATGTTTCTGTATTCATTTTATTTGTTGTTTATTTCCTGTCTTGTTTCACAAAGGGTTTGCAAAGGCCAGTAATTGTTCTAACAGGAAATTAGGATATCTAGGCAGGATTCAGGGCAGTGCACAACAGCGCTGCTAACACTGCATTCTAATTTAGGATGAACAAGTCCCAAGATTCTGGTAAAGGCTTCTATTTCTGATACCAGGAAACTAACAGGTTTGGCTGGACTAGAAAAATCAGAAGCATTGACTAGATCCACATTCAGACCTTTCTGTGATTCTTTTTATCAAGTCAACAGCTGCTTACAACCCATTTTGCCCCTCCCCTCCCCTTGCCATCCCCAACGTGTCATTAGAAGCATTTCTTATTTTTGTTTTCCATTTTTCTATACTGGGTCAGCCCTTGCAACATGACAAAAGCGGAGGCTACGAGAATTTCTAATGTCTTCTGACAAGCAGGTTTTGTGCCGACGAAAGTATTTGGGGTCAGATAGTCCAGGAGTTCCAAATCCTGCTCCACCATCTAAAGTTGAATGACCCAAGATTAGCTAATGCATTTCTTTCAGTTTCAGTTTTTCCATCTGTAAAATGTGGATTATAGTTCCTTCCTCTTAGGGTTGTGGTAAGGATCAAATGAGATAAAGTGCTTAGTAAGGGAGGGGGCTGGATAAATATCATTATCGTCCTAGGGAGGAAGAACAAGTTACAGGTGGGGGAAAAAAAGTGTATTAAGGAAGCCTATAGCTTTGGTTTTGTACTGATGGACACACACATATGCATGTGAAAAGACATCTTCAGTTCTATCTAGTGTAGGAATTGGAAGAGTACAGCAAAGACCGTCTCCTCCTTTATATACATAAAAAGAACATGCGTACATGTACATGCACACCCAATTTAATAATTATAAAGCAAACATCCACATTATTACCATCCAGGTTAAGAAATAGATCATAGCACCCTGACACCTTGAATAGCCTCCATTTTCACCCCAGGGGGCCACTATCCTGGCTTTTGCTTTCTTATGGTTTTACCACCTGTGCGCACATCTCTCCCTTGCAGTTTTGGAAACAGTCTGCTTTTGAAATTTGTATTAATGAAATCATCCTTTGTTCTGTTGTCATTTCCTTCATTCAGCATCATGTCAAAACTCATGTCATTGTGTTTAGCTGTATTTATTCCTTTTCATTATAGTATGAAAACACTCCAGTATACTTTGTATTGCTAATGGGACATTTGCATTGCTTCTAGTTTTTGTTTTATTTTTGTTTTTGGCATTATGTGATACAATATTATTTGTCCATTCTTGGGCATATGAGTCGTAGGATATGCTTGTCTTCAACAGCAAATAGAACCAAACTTTTTCAAAGACACTGTACTAATTCATAGTCAGCTATGTATAAATGACTGAAGCTCCACATCTTTGAAAAACACTGCGAGAACTTCCTCCCCTTTTTGGGGGGAGGAGTGCATGTTATTATATCGCAGTGTTTCATGATTATGTATGAGATTGAGCACCTTTTTATACGTTTTTTGGCCATATGGATTTCCTCTTTAGTGAAGTGCCTGTTGAAATCTCCTGCGTTTAAGTGATTTTAAAATGTCCTTTCTGACGATTTCAATGTGTTTACCTATTTGTTGCCGGACAATCAGCCCAAAGTGGCAGGAACCGAGGCACGTTGAAGTTCAAGCTGCCTTAGCTGTAGCACAGAACAAATTGATTTCCCCAAATAGCAAACACTTCTTACTTCAGCCAATTTTTAAAAAATGTTTATTTTTTGAGAGACAGAGAGAACAAGCGAGGGAAGAGCAGAAAGAGAGGGAGGCACAGAATCCGAAGCAGGCTCCAGGCTCCAGGCTGTCAGCCCAGAGCCCAAGGCGGGGCTCGAACTCAGGAGCCGTGAGATCACCACCTGAGCCGAAGTCCGAGGCTTAGCCGACTGAGCCACCCAGGTGCCCCCTACTTGGGCCAGATTTAAGGAACAAGAAAATCAGGGCGGCCTGGCTGTCTTCCTCCTCGCAAGGAGACAGAGGACAGCGCCCTGGCGACCTCCTCAGGGATCCTAGACACAAACAAACAATTCCATAAATGCAGCACCCTGCTTAACCGTCAATTTCAAACTTCCAGGACCTGCCCGGCCGCGTTTGCCCTTGCCCGTTTTCCATTGGTCACGAGTCAAAGGAAGTAACAATCTGATTGGTTCTCCCTTCCACTTCCCCTATCCCTTTTAGGACTTAGGCGGAACTTTGTTGACACGCAGCTGTTCCTCCCAGAAGCGGGCACTCTGATTGGCCCGGACACGGCTGAACCCCGCCCACGCTGTTCGGGGTTCAAATGCAGAGGCGGGAGACCTCGGGCGGAGCAGAACGCGCACTGGCTGGGTCGGCGGAGCGTGAGTGTGAACCCCGCACGCCCATATCTCCCCCACCCCACTCTGCAAACCCGGGGATAGGCCGCCTCCACCCACACCAGTCCCGGCTTTCCCCTCCGCTGCGGGGAGGGCGGTGTTGCCGCCTCCAAGGCTGCCGGGGGCCTGAGGGTCTTCCCAGGCTGGAGGTGCGCGGGTCCCCCTCCGAGGGAGCCGAAAGGTCTGCAGGTGGTGCCGTGGGGCGGGAGGAATTGTGAGATCCTTCTTAAACAGGGTGGGGTCCCGTGTGTGATCCGCCCTGCCTCATTTACCTGTCCGCATTAACTGCATTATTCCGGCTAGTGGAGCGCGGCAGCTCCCTATTATCCGTGTGATCTTGACAATTTTGTGTCTTCACTTTTGGTACCATCCGTCACCTCCTACTTCCAGTGCCTTTCCCTCTGCTCCAGCCACTCCAGTCACTCGCGTCTCCCTGCTATTGTTAGCGAAGGCCAGGTCCTGCCTCAGAGCCTTAGTTCTGGCTGTTCCCTTTGCCCGGCACACTTTTCTTCCCTCTCCCGCCCAACAGCAAGACTTACTACTTACCCACTTCAGGTTTTGCTTCAAATGTTAGTTACCTTCTCAGTGAAGTCTACTCTGACTACACTGTTAAAAATTGCTCACACACACCAATTGCCCTTACCTTGCTCTCTCCCTCTCTCCTTTTTTAACCCCTGTAGCACGTATTACTTTCCAACATACTATGTCATTTACTTATTTAAGTCATTGATTCTGTAAGTATTTATTAGAACTTGCTATGTGTCCTGGCTCTGTGTAAGCCCTTGTGGAGCAAGGGCTTACACTATAGGTGGAGTAGATAATAAATTTATTTATAAGTAAGAGACTATGTCAGATAAGTGTATTACCTCCTGTTATAGTGAATAAAAATCTGCTCTTTAATGTCAGATTTGCCAGACTGAACTTCCTAAGACCTGTGTGGTGACTGTTTTTACCTCCCTGTGCCCAACATCTTGAAGAAGATCAGGATTTTTCAGGCTCTTCCTCCTCAAATTGGTAGCACACACTTGCTCTGCTCCTGTATCTCTTCACCTTTGGAGAGATGTTGAAGTTCAAATATGGAGCAAGGAATCTGCTGGACGCTGGTGCTGCTGAACCCATTGCCAGCCGGGCCTCCAGGTTGAATCATTTCTTCCAGGTAACAGGCTGCCAACTCTTTCACCTGCGTGTGTTCCCTTGGCCCCTCCTTGTTGCTCTTATCCTTATAGGACTGAGGCTAATCTTCTAGGAGAAATCTCATTGGATGTTTTATATTGCTGATAGTTTTGGAAAAAGGAGCCATTGTACGGACAGAGGAGTAGATAGCTGAACTTGTCCTTGAAAGGAGATCTCTCTTTTTTAAAAAAAAATCATTTCTCACACTTTACACATCTATACTGTTGTCCTTTTATTAAAGAAAGAAAAACAAAATTTATCGAGAAAATATTTGACCATAATTGCTATAGGTGTAATCCTATTTTCATTCAAGAGATGTTTATTTAAAACAAAACAAAGCTTGATAAATACCCACACCTGTGAAAACCATAGTCCATTCAAGATATAGAGCATTTCTGGGTTGCATGGGTGGCTCAGTCGGTTGGGCATCTGACTCTTGATCTCAGGGTCCTGACTTCAAGCCCCATGTTGGGCTCTGTGCTGGGTATGAAGCCTACTTAAAAAAAAAAAAAAAAAAAAAACAAAGAAAGAAAGAAAGAAAGATAGAAAACATTTCTATCACCCCAGAAGTATTAAAGCTTACTATCAGGAAATAATTTCCAAGTAGATTTCTAATTCTTTTGTTTTTGATGTAGATGAAACATTGTTCGTGTAGAAATCCTTGTTTGACTTATATATTCACAAGTCAGGGGGACAATATGGATAGTAGTGAAGATTTAGGTTTGAATCCTGGCCCCACACTAGTTAGCTGTGTTACCTTGAGTGACTCATTTGCCTTCTCTGAACCCATTTGCCACTCTTTTTTTTTTTTAAGTTTTATTTTATTTATTTTGAGAGAGAGAGTGCATGAATGGGTGACAGGCAAAAAGAAAGAGAGAGTCCCAAGCAGGCTCTGCACTGTCAGTGTGGAGCCAGATGTGGGGGCTCAAACTCACAAACCATGAGATCGTGACCTGAGCTGAAAACCAAGAGTCAGACATTCAACCAACTGAATTACTAAGGTGCCTGCATTTGCCACTCTTGAAAATAGAGGTTAGAGCACCAAATTCAGAGGGTTGTCATGAGGATTAAATGAGATAATTTACGTAAAGCACTTAGCTCTTGATAAGCCAATAGTTATAAATGGTAACTATTATTAATGTTAAGTGTAGAAATGATATTAGTTATGGTAATGATAAATTTAAAAAATATTTTTAATGTTTTTATTTAATTTTGAAAGAGAGAGCACGAGCAGGGGAGGGGCAGTGAGAGAGGGAGACACAGAACCCAAAGCAGGCTTCAGGTTCCAAGCTATCAGCACAAAGCTCGATGTGAGGCTCGAACTCATGAACCTTGAGATCATGACCTGAGCTGAAGTTGGACACTTAACCAACTGAGCCACCCAGGTGACTGAGCCACCCAGGCGCCCTAGTAATGATACATTTTTAAAAAAAGACTTTAAATAATCTTTACACCCCATGTGGGACTTGAACTCACAACTCTGACATCAGGAGTTGCATGCTCTACTGACTGAGCCAGCCAGGTGCCCCAGTAATGTTTACTTAACAGTAACTCTATTTTTAAATTTTATTTTAATTTACATTTATTTAAATTATATTTAAAATTTTATGTTTACTTAACAGTAATTATATTTAGGAGGGTATTTATGCATGGATGCCTGTATGATGATAAATACTAATACTTTTTTGATGACATTTCCCCCCCAAAATACTGGTATTGGGGAATGTTCAAACAGATCAGTGGAGACAGACTGAAGGCTTAGGTTGTTCTATGCCATCTTCCCTGTTGCCATTTTAAGCCATGAGATATTTTTCACAAATGAATAGTCTGCCTCTGACCCTAGCTGACTGGAGTACTGCCACATTTTAGCCCCTCTACATTTTACTCCAAAACTTTTCCAACTTCTTACAAAATTTACTAAGGGCTTATAGTGTGCTCATTATGTAACAAGTGTGGCTTCCAGAGAGCTGGGTACAGGGCCAGCGTGCTCCTGATTATCTCACATCAGAACAGATGTAAGGACTGTTTTGACTTACATTTTAAATAGGAGGAGACAGGCAGCAAGAGAGGCAAGGACTTGTCCAGGATCACGCAGCTTGTAAATGGCAGCGCCAAGCTCCAGAGATCAGACATGTAACCACTGGCGACATTGCCAGTGTGTGTCAGAGTTTATTAAATGTATATTATATTTAAGTGTCATTATAGAAGCAAGGATTGTGCTTCTCCCCAGTTCATCTTTTTTTAATGATGAGTTCCTTCCTGCCCCCACAACTGCTAGTGTTTGCAACTGTAGCATACACATGATAATTGTCTAAACAGGCACTGGATACTGTTCTTTCCGGTACAGGGCTATTTTACCAAGGTTTAGATAGAGTAGTGATTTTGTTTTCCATCCAGGTAAGTACTCTAGATTGGGTCTTAGCTTCTACTAACATTCTGCTTAACTTTCCAACGACTTCTCTGTTGGCGGGCAGCAGATTTTTAGGTTTTTGAGCCAGCAAAATTTCACAAATTTGCTGGGCTAATCTAGGTTTGCCAGCTTTTTATTTTGCCAAGTAAAGGATGTACAGAGAAAGGCCTATTATCTCCAGTCCTTTCACTTCAAAAATAAGGGACTTTTTTTTTTTTTTTTTTTTTTTTTTTTTAATAAATAAGGGACATTTTAAGAAACACCAACAGGGGTGACTGGGTGGCTCAGGTCATGAACTTCCAGTTCATGAGTTCAAGCTTCACATCGGGCTCTGTGCTGACAGCTCAGATCCTGGAGCCTAGTTAGGATTCTGTGCCTCCCTCTCTCTCTGCCCCTACCCCACTCATGCTCTGTCTCTCTCCCTCTCAAAAATAAACATTAAGGGCCGCTTGGGTGGCTCAGTCGGTTAAGCGGCCAACTTCGGCTCAGGTCATGATCTCGCGGTCCATGAGTTCTAGCCCCGCGTCGGGCTCTGTGCTGACAGCTCAGAGCCTGTGTCCCCCTCTCTCTCTGCCCCTCCCCTGCTTGTTCTTGGTCTCTCCCTCTCTCAAAAATAAGTAAACATAAAAAAACAAAAAAACAGATTCTAAGCCACAACCTGGAAAATTCTCACTCAGTAGGTCGGGGATAGCACCAGAGAATTTTTTTGTTGTTTTTTGGCTAAGTTCTTCGGGTGATTCAATGTAACCAGTCTGTTTCTATTATCCAGTGCTGTGTAAGAAACCACTCACAAAGTTTAAAGCAGCAATGATTTATTTTTCTTCTGATTCTGTGGGTTACTTGCATTCAACTAGGCAGTTCTGTTCTACCCTGTGATGTCAGCTGGGGTCACTCAAGGGGCCATATTATGTTGGGAGCTTGGCTAGGACTGGAACATCTGGGTGCTGACTGCTGGCTGGGGCATCTGACTTTTCCTCTAGCTGACTTCTCTATGAAGTCCTTCATTATTCAGTAATCTAACCCAGGGCTGGTAACTTTCTTCTGTAAATAATAAATATTTTAGGCTTTGGGAGTAGCTCCAACTATTCAACTCTGCCACTGTAGCACAAAAGCAGCCACAGTATGTAAATGAATGGGTGTGGCTGTGTTCCAATAAATCTTTATTTATAAAAACAGGCAGTGGGCCAGATTGGCCTATGGGCCATAGTTTGCTGACCCCCCGTCTGGTTTAAGCTTTTTTACATGGCGACTGGCTTCCCCAAAGAGAAAAGCAGATGGTGCTAGGCTCCTTTAGAACTCTGCCCAGAACTGGCACAGTGTCACTTGTGTCACCTTCTGTTGCTTAAAGCAAGTCACAGAGAAAGTACAGATTCAAGGGGAGGAGAAATAGACTCTGGCTCTTGACGGGAGTGGCAGCAGCACCTACAGAGTTAGAGGGCCTGTTGGTGGCCATCTTGGCAGAGAGACCCCACACAATCCATAGCCTGGCCCATGGAAATCTTTGCTCTAGACCAGAGGTTGCAAACTCATGTCCCTAGGGGCCAGGAAGTGAGTATAAGTGAGTCACATGGGCCAGATGGAAGACTGGCAGTGAGGTCTGCAGTGAACTGCTGAACACATTCACTACAGAGGGGCAGCATCACTCAACCACAGCTCAGCATCACCAGACGGGAATGTGGGACAATATTGCCCAACCCTCCAGTATTTTAGGAGAACCCTCAAATCCCACCCTTTCTTTTGAATGGAATTTCCTGATTTTTCAATATTGGCAGAAAATTCGAATTTAAGTGCTGCAGGCCTGGGGTGCCTGGGTGGCTCAGTTGGTTAAGCGTCTGATCATGACTGTTGGCTCAGGTCATGATCTTGCGGTTCGTGAGTTCGAGCTCTGAGTCTGACTCTGTGCTGACTCCAGGTCAGAGCCTGGAGCCTGCTTTGGATTCTGTGTCTCCCTCTCTCTCTGCCCCTCCCCTGCTCACACTCTGTCTCTCTCAAAAATGAAATAAACTTAAAAAAAAAAAAAATAAATGCCGCAGGCCAAACAAAACATGTCTGTGGGCTAGATACAGTCTGCCAGTTTGGAACTGTTGGTCTAGGTCATGAATAAATTCAGCTTCAGTGTGGGCACTTCGTTCACACTACTTTAGATTGTTCAAGTAAATTAAAGAAACTGCAGTTATATTAGCAAACCTCTGGGCGCACTTGAAAGATATAGCAATCATTGTGTCCTATTGTAGAGACATGGAAACACGTCAGAACCAGCAGGGTCCGGAGTAAATGTTCCCGTGAGCCTCAGACTGTTAAGAAGGAGGGGCCTTTTCTTATCAATGGCACGCTCGTGAAGGTTTTCTTCCCAGGCACCGGTGAAAGAAGCCCACAATAATGGAATTGTACAAGTGATAACTTAATGACTCTCCATTGATGTCGCTTTAAAGAATGAAGCCACAGAATTGTGCTGTTAGCGTGTGTCGTGAGCAGTTAGAGTTGGTAGCTTGTAATTTACTCTGTGTGGATGTTATTGATCAAAGCTTTTCATTATTGACAGTGTCTCCATCTGCTGTTTGCTGTTTTTAGGGGAAACCACCCTTTCTGACTCAACAGCAGATGTCTCCTCTTTCCCGAGAAGGGATATTAGATGCCCTCTTCGTTCTCTTTGAAGAATGCAGTCAGCCTGCTCTGATGAAGATTAAGCACGTGAGCAACTTTGTCCGCAAATGTAAGTTTGGAGAGGTTTTTCTGGAAAAGTGTTCTGGGAGAGAAAACTGCAAAAATGCCCCAGGCAGAATGAGTTAGTGGTTGGTGGTAGTGAGTAGGAACTCTGCTCTGAGGAAGGCAGACTCAGTTTTAAGGTCAGTTTCCACCTGTTGCATTTGGGAGAACAGATAAGTCAGGTCTCCTGGTTGCAAGTGACAGAAACTCAACTCAAACTAGCTTAGGCCAAATAAGTGAATTTATGGCTCATGAAACTGAGCTCATGAATCCCATCCAGGGATGGGTCAAACTTTAGGCATGGCTGGATCCAGATATGTGAGTTAGTCCTCTGGCTCCATCCTTTTTTTTTTTTTTTTTTAATGTTTGTTTATTTTTGAGACAGAGACAGAGCATGGATGGGGGAGGGTCAGAGAGAGGGAGACACAGAATCCGAAGCAGGCTCCAGGCTCCGAGCTGTCAGCACAGAGCCCGACGTGGGGCTCGAACTCACGAATCGCAAGATCGTGACCCGAGCTGAAGTCGGACGCTTAACCGACAGAGCCACCCAGGTGCCCCACTGGCTCCATCCTTATACCCACTCAGGGCCGATAATCCTGCAGGCATAGCAGGCACAGTATTTAATTTTAATAAATTGCACTTATTTTCATTAATTTAATTTAAATTTAGTTTGAAACAAGAAAACTATGAACAAAATAATTATAGTGATTTTGGGTTATATTTATCCTTTTGTCAGTGGTATCATAAAATACAATTTTTGACTTTTTTTAATGTTTATTTTTGAGAGAGAGAGATAGTAAGTGAGTGTGAGCAGGGGAGGGGCAGAGAGAGAGAGGGAGACACAGAATCCGAAGCAGGCTCCAGGCTCCAAGCTGTCAGCACAGAGCCTGATGCGGGGCTCGAACCCACAGTGAGATCATGACCTGAGCCGAAGTTGGAGGCTTAACCAACTGAGCCACTCAGGCGCCCCCTGATTTTTTTTTTTTTTTTTAATGGAGGAAGAGGCTGATGAAGGCAGATGTACCTAGGCCCTATGAAAGTCATAAATCGGCCTTGGCCACACCCTGTTCGTGTCTTACTCAATGTGGGGGAGTGGGCTGCTGGTGTCCCAGTTTTGTATTTTATTACTTTACATCAGTGTTTTTTGGCCAGTGGTGGTTTTGCACCTCCCTACCCCCCCACCCCGGACACTTGGCAATGTTTGGGAGACATTTTCAGTTGTCACAACTTGCAGGGAAGGGTGCTCCTGGCATCTAGTGGGTGAAGTCAGAGATAATGCTGACCTTCCTGCAATGACAGAATAGCATAGAATTATCTGGCCCAAAATTTCAGTAGTGCCGAGTTTGAGAAACCCTCCCTTATGCGACTTTGCTGTGTAACCATGCACCTTGAACTATAGTGGTCTGAAACTATAATCGTTGTATTACGCCTCATGAATCTGTGGGTTGAGGATGTTTCCACTCCATGTGACTTGGGCTAAGATTGCAGGCACCCAGGACTCTCCTCGTCTAGAAAGTCCAAGATGGCCTGCACAGTGTCTGGTATGTTGCCTAGAAGGCTGGACTCGGCTGGGACTCTGGGATGACGGGGCCTTTCCCTGTCTCTGTGAAGTCTCCAGGCCTCTTGCTCTCCAAGTGGCTTCCCTGTGTGGTCTCTCCATCAAGGGTTAGCCAACTACAGCCTGGGATCCCTGTTTTGTAAAGCAAGTTTTACTGGAAGGTGTTGGCCAGGCCCATTTGTTCACATACTGCCTGTGGCTGCTGTCCCACTACAAGGCCTTTGAGTAGTGGTGACTGAGACCATATGGCTTACAGAGCCTTAAATATTTATTCTCTGGCCCTTAAAGAAAAGCTTTCTGACCTCTGATCTACATGGTCTCTCTAGTAGAGATGTTGACTTCTTACATGGTAGCTCAGGGCTTTCAAAAGCACCAAGGTGGAAACTGCTGGCATTTCTCAGGGCTTAGGTGTGGAAGGGACGTAAGATCTCTTTGGCTGCATTGTCTTGTTTGAAGTGAGTCGTGGGGCTGCCCAGATTCCATGTGCCAGGGAGTCTAGACATAAGGGCGTGAGTTCCAGGAGGTGTGTGTGTGATTCGTTGGCACCATCTTTGGAGATGGCTACCACACCTTATGCAATATTTATTTTCCACTCTCTATATTAATAGGATCCCCAGGAAAGATTTTAACTGGTTCTGTTCTGGGTCATCTGTCTATCCCGTGACCAGGGGCCAGGCCAGGATGTCAAGTGTTATGGGCCTCCTCTGGGTGCCTAGGGGTTCAGGGCACTGCAATTACCAGGGTCTCATGGAATGGGGGATGTGGAAGTGCCCAAAGGAGCTGAGAGTTTTCAGTAGATAAAATTAGTGTATGTCCACTTGTCTTTTCTGTTTCCTTATCTGCAAAATGGGGAAAATGCATATCCAATAAGGCTGTGTGGGGCTTGAATGAGTTAGTGCACAGATTAGGCTTACGTTGCCTGGCACACAGGAGATAATAAATGTTAACCAGTAATGGTAGCCACCAGCCTCCAAATATATTTAATATATTGTAGGTCTTTAACTTTGAAATGTACTTGGGTACTATTCATTATTCCATATTTTTTTTTAATAAACTCCCACCTTATTTTCTTGAATATTTAAATCCTCAAATAGGGAGTGGGAGGGGAAGGGAAATTATGAGACAGACTAATTTATCAAGCCATCTACCGGCTCCTTCATTAGTCTTGAGTCTGCCCTCTGGTTACTTTAAAGTAGTGGATCTTCTAGACTCATTCAGTAATCAGGGGGCTTAGGCTTAGCGAAATGTAGATTTTTCTAATAGAATTCTCTTGCAAGGAACTGTTTCATATTTTTGAAGAGGCTTCCTGGAGAGTACGGCTGAGAGGCTGTGATTGGAAAAGGGTGATTACGTTAGTATGTCTGGTTCCCCCGCCCCCCCCCCCAACCTCTTTTTAAGTTTCTGTTTTGGAATCTAAGTGTTCTTACATGGGTAGAAGGGCCCCAAAGTTGCTACTACATAAGAGACCGTTGCTACTCCATGCTACTGCATGGAGACCGTTGGAGGAAATGAGACAGTGGGTATGGTCCTGAAGTGGTATCCCTAGCTGGAGCCAAAGTAGGACAGGGAACCCACATCTGGGAACCCAGGGAAGAGATTTTTGTTTCTTAATTACTGTTCTATTCCCAGTGCCTAAAACAGTGTCTGGCACATGATAGATGTTCAGTAAATATTGGTCGAATGATTATGTTGCTGAGTGAACAAAGTTAAGGGGCAAAATTGTAAGTATTGTATTGTAGAATTTGTGTAAAAAATAAACTGATATTAAAACATGAATGGGGGTTCCTGGGTGGCTCGGTTGGGCGTCTTACTTCGGCTCAGGTCGTGATCTCACGGTTCGTGGGCTTGAGTCCTGTGTCAGGCTCTGCCCTGGCAGTGTGGAGCCTGCTTGGGATTCTCTCTCTCTCTCTCTCTCTCTCTCTCTCTCTCTCTCTGCCCCTCCCCACTTGTGTGTGCGTGCGTGCGTGCATGCGTGTGTGTGTGTGTATAAACTTAAAAAAATAAAACATGAATAACAAAGTGTTTATAATTGTTGACATTGGACTATTCTTGGTGGTTTGACGGTAGCTTTAATCCTATACTCTTTCAGCTACATTTACTGTAGGCAAAAGCTTCTGTATGTTAACGACTGTAGTATGTATGGGCGAGTTATAACTATAAGAAATTTTTTTTCCAATTCTAAACATAATACAAAATTAAATATATAAAAGGTCCAAATGATAAAAAAAATTAAATAAACATGGGGTGCTTCAATGGTTCAGCCAGTTAGAGCATCAGTCTCTTGATTTTGGCTCAGGTCACCATCCTCCAGGGTCGTGGGATCGAGCCCTACATTGGGCTGAGCTTGGAACCTGCTTGGGATTCTCTCTCTCTCTCTCTCTCTCTCTCTCTCTCTCTCTATCTCTATCTCTCTCCCTCTCTCCCCCCCTCTGCCCCTCTCCCCTACTCTTGCACTCTCTTCCTTTTTCTCTGTCTAATAAATTAAAAATAAAAATAAATAAAAGGTCAAAATGAGAGAATATCCCTCAAAATCTTATCTAAGATAACTGCTGTTAACAGTTTGGTGCATAGTGTTGCAATTTTTTTTGTCCTTATAAAATATTTATTATGGACATTTTGAAGTGGGTCTTAAGGTAAAGAGAATAATGAGCTCATGCGTACCAGTCAACAAGCAGTTATCAACCCTTTGCGTGTATGTTCTTACATTACTTTTGTTTAATTTTACACAAAGCGGATCATATGTATGTAATATTTTGCTACTAGCTTTGCTCACTTAGCATTGTATTTACTCAATAAATATTTACGGAGCACTTGCTGTGTGCCAGGTTCCGTTTTAGGTACTGTGTTCACAGTAGTGATCAGCATTGACAAAAATTCCTGCCCTTAAAGAATATGTAATATATTCTAGTGGAGATTGAGCTACCTCATGTGCTTAATATGGTTTTATGTGGGTGGGACTTTTAGGTCGATTCCACTTCCCTGCTGATGGACCTTTAGGTCATTTCTGATTATTTTTCTGTTACAAGCAGTGCTCATGATGAATATCTTCCTGTCTATTTCGAGCACATCTGCTAACGTTTCTGTGAAGGACAAATTCCTAGAAATTGAAATGTTGAATGACTGAGTTGCAGAAAAGGAAGCGATACACTGTGCTGTATTGGCTTTTGCCCCTGGGTCCAAATGTTTATCTGACAAGGTCACGCTTTGACTGCCTTTTCATTACCATGCTTTGGGTCTTCATTTCCACCTCAATATTCGGTACTTAAATGCTGTAACTAACAGTGTGCAGGGCTGAAGTGTGATGTGGTTTTGGAATCACAGAAGCTGCTGGCATGGAGGGAAATTGTGAATCGTCTTTTTTTTTTTTTTTTTTTTGTAATAGTCATAGACTTGAGTTTAGTATCTCAATCATTCACCTTAATAATTCAAAGCCTTTGGAAAAAGACCTAAAATTTGGTAAGGTTTCTCAGAATTCTGAGTATCCTTGTGGTTCTGTCTATAGCGGTTTATTTACTTGTGTGACTGAAATGCCTGGTGGTTACAGCGATGGATCCAGAGTTGAGTTGGACAAATGCAGTAAGCAACTTAGGGACCCAAGGCCTAACAGAGAATTGGGAGAGGCTGGCTTCATGCGCAAGCAGTAATAAAATCAGGTTCAACCCAGGAAGTTGCAAGCCAGCATATTTGGGGAATTATAATTCAAAACTCAAATACTTGATCTGAAAGAAACTTGGAAAAATGGCAGGGAAGAGAGACAGGGCTTGGCACAGGGATGGCAGGGCAGAAGGAAGATATTGTGCAGCGTTCAGTCTTGCTTCTGCATGAATTCTCCACAAAGGTGCTCCAGATTTATTTTTCGCAATGGTTATGATGAATTTATTCGGATGTGCCGACCACGCTTGCCTGATTCCTCCAGGGACCAAAGGGAAATGCTTTCAGGATGACTGGCTGAAGAGACAGGTGGGAAGGCACTCAGTGCAGTGGAGTTCATCATGTGTACCTTTGATCCAAGTGAATGCGACTCCACCCACACAACAAAGAAAGGAGGTGGATACCAGTTAACATTGTATTGGCTAATTTATCAATATTCTGCTCAATGACTATAGGTAATGAAATGACTTTTCCCCTTGTTGGATTAACTTCCTCCTATTGTGTGAATAACTTGTTGAGCTTAGCTCTAGAATGTAGCTCCCGAGTTTATTTGGTGCCCAACCATGGAAAGGGCAACCTGCCCTAATGCCTGGAGGACTTTAGTGTCTGTCTGGGATATCAAGAGTCTCTTGGTCTCATCATGGCACCTTTCTGAGGGATTCTCCAGAATAATTTTGATTCCGTGTTCCTCTTGTCTTCCTTTGGAGCATAACCCCTATATTTGATGTAGCTTCTCTGTAATGTGCAGGATTGAATTTTTTAGTCAGCTACAGCTGTTCCACTTCCCTCTTTCAGATCCTTAGAGAGTCATTGCATATCCAGTGATGTCCCAGCTTACTGTTCTTAGAGTGTCAGTAAATATACTGTAGATTCCAAATCTGCCATCCATTTAATCCATACTTCATACATTCAGGATCTCCACCTGTTATGGACTGAATGTTTGTGTCCCCCTGCAAATTCATATGATGATGAAGTCATGAAGGTGGGGCCTCTGTGATGGAATTGTTGTCCTTAGAAGAAGAAAAAGAGAGACGAGGGTTCTGTCTCTCTCCATCTTGTGAGGATATAGTGAGAAGATGGCTGTCTGTAAGCCAGGAAGTGGGTTCCCACTAGGAACTCGGTCTGCCAGCACTTTGATCTTGGACTTCCCAGCCTCCAGAACCGTAAGAGATAAATGCCTGTTGTTTAAGCCACCTCATCTATGGTATTTTGTTACGGCAGCCTGAGCAGACTAAGATACTGACTGAGAGATTGCACTTGAAAAAGGAGTACGACCATAGGCAAAGAAACAGATAGTTGCAAACCCTTCCAGGTGTGTGACCTGTCAGTGCTGCAGAGCAAATGTCAGGGCTCCATTTTCTTTTTCTTTTTGGTAGCACTGTTCCATATTAAGGGAAAGGAGGTATTACTGACAATCCGAAAGAGATGGGTTTGTGGGATAACACTGTGCAGTAGCACTAGAATGGGATAAGCGGGAGGTCAGCTCTAAAGTCGACTGAGTTGGGAATCGTGTTGCTTACGTCACATTATGAACCAGTCTAAATGCTGATAAGCGCGTTTGACCAAACGCTGCCCTGTGGCCTTCAGAGAGGAAGAAGAAAAGCCTGATTTGTGTTCTCCTCCTATTTTCTGAGTCTACAGGATTCAAATCGTAGCTACCATGGAAACTGCTTTGGAATTTCTGGAGCCCTTAATTTTAAACTTAACATATAAAAACACTTTTGTGCTGATTTTATAATTATTCATGACGGATGGGAAAGTGACTAAAATGTCTTTTGACAGCGAGGGAACACATAGGAACACTTTTTTCCTTTCTTTTTTTTTTTTTTTCTTTTTTTTTTTTTGTGCTTTCATAAAGATGCGTGTATTGGAAAGTGCTTCACTCACCTGGGAGTAACTCTTACATCTCTTGCAGATTCCGACACCATCGCTGAGTTACAGGAGCTCCAGCCTTCAGCAAAAGACTTTGAATTCCGAAGTCTCGTGGGCTGTGGCCACTTTGCTGAAGTGCAGGTGGTAAGAGAGCGAGCAACTGGCGACGTCTATGCCATGAAGGTCATGAAGAAGACGGCCTTGTTGGCCCAAGAGCAGGTAGGAGCATTTTCACACCACACCCTTTCCCCTTTCTGTACCAGGATGTTCACTGCAGAGGCAATCATCTGCTGAATTGACATCTGGGATTGAGCAAGTTTTCCTCGGCGACTCTTTGGTTAATTACAGTTGCAGAAAGAGCTCTCCTGTTCTCAGCTTTTCTTGAACTGACACTGACTCATTTTGAGGGCTCACAAGCTTCCCGCGATGGCTTTATTGTGTTTCTATAGTTGTATTTTATTCAGAATCAACGTGGCCTTTTAACTAATGAATTTAAGATGACCCTTTATGACCGTCAGCTGGCAGTTTCGACATGTGCATATTGTGGGGTTAGGCAGCATATGGTTGTGTGCACATTTTCTATACTTGTGTTGTGGGCATATGTGTTTGATTTTAAAACAGGCCTTTGAAGAAATTAAATAAAATCGTCCTGTGGCGAGAGTGTTGCTTGTTTGAGAGCAGGTAAGAACTTCTTTTTTATGGTCATGGTGTTTTTCTTTCTTTTAAACAAGGCTGCTGCTCCAGACATATCGATTCATTTGCCGAGTTTCTAGAGAGACTGCCATCAGCCTTGGCGTTCAGAGCAATTTATTAGTTACAGACGTCCGAGCACACATCATGTGTCTGATAATGTACCCGGCTCCGTGGGAAGCCCGTGAAAGGAATTGAAGCTCCATGGCCATTAGTTGCAGGGTTTTAAAAACAACTTTGGAAAGTGGAGAAAAAATGCAAATGTATAAAGCAGGCGCTTAGCAGCTAAACATCACAGAAGGGAGAGCAGTTAGCAAATTCACCAGCTGGGGAGTGAGGAGAGATGTGAGTGAGCCAGGGACGGTTAGGGGAGGTTCACACTGCTGAAAGCGAATGCAGGTTCTGGGCGGAGAGACGTGACAGGAGTGTGGCAGGTGGAAGTGTATGTGTGACGTTCTGGAGGTTTGAGTACTAGAATGCTGTACAGATGTGTGTGTGTGTGTGTGTGTGTGTTTCCTTAGTGGTTTAGAACAGATGGGACTAGGAAATGGGGAGAAATGAGACATTTGGGTGGGGAGAGGGTAATTGGTGGGAAATCTGATGAACCTTTTTTTATTGTGGCAAAATATACATAACATAAAATTTACTGTTTAAAATTTTTTTTTAAATTTTTTTTTTTTATTTTTGAGAGAGCGAGAGAGACAGAGCGCAAGTTGGGGAAGGGCAGGGAGAGAGGGAGACACAGAATCTGAAGCCGGCTCCAGGCTCTGAGCTGTCAGCACAGAGCCCGATGCGGGGATCAAACTCCTGAGTCATGAGATCATGAGCGGAACCAAAGTTGGGCACTTAACTGACTGAGCCACCTAGGTGCCCCTAAAATTAGGGTTGTGATTATTTAATTAGGGTTTTAACTGTTTTAATCCTTCTTAGGGTACAATTCACTGGCCTTAAGTGCATTTACCAATGTTGTGCAACCATAGCCACTATTTCTAGAATTTTCTCATCCTCCCAAACAGAAACTCTGTACCTATTAAATGTTAACTCCTCATTCCCCCAAGAACTGTTTGGAATGGCAGCTCACTTTGTGAGGCAGCTGGGGATCATTTGCACTTTTGGAAGGAGGAGGTTGGGATCAGAGTCTGAGGACTCAGTGGCTTTGCGTGGCCTCCAGTCAAAGAAGCAGCGGAGGGCAGGAAGCTGCTTGTCAGAGTCCGAGAATGATGTAGCCTGTGTTTAGCAGTGAAATGTGAGCTACTTCACAGGAAGGAGAAATGACAGGACGTTGCCGATCATTTGGAAGGGAGGAATGGGAGGTGTTCACTTAACCTCCCAGTATCTAGGCAGCCACCTATCCTCGGTACAAACTTACTGAGCACCTGTTGTGTGTGGTGTGCTTCTGGGTCCTTGAGGGGAGGCCTGAAGTGTAGCCCTGACCTTGCACGCTTCTGTTTTAGGTGGGAAGTAGTGCATGTAAAAAGAAAACAATCTAATATACTGCACTGCAGGCAAGCGACAGAGATGTGCAGATAGGGTGCCTTCCTTCCGGTGAATGACTCACGATGACCCTGTGTGAGGTGTGGGCTGGGGATTTTAAAATTAATACACATCCAGGAACTAATAAAAGCTACCCAACCATTCCTTAAGAGGGTGAATAAAAGAAGAGTCTTTAATTGAGCCATGGCAAGCCTCCATAATTTAAGGGCATGAGAAGAGAAAAACCAGCACAGGGTGTGAATGAAAGGAAATGCCAGAGAAGGAGGTAGAGAGAGGCAACATCCTGTAAGCAAGACCTATCACCTAGGAGAGGCCAGCACACCTGTTCAGGGCTCTGTGAGAACCAGAAGAGTCCTCAGAGACCATTTATTTTATTTTAAAAAAATAAAAATAATTTTTTAATGTTTATTTTTTAGAGAGACAGAGTGCAAGTCGGGGAGGGGCAGAGAGAAGGAGATACAGAATCTGAAGCAAGCTCTGGGCTGTCAGCACAGAGTCTGATGGGGGGCTCGAACTCACGAACCGTGAGATCATCACCTGAGCCAAAGTCAGATGTTTAACTGACTGAGCCACCCAGGCACCTGAGACTTTATTTTAATGGAGGCTTCAGGGGTCAGATGAGGAGCCAATGGTGAGCAAATGAAGATGTAGTCTTCTCAGTTCAGCCAACCTTCACTGAACACCTTTTATGTGCCAGGAAAGAAGGACCACAGATCAGGTGCAGGAGATTACAGAAGTTGGGTTGTTTCTGGAATGTGTTCGATATAGCACTGGTGGTATGCAAGATGATTTTAGGTAGTACATGGACAAAACTATTTTGAGGTGTTTAGTAGTCTAATATTAACTAGCGTGTTAAAACCTGGGAGTTTTATAGATGTTAAAATAAATGGAAGAAGGCATATTTAAAGTTAAATTATTACTACTTTTTTGAAGTTTTATTTATTTTGAGAGAGCAAGAGCGGGAGAGGGGCAGAGAGCGAGGGAGAGAGAGAATCAAACAGGCTGCATTCTGTCAGCACAGAGCCCGATGTAGGGCTTGATCTCACGAACTATGAGACCGTGACTTGTGCCAGAACCAAGAGTCGGACGCTTAACTGAGCTACCCAGGTGCCCCTAAAGTTAAATAATTTTTATTTTGAAATAGTCACAGATTTATAGAAAAGTTGCAAGCACAGTGTATCAGCCAGGATTCTATAATATATAAAAATATGCACATTAAATATATATACATATACACATTGAATATCCATACATACATGTGTATGGATGACTTACCCAATTGTAAGGACTGTAAAGTCTGAAATCTGTAGGGGAGGCCAATAAGCTGGAAACTCTTGCACTAGAACTGATAATGCAAACTTGAGGCAGAATTTCTTCTTTATCAGGGAAGCCTCACTTTTGTTCTTTCATATGATTGGCTGAGACCCACCCAGGAAGGATCATCTCCTTTACTAAAATCAACTGATTGTAGATGTTGACTTGTTAACCATATCTACAAAATATCTTCACAGCAATGCTTGAGATTAGCTGGGTGCTATAGCCTAGCTAAGTTGACATGTAAAACTATCACAAACTATGAACAACTTTTTTCTTCCTGAGCCATTTGAAAACATGTTGCCAGTGGTGCCCTGTTACCTCCAAATACTTCAGTGTGCATTTCCTACAAGAAGGACGCTCTCCTGTGAACCACAATACAGCCATCACTATTGGAAAAGACACAATGCTGCATTACTGCCATCTAATCCTAAGACCCCGTTCATGGTCCACCAACTGTTTCATGGTCTTTTAGAGCAAAAGGGTCAAGCTCAGGATCACACATCACATTTAGTTGTCCTGTCTTTTTAGTCTTTTTCAGTCTGGACCAGCTTCTCAGTTTTCCCTGGACTCTCATGACCTTGGCCATTCTGAAGATTACAGGCCAGTTATTTTGTAAACATACAGATATGTTTAATGTTGCTCAGGTTCATTCAGGTTATAGATCTTTGGCAAGAATATCACAGACAAGATGTTCTATTCTTCTCATTGAGTCCCACCGGGTGACCCCATTTCAGTTTGTCACATTCATGTCGATGTTCACTTAGGTATCGGCCGTGCTTCTCCACTGTAGGGCCACCCCTTTCTTCTTCGTCATTACATGAGTATTCTGTAGGGAGGTGCTTTCAGACTGTGGAAATACCCGATCCTCATAAAACTTTCAGGTTCTTAATTTATAGCTGTATGGACTTGCATGTTCCTGTTTAAGTCAATGAATTAGAAGCCATTCCTGTCATTATGTATTTTTATACTCAAATCGTCCTCTAAGCTGGGCCATGAGAATCTCTTCAGGTTGATTTCTGTGTCTTTTGACGCATCCCCATCTTTGAGTTACTGTCTTTCTGGTGCAAGATGTTAAAGCTCTTGTACTTTTACCTTGCCTGCCCCACCCTTGCAATCAGACCTTTCTCAAAGGGTGCCTGTTTCTTTTAGTGTAAAATGGTATTTAGAAACCAAGATCCGGGTACTAGGTGTCCTTATTGCTGTTGGAGTGTCACTGCTTCCAGATCCCTTTCAGTGAGCAGAGCTAGAGAATAGAAATTCAGGTTTTTAATATAGCTACTTGCGTGCGCGTGCACACACGCGCGCACACACACACACACACACACACACACATTTATTTCTCTATTTCTCCATCTCTGTATATTGAAAAACCATGTGTTCATACCAGTACGTCCAGGTCCAGTCCAACTTCCCTGAGTGTATTCTAGTGTTCACCCTTTCTGTGTTTGTAGCTCCCTTCTCTGATATCACCCATAATATCTTAGCTTATTTTATGCATCTCTGTGTATCCAGTCTACTGTCTTTGCTGCCACTCTTCTCATTGGTAGGCTTAGATGCCCTGTTCCAGGCTATCGCTGCATGTGGATGGCTTCCTCACCCTATTTGGGCCCTTGATACCTGATATTGGACTGCCTCCCCCTGCCCCCCCGCCCCCACACATAGTTGCCGCCCTCCTCACCCTGCTTGGGCTTGGCACCCTGTTCTGGGCCACTGTGTCCCACTCTCCCTACTACCTGTTATGGATGCTTACCTTGTTCTGTTCCACCTAATGGATTTAGGACTGAATTATTCAGGGAGAGAAGGTGAAGAAGAAAAAGAGGGAGATATTTAGATTCAAAAGAAGTGAGTTGCTTTAAGGACAAAAGTAAATAATTGGACGGATAATACACAGATCTGGCAAAAATCATGAGCAAAGTAGACGAATGAATGAAATTTGTGGAGTGCTGGGCTAAGGGATGGTTTTTCTTTTCTTAAACTAGAGACATCAGTTTAGGCTTAAAGAGAGAGGTTGGCACAATGGAATACTACGTGGCAATAAGAAAAAATGAAATATGGCCTTTTGTAGCAACGTGGATGGAACTGGAGAGTGTGATGCTAAGTGAAATAAGCCATACAGAGAAAGACAGATACCATATGGGTTCACTCTTATGTGGATCCTGAGAAACGTAACAGAAACCCATGGGGGAGGGGAAGGGAAAAAAAAAAAAAAGAGGTTAGAGTGGGAGAGAGCCAAAGCATAAGAGACTGTTAAAAACTGAGAACAAACTGAGGGTTGATGGGGGGTGGGAGGGAGGGGAGGGTGGGTGATGGGTATTGAGGAGGGCACCTTTTGGGATGAGCACTGGGTGTTGTATGGAAACCAATTTGACAGTAAATTTCATATATTAAAAAATAAAAAATAAAAAATAAATAAATAAATAAATAAATAAATAAATAAAAAAGAGAGGTTGGGACATTCACCCCTCCCCCAACACTTTGTTCTTTATATTATAATTGTCTAAAGGGTTTCTTTTCCCCCTAGGTTTCATTTTTTGAGGAAGAACGGAACATATTATCTCAGAGCACAAGCCCTTGGATTCCCCAGTTACAGTACGCCTTTCAGGACAAAAATAACCTTTATCTGGTGAGTCTTTTCATCCATCTCTCTGGAATTAGTCCAATGCTGATACTCAGATATCATAGACATAGAATTGGATGTGTTTCTTGTCCATATGCTCTGTTGAGTTGCTGTCCTGACTTTAAGGTGTCTCCCTGTTCTCCTTGTCCTAAAGATGAAGGGCTATCCCATTTAGAAACAGCCCCATTTATTGTTGAATATTGTAGCTGTGGCTTAAAGGGCAATAATGAGAAATCATTTATTTGGAAATAGTCTGATACTACCTTTAATAGACTCTTGCTTTAATTTTTTTTTTTTGAGACATAATTGACATACAACATTACATTAGCTTCAGGTGTACAGTGTAATGATTCAGTATTTGTATATACTGCGAAATGATCAACCACTAAGTCTAGTGAACATCATTTAAATTTTTTAATTTTTAAAAATTGAGATAATGCACAGTTATTTTAAGAAGATGCAAACACTGCAGAACTGTATGAAATAGGGAAAGTTCTCTACCTTTCTTTCTAATCCCTTTCCCTAGGGGAACCTATTATTGGTTATGTATGTTCTTCCTGACCCTCGTGGAAAAAATATTTCCATGTCTATATTTATAACACATGTATATAGTTTGTTTTATGAAACTTGTATATTACTTTCTACTCTTTTCTTCAGCTTGCTTTTTGCCTTTCAGCAATTTACCCTGGACATTTTTCCATGTCAGTACATACAGATCTGCCTTGTTCTTTTGAACAATGCCATAGTATTTCTGATGTACATGTAGCATAACTTTCACAATACTAAAATTAATTCTGGAGCCTTGTTTAGGTTCTTGGGGGCTTAGATTCCTAAAGTAAAAAAATTTATCCCAGAAACAATTTTTGTTCCTGATTAAGCCCTTAAAACAAGACTATCATACTATTACCTTGAATGGAGAGAAACTCTTATAGAGGCTCATGTAAGAGGAAAGGGTAAGAAAGGGTTGGATTCCAATTTATCTCAAACTTCCACTGGATAGTTTTGGGGGACTTTATTGCCTTTATTTGTGACCTGTAATAAGCACTTTATTTGGTTTCCTATTAGTTGAGAACCTATTGCTGGTAGAGAAGTACCCCCCACAGCCTTCTGAGCCCCAGCCCCACCTAGCCTTCTGAGCAAGAATGTTTACATACAAACGCATTAGGAGATTGGCCTTGCACTAACCACATGGTAGAGGTGATGACAAATTCTAAGTGTTCTATGTAACAGTGATGACAACTGGTGGTTGACATTGCTTGTATTCGGGTGGCCAATGAGGATGACCAGAGTGGCCCTGGGAGTGATACCAGCTCGTAGTTTCCTTTGTGTTGACTAGTAGTTTTGTTTCTATTTTTGTTTTCATGGCTCAACACTTTTCAAAGTGCATCTTCAAGAGGGTAATACCTGGTCATTTCAAAAATTTTAACCTCTTTGGTGCCACCATTTTTATCCCTACCAATTGACTTTGTCCTAGTGGTAGACCTTCCCTTTTTCTTTTTAATCGTGTAATTAACTGCTGTGGACTTCTGCTTGGGCACAGCCTAACTGGAATGCCTTATGGTCTGGGAATATCAGCCTCTCCTCTGCTAAGAGACCTCCCAGTGGCAGGGGGCTTCCTTTTTTGGGCCTTTTGTCCGTGGGGCTTCCATCTGGATGTTGCCCCTGGCATTGGCATTCCTAGCTTAATGACCATCTTTCCAGGTTTTCTAGCCGCCATCTTACAAGAGGGGAATGATCTCAAAACAGCTGTCTCCTGGAGTTCTAGTTGCCTCAGCACATTGATACCTGGCTGCAATGACATTTTTACACCCTTCTTTCATAGCTCAGTTGGGTATTGCTGATGGGATCTTGTAATTATTTCCCTGTCTGCATTCTCTTCTCAAGTATGTTGGTAATTTGGAGTAAAATGCTTGCTAAGGGTACAGTTTTCTTATAAATATCCAAACTCAGCATTGGAACTAAGATATGATTATAGATCCCCCATTCTTTATCTGCAGTTCTGAAATGCCCAGAGCTCTGAATAACCTCAAGTTCCTTAGTTACTTATTTGGCAGCAAAACCTGACCTGAATCTCTTCTTCATTCCCTTTAGTATGACTATTTGTAATTTTGCCAAAAAATTGTGATTTTGATTGCATTTGATTACAGGGTGATATCTCAAGCCATACCCTAGGGTGTTAGATAACATAAAGTAAATGCACCATTTTACTTTTCTAAAATCTGAACATTTCTGCATCTGGAAATACATTCTGCCACAAGATAAGGGGACCATAGATCTATATTGGTATCGTGAAGTACCAAAATTCCATTGTATCTATTGACCACTTATAGATCACCAAACCTTTGAAGTTTGGGGAAACATAAATTATCCTAAGCTCCCTGGCAGTTGAACGTTCACTTGTAATGCAAATGCAGTTTAATTGAAGATACATTTAGAAATCAGTGAATAAAACAAGTAGGAATCGGTGACCTATATATTTCTCAAAGCTGTCTCTTCTCTCCATTCTTGCTTCGACTGGGTGAGTTCCTGCTGCCATCTTTTTTTGCCTGCATTACTGCAGTAACCTCCTAAGTGTTCTCCCTGCCATCTGTCTTGCCCTTCCCCCAGGTCTTCTACACACTGCAGCCAAGTCATCCCACTGTTAAAACCCTTTAAGACTCCCTGCTGCCCTCTGGATAAAGTCCAGACTCTTCCATGTGGTTTCCAAGGCCTTTTTCATATATACCTCTAGGCTTGTTGCTTACCATTTCTTTGTTTTTACTTTACATTCATCCTGACCTTCCTTTGGTTCTTTGATCTGGCCTCTGACCTTTCTCCACGCTGTTCCCTCTTTCCCTGTTTCCCAGGCTAACTCCTGTTTCTCCTTCTGGACTTGGGCCAGGTATCACTTCTTCCAGAAACTCATCCTGGCCTCTCTTCTTCCGGGAGGGTTGCCCTTCTGGCTGCATACTCATAACACCCTGTGTGTCCTCTTCATGAGTGGGTGTTGGGCTACCCTACCAGGCTACACCTCCCTCCACTAATGGAGGGATTCTGTTTCCCTTGCTTCCTGTGGTGCTTCCCCAAGTAAATGCTTAAGATGCGTTTATTCAACGAATGTCTGATTAATTTCATAGAAATTGATTTACATACAGATTTACTTACTGTGTTATGGAAATCACACATGAGTAGTATGAGTTTTATTCTCTAAAGTATGTAATTCAAGTTAGATCCAGTGGGATTTTCAAAATTTGGAGTGCAGTGCAGGGAAATTGAACTTGGATCCTTTTGAAATTTGATGGTTAAAAATTTATTTGTCGTTACATACCAATGAATGTGGCTTGCCATTTTCTGGCGTATAGAAAATTTCAATGAAGTCCATTGTATTAATGTCTGGTTCTATATAACAAGGCTAGTTCTGTGTTCTGGCAGGCAGCCCATGGAAACAGCGCTTTGTTGGTCTGGTTCATGGTGAAATCTGTTCAATTCTGTATAACAGATGCCTTCACCAGTGTCCTTCCAGGAAGGAGCTGGTCTTTACAAAGAAACCATTGTTTTGCAACTCACCACTTGTAGTATTGTTGCATCTAAGCCCTTTGTGGGATTCTTAAAGCTTGCTGGCTTTGTATTGATGTTTTTCATGCCATGTGTCTTCAGGCTGCCCTTGCTCTGAGTCACAACCGATCCATGAATCTTCTTTCCTTACAGTGGCCTCACATTGACTTCCCTCTGTTCATTCCAATTTTTTCTCCCCCAGTTGCACATAGGATGTATTAGTTAAGGTATAGACTAAGCTACTGTAACAAAAAGATACCAAAATACAGTCGGAACTGACAGAGCAGCTCTGTTGTATGTGATAATCCAGGGACCCAGGTTCCTTCCATCTTGTGGCTCCTCATCCCTTAGGATGTTGTCCTCTTTGATGTGGTTGAAGTCGGGTATTTCATATTCTCATTTCACCTGGCTGGTAGGAAAAAGGAGTAGAGGACAGAACAAGCAAATTCCTTTTACTTAGAAAGATATGAAAGTGGGGCACATCATTTCCTTTCCTATTTTATTGACTAGAACTTGATCATATGACCTTATATCTATACCATCTAGTGGCATGGTCATTCTCCAGCTTCAGGAAGAATGGATTTGGGGGACCAGTTGTAGTCTGCCACAGAGGTTAAAACACCTACTTTTGTAGGCAATAAGAGATCTGGGTTTTGAAGCCGGGCCCCCTAGATCCACCTCCCATACTTTTACCCATTATGTTACACTGTCACATCCCAAAGCACTTCTGTTCCGTCCCCGGTTCTGAAGTCCTGCTTGGGATTAGTTCTTTATATTGTCTCGCTTTGCACCGAAGCAGTTGCACAGGTGGTATTTCCTTCCTTTGTAGGGACAGTTTGGAGGTTGGCTGTTTTTAGACAGTGACCCCTGTGGCCTGTGGGTGTTGGGCTCTAGCCTCTGCTGACACTGGGAGTCTGGAGAGAGTTAACAAATACAACTTCATTGTTTATTTTCGTAAAATGTGGCAGCTTATGATAGTTTTGACAGTGAGACATGTGCTGTTTTGATCTCTCAGAAAAGATTATCCAGTTTTCAGGCATGTCTCAAAACTCACCAGCATGTTCTCATGTTGCCGTTTCAGAAGCCTGGGTTTGGAAGCTGGCTGCCCGTCGGAAGGAAGCTGTTACTTAGAATATAGGTTCTTGTTTTATTACTCTTCCTTGGTTGGTCTCTCTGGAGTCATTGGCCTTTTCGGCTTCAATGTTCTCATTGGTGAAATGAGATATTAATACCTCTTATTGACCCCAATTCAGTTGCTGAGTATGTTATTGCCTTGGAGGGGTTCCTTGTGCCTTCAAAATAGTTGTTTTATGTCCTGGTCTTTCGAGGCATATTTCAACTGAATGCATTTAAAGTCTTAGTCGTCACAATTTTGTTCCATTGTCCCAGTTTGTCTTGTCCCATGGTCCCAGTTTCTGGCTTAGTAGATCGAAGATGGGGCCCAAGAATTTGCAACCAGGTCCCAGGTGATGCTGCTGCTAGTCTAGGGGCCCCACTTGGAGAACCATGGTCCTATGGCTGTAGTTACAGTTAATTTCTGGCTACTTCTTCCTCCTTTTGCTCCTTCAACAATGGTGAAGTTTCTCAGATCCTGTCCCTTGCTCTTTGCTCTTTCAGGTTGACAAGTGGTACCTACTCCCCAGCTCTTAACTAGCCCCAGGGTTCTTCACCAGGGCAGGGTGCTTCATTAATTCATGTCCTCAGTTACCTAGTTTGAGTGTGCAGTCTGTTTCTTGCCAAGACGCTGGATGATTCAGTGCTCAATGAGGATTTTTCTGAATAGATGGATGAATCAGGCTGGGATTCCTATTTTCTGGAAAAAAAAAAAAAAAAAAAAAAAAAAAAAGGGTCTTCTCTCTTTTTCTCTCGGTGACCTTGCCTTTCATGAAGAATAATTTAGAGTCCCTGCCAGGGACCACTCTGCTTTGAGAAGCCCTTCCTTCCTCCCAGATGCCAAAGATCAGGGACAGTCCACAGGGCAGATAACGATGCCAACACCATTGTTACATTTCCGTGGCACTTTCAGGCAGGCTGATTGTAGTGCAAGCATTTCAAGGGCACGTTGCTGAAAGGGTGGCCAGCACAGCATGCTTCTAATGACACCCTGTGCAAATTGGAATAGGGTACAAGGACTATTAAATACTCACCCCTTCCCCACATATGGATATGAGCGCATGCAGGTGTGCATGTATGTGCATTCATGTGCACGTGCGCATACACACACACACACACACACACACACACACACTCTTGTCCTTTGTTTCAAATGCCACACAACTGATGGGCATTGCTATCCCTTGCTATCCCTGTACTTGGGGTGTAGCTGCAAACACCAACAGAGAGGCCTCTACTCCTTCCAAACCGAACACATGTAAGATTTGCCCTTTAATTAGTATCTGCAGCTGCTGCCATTAGAAGGGTTTGTCTCTGTTGGCCTGAATGTCTTTGCTTTAAAAGAGCAAGTCTGTGATAGCTCCAAGCCAGGCTTGTTTGTCAGCTGCTGTGCTTTCTCTGCCATCTGCAGGGCTGCCGCATTGTTTAGGGCTGTTTCCCTATAGGGCCCTTTTCCTCCTCCCGTCGCCCAGCCTTTGATTACCATGCCTTGGTGAGTGCCATTTGGGTGACCTGCAGCTGGTCGTTGCGGGCAGGCACATGTCTCATCCATCCGTGGAGGATTGTTGCCTCTGTGCTGACGGACTGGTTACCTTCCGGCTCTTTGTTGCTGGTGATCTCGTCGTGATGGTCAGAAAGGCTGTAGGTAGTCATTGAAAAACACGTCAAGCAGCAGGAGTGTTGGCTGTATCAAGGGCACCTCTTGCTGTAGAAACTTTTCACCCGCTTGAAGCAGGGAGCCACGTTGTCTCCACAACTTCCTCAGCAGCGGGTCTCAGTACAGTGCTGGGCTGGCTGCGTCAGAATCACCCCGGTGGCTCCTTAAAAATGCAGGTGTCTGGACCTCACCCACGGTCACTGGGATTTTTAACAAGCTCCCTGAATAACCGGTTGGGGTGAGAATGAAACCTACTTTACCCTTTCATACTGCTTAATGTTCGCTATTTTTCATTCCTCTAGAATTCCAGCTCCATGAAGGCAAAGGACTTTTGTCTGTTTTACTCTCTGCTGTTTTCCTTATATCTAGAATAGTGCCTGACACACAGCAGGCACTCAAAAAAAAAATTTTTTTTTTGATGAATGTGTTTTTTTCTGTTTTTCAAAAGCACCTCCCTGGGTGATTCTGATGGACAGGCAGGTTTGACAAGCCACATTTTGGGGGTATCAGTGCCTCACCAGGCATCTCTGAGTAGTCAGAGTCCTGGACGGAGTCACACTTTTGGACAAAAGCAGGTGCTGTGAATGGGTTGTCTGGGACAGCCTGGGTGGTGACTTTGGCCTTTAATGGTTTATCGTGTTCTTCTGACCCTGGTGTTTAGTTCATAGCAAGCCATCTGGTAAGGAGATTTAAAGGCTCTTCATTTGTGACTTTGTTTTAAAAATTTTTTTTATGTTTATTTTTTGACAGAGCGCGAGCAAGCTGGGGAGGGGCAGAGAGAGAGGGAGAGAGAATCCCAGGCAGGCTCCACACCATCAGCATAGAGCCTGACATGGGACTCGATCTCACAAACTATGAGATAGTGACCTGAGCCGGAATCAGGAGTCAGATGTTTAACCAACTGAGCCACCCAGGTGCCCCTTAATTTTTGACTTTTGATGATGCTTTTGGAGCCTCTTGCTTTGGTACCATTTTTAAAAGTCCAGAGGTGTTTTCTGAAAGTGCCCAAGTCCTGTTCTATATGTCTAAGCTTAACAGCAAGATGATTGGTTAAGCTTGAGTTGACCACACACAAGCCCTGTTCCCCATTTTGGCAGAATGAGCGACTGTACCCCAGCAGGATAGCTTTGGGATGGGGATAACAGATTTACTCAGTAAATGTCCAAATTGTGTTCTCTAACGGTGGGCACTTGAATTTTTAGGGTGGTAATGTGGGATCGTGTTGGTGGCTCAAGCCTGATTAGTTCTTTGATAAGGACCCAGTCTATTTAGGGGTTTGTCATTTCGTGTCTATTTTGTCCCACGTTGTGGAACATGCTGCCTCGCAGCTGTTGTAATTTTTGTCACTTGTCTTCCCAATCAACCCTGGTTTTGAAGAAATGAAAAGTTGTTTGACTCAGAAAAGACTGATCTTAGTTTTGGTGGGGATTTTCAGCTCAGGAAATTGGATCTTCTGAATAAGCACACAGAATACATATCTTTTTGCCTTTTAAGAGATGGTTCTTATTTTCTGAACTATTTTACTGGTCATTACAAAATAGAGTCTCCAGGAATAGTTGTGAAGTTGTGAAGTATTACAGAGCGGTCAGTTTGTGAGCTCCTAAAAGTTGCCAGTGGGTGCTATATGTTTGACTTTGTCATCCTTAAACTTACAGCCATTCTATTTTTAACATCTTTTTTTTTTTTTTATAAAAAGTTTTTAAAAATGTTTATTTTTGAGAGAGAGAGAGCATGAGTAGGGGAGGGGCAAAGAGAGGGAGACGCAGAATCCAAAGCAGGCTCCAGGCTCCGAGCTGTCAGCACAGAGCCTGACACAGGGCTCGAACTCACAAACTGCAAGATCATGACCTGAGCCAAAGTTGGACACTCAACCGATTGAGCCACCGAGGCGCCCCTATTTTTCACATCTTTAATAGAGCCAGGTTAGAAAGTTTTTAACTGCGATGTATCGTCATAAATATGCATTGTTCCTATTTTAAGATGTTTCCGTTCTAAAAGCATGAGTACTTCTGTTGTTACTGGTGATTTTTTTGGGGAGGGGAGAGGGCATTTAAGACCTTTTTAATGACAATATATGTTTAAAACAGATATAAAAATTAACATTCACCGACATAACTAGGGCCTGTGGAGAACCAGGTTGGGATGAGTGGGCGAGCTTTAGGCAGCCAGGTGGCTCCTGTGGGTTCTTCTAGGACTGGGACTGGTAGCTTTCAATCTGCTGTGAATTTTGGGGCAATAAAGGCTGCATTTTAGCCGCCACTCCTTCTACACTTCACCCTTCTTGTTAGTTCATAAATCATTTTTTCCCCAATAATTATAGTGCAAATGGAACCTTACTCTTCAAATTGTCCAGTATCTGGTTGACTCTCTGCTCCATGCAAGATGCCACATGAGTGGGGGAGACTCCCAGGTGACCCAGAGCCCTTGGGGAGGACATGCAGGTCACTGGCTCCTCCAGGGGTCTCTGGGGTAGGGTTGACTCGGTGCTGGGCAGAATCTTTACTGGACCAGCCTGGGGCCTCTGCGGAATGTACAGATGCTCCATGTCTCACTCGACTAGAGCTTTCTTCTAATTCTGGACCAAAAGCAAACAGGAGTTTGGAGGAGGAGGGAGAGAATTCACATCCCAAAATTGGCTTCTGGAATGCAGTAGCTGGAGAGATTTAGTATTTTTTTTTTTTTTTTAAGATGTTTATTTGGATCTTGCCTCTTTCCAGAAAGGATTTGAGACAACTTAAAACAAAAGACGTTTATAGTGTGGCTCACAAAATGGGAAATCAGAGCAAAGGACGAGAGAGAGCTGAGTAAGAGTGGTCGAAATGTGTACCGGCTTCTCCCAGCCAGGAAAGGATTATGCAGTGAAGGTCGGGAAAGGAAGACTCCTGACTGGCAGTTGAAGACCTTGTTGGTGCCAGGCAGGGTGTTGCGAGGGAATTAGTCTTATCCTCATTTTACAGTGGATGAAACTGAAAGGCTGAGAGCTTAAGTCACCAGGCTGCAGTTTGTAGCCACCCAGGCAAACCGGCCTCAAACATAATATAATGTATATGTTAACAAATGTAATAATTTTTTTATCAGAAAAAAGAGGTTGTACTTTATCCTGTATGTCACTTTATATTATCATGGGCAGCTTTCCACGGCAGTATGAATAAAGGGAGTCTGTTCATTTTTCATATCTACATCTTCTCCCATGGTTTAGATATGTCATATTTCAGGAATTTCTTAATGATGGATATTTGGGTGATTTCCAGGCTTTTTCTCTCTCCTGTGTCGCAAGCAATGCTGCAGTGAATCTGTGTGTCTTATTGATCTACAAACTACTATAAGTTCCTGTGAGATAAGTGGTCAGAAGTGGAATTATTAGGTCAAAGAGTATATATTTCACATTTAAATTTGTAACAGACGTGGTCAGATGACTGTTGCAGGAAAAGGTTGTATCACATTTGGTGCACCCTTCCTGTGTTCTGCTGGGTGCCGAGAGAAATACAGAAGGGATGCCAGAGGGTTTGTTGCCCTCCAGCAATTTCCATCTACACTGTGTACCGAATCCTAGGGAATGTCTGGGGTGTCAACTTGGGTGGGTGGGTAGGTGAGTGGGTGGATTTAATTCAGCTTTTCAAGCTTACCTTGCAAACACTGTGCGTGGTGTCTGGGACTAGTCTTTCATTATAGTGATTCTCTTGGGTATTGGATGTAATTTCCTTAGGGCAGGGATCTCATCCTACGTGACTTACAATACGTCTCTCACATCTTGGTTGCTTTGTGGAGATGTTGTAATTATAACACGTCAGGCAGCATTTGAGGCTCTAATTGAGACATTCGCTTTTGGGGTGTATGAAGAATTAATAACTTTGGTATTCTATACAGGTCATGGAATATCAGCCTGGAGGGGACTTGCTGTCACTTTTGAACAGATACGAGGACCAATTAGATGAAAATACGATTCAGTTTTACCTAGCCGAATTGATTTTGGCTGTTCACAGCATTCATCAGATGGGATATGTGCATCGGTAAGTGAGACTCAGGTAGTATACTGAAAATTTATCTGTATCACCTAACAAGTCCCACAGTAGAATGAATGAATGGATGAATGATTTCAGCATCAAAATAACGCTCCCTCCAAATTTTAACCAGTCTTTTTTTTTTTTTTAAGTTTATTTATTTATTTATTTATTTACTCATTCATTCTGGGGTAGAGAGTGAGAGAGAGAGTGTGTAGGAAGGGGCAGAAAGAGAGGGAGAGAGAGAGAGAATCCCAAGCAGGCTGCGCACTGTCAGTGTGGAGCCCGATGCGGGGCTTGAACTCGTGAACCCATGAGATCATGACCTGAGCCGAAACTGAGAGCCAGACGCTCGATCGACTGAGCCACCCAGACACCCCCAAATTTTAACCAGTCCTAACTGTAAATGGCTGAAAGTATATTTTCCAAAATGGCAGACCTTTCAGCTTACTCATTCAGCAGTGAAATAGATCTATAATTATAACGTTCTCAAGTTTGCTAATAAGATCTGTTAATGTAGCTGATAAGACTGAGAACTCTTGCGTGGGTTCTTCAGGTTACATGGTAGAAGAACTGAATTTGATTTGCAGAAGGAACTGGCATACCGTGTAGGGGCAGAAGCCCATGGAGTTGTACTTCTGACCTTATAGAATTAGTTAGTAATTCACACAGGTGTTCCACCCTCTGTTGAAAAATGTTTTTTTACATCCTTGCTCATGTGACGTTTTATGTACCTCAGAGAATGTTGTGGGAATGGAACCACAGTTAGGCCAGGAGTCATGAGACCTCGAATAGAATCTCAGGTTTTTCCATTGACTTAGCTACATGACCTTAGGCAAATCCCCTTGTTGCTTTCATAATGTAAAATGTGTGTCTCTAGGAGAAATAATCCATCTGATAACTTAGATTTGTTCCTTTCTCCTCCCTTCCTCTCTCCCTCCTGCTCTTTTCTATTTCCATCTACTTCCCTTTCTCCTCCTCTTCCTTCTCATCCTCCTCCTTTTATTTCTTCTCCTTCTTTTTCTTAAATTTGTTTTGCAGAATGTTTTGCTTATTATTTATATCTATCAATCAGGAGGTATGTATAGCAGAACATAGACCTTGAGATTCTTGGCTGAATTGATATCCTAGGTTTACAGTTGCTTGCTGATTGGCGTGGAGAAAACAATACTAATTTGTGGCCCTGATTTTCTTAGAGACGTCAAGCCTGAGAACATACTCATTGACCGAATAGGACACATCAAGCTTGTGGATTTTGGATCAGCGGCTAAAATGAGCTCGAATAAGATGGTAACAAAATGGAGCAAGATAGCTTAATAGAGATTATGCTACAAAGTGTTTTGTGGTCCTTGTAAATTTGGAAAATATGGGAAAACTTTGAGCAACATTTTGGAATCTTCATCTGCCAGTATATGGCAGGATTTCTCCATGGGTGGGGATAGGGGGATAGGAGCTGTTTCCCAGACTTACTTGATCTTGATACCCTTTTATGTATAACATCTGTTAATACCCTACAAAACATTTTTAGGAACATCCTTAATAGTTTGGTTAAAAAGGGAAAATGCTTATTTTGTTTTTCTTTTCATTTTCCTTATTATAGATTGCCTTCTATCATCTTCTTTATCTCAAATTTCTATTTCCTATGCAGCAAAATTGAAATAAATCACTGGCACATTTAAACAAATATCCTTAAGCATTAAGAACCTACTGCTGAAAATGTATTTCCATGTCCTGGATCTTTGGTAAAAATTACGCTGTATTCCACCTGCTAAAAGGGAAGGCAAGAGGGTATCTGCTGAAACCAAGAGCAAGAATACTTTAGAAAAAGATGACAAAGCAAAAAAATATATATAAATTAAAAAAAATCTAATAAAGTTGGTATATACTAAAGTGTGAATTTTCATGGCAACTATGCAAAAAAATGGTAGGTCTACGAGAAAATCAACTTAGACTTAAAGACTTATTTTGCAAAGGAGTCATTTGGTGACCTGGACAAAATTCTTAGGAACTTGGCATTTGATTCTTTCTCAGTAAAATACTGATTCTAGTTACAATGCACAAATTCAGAGGTTAGGGAGGTTATTCTTTAAAATGCCCCCTTTCCCTCCAGCCTCTAAGAGTTAAGTCCTTATGAAGGGAAATATGTAAAATTGCCTTTTTTGCTCAAGTTCCTTGGAAGAAAGATGGATATTGTTAGGTGGATATTAGGAAAAGGCTTGGGGTTATGTTAACTCTTTGCACTCCAGGGGCTGGCCACCCTGTTCTGCAGACCTGAGGCCTACTTGAGATAATTTGCTTGGTGTTCAGATCCTTGGAGAAACAGTCTCCCTATGTGCTGGTTCCCCTCCTCCCAAATTATGTTCTTGTAATTGATTCTACTTGATCATTACAATGAGAATTAGGTTATAGGATCAAAGCATTTTATGTTTTAAAAATTATGTGCAATTCAGAAACAGGTATGAAAACTTAAGTTTTGAATTTACTGGAATAAAGCAGAGGAAAAAAGTAATGCAAAGTTTTATCATCTAGGATTGAAAAACTTGTACATTGCATGAGTGACTGTAATGAACTCATGCATCTAGAAATAAACTGAAACATAGGTACATAGTCTAATAATTGAAGCATAGGTACATGGTCAACACCACTGACATTTTGCTCTGGGTAATTCTTTGTTGCAGGGGGCTCTCCTGTGTATTGTAGGATATTTAGCTACATATCTACTAGATGCTGATAACACCCTCCCCTCCAGTTGTGAAAACCAGAAATCTCTCCAGACATTGCTCAGTGTTTCTTGGGGACAAAATCACCCCTGGTTGAGAACGATTGCAAGTCAGTTGAGAAACATCAGAAAGCTTATTAATGAGAGCCAGCACTACGTGCTTGCAATAAGAAAATCTACGTGGAAAACTAGATTGTGGTCCAAAGTCGATACTTGGTAAATAAATGGGAATAAAGTAAGGCCTGATCTGTGCATCTGGAATCACTTTCTTCAGAGCCCTTGATGGAGAGACTGGACTTTACTTCATTTTAGATTTCTGTTTTTTAGGGCTTCAGACTACCCTTTTTAGTTCTTCTAATTGGAACAACCTTCACTTCCAGGGAGCCCTCCAGGGTCACTCAGGTTTATTTGCAGCTCAGTGCTCAATCCCTGATTAGTCTGGTGAAGGAAAGACGGCACTCAGTCCAACACATGAGAACAGTCATCTCCTCTTCTCTTGGAGGAAGAGTCTCCTCTCCAGAACTTTGTACTTTTAGGGCCAGAATGTGACAAGCACGTAGGAGGGAATTTTTAGCATTGTTTTCAGTGCAAAGGCCATTTAATTATGGAAGACCAATAATCTACAATCTAGGTGAAGTCGAGTATGGATATCGAATTATACTTTTTAAAAAATATATGTTGTATTTTTGGTGGGTTAAGCACATGCTTCCTTTAAGTAGAATGTTTCCTAGGTGAAAAGGGGGTTCAGAATATTTTTTGTATTCAGAATATATTTTGTATTATACTCAAAATATACCATATATAATCTACATTTACTGAAATTTATATATGTTACCCAAAATCAATTAATCCTTTCCCTACTGCTCACAAATATTATCTATGAATTTTAGGTATTTGTGACTCTTAGATCTATAGGGTTTTCCATCTTCCATTGTCGTTATTCCAAGCCGCTTAGTCAGAATGTTGCTTTGGAGTATTCTCCTTACTAACACGGGGCCATACTGCCTAGAGGTTTGGCTGTTGAACTGAGATATGCCTTTGACCTGCGGTGTGACTTTGGTCACCCACCTTACCTTATTAGAATCTCAAAGAGTGACAAATAGTGAAGCTTCCAACCTGTCTCTTTCAGCTCTCACACAAACATTTGTAAGGAGATTGTAAACAAAGAGCAGTATAGCATGTTAAGTGTTAATCAGCCTCATTTAGTGGTTGGAAACTCATAGGAGATAGACTTTTTTGAGATTTATGTAGGAGTGAAAAGCTTTTATTCCTTTTCCCCAAGAGGAACAACATAGTGAGATACGCCCCCCCATCCCCCCTCCTTTCTGCCCTGGGCAGCTACATGGGGAAAGTTAGGTTGAAATAGTTTTTAAAAAAAAACATTTTTTTTTATGTTTATTTATTCTTTGAGAGAGAACATGAGCAGGGGAGGGGCAGAGGGAGACAGAATCCGGAGCAGGCTCCAGGCTCTGAGCTGTCAGCACAGAGCCTGACACAGGACTTGAACTCACGAACTGTGAGATCATGACCTGAGCCGAAGTCAGATGCTTAACCTACTGAGCCACCCAGGCGCCCTGAAATAGTTTTATGTTTAATAAGCATTTTAGGGGAAGGGGATTGGGAGGAGGCAGATGGTGGTTTTCTTACTTCTCATCTGCTTTCTGCTTGTAAAGGAATCTAAGTTAATCTACCCCCTTTTTTTTCTTGCCTTAACCTCTCTATTTCCTGAAATACAACTCAGTTTTCTGTCTCCTAGTCATTTTCTTATTGTCTCCTGCTGAATTGGTGTATTTTCTTCCTTATCAATACAGTGAAAATTAACTAGTTAATTATCAGATGGTGTACTGTCAGGCAGGCTGGCCCACAATACATGGCTCCACTTTTAATATCTCACCCAGATTAGCTGGCTGTGAATTCCCACCAGAAGAGAGTGAAACCATCTTGCAAAATCCTTGTCAGGATGGTGGTATTACATGTTAAATGGGTTTAATGTGCTTGGAGGTCGGTAGCTAATGGAAATTTAACAGTCATTAAATTGTCATTAAAAGCCTTTGTTAATTACTATTAAGTACTTAATATACTTTATGTCAGAGATGTCCATAAGGGAAGCTAGGGATATTTTCCTTACAATTTTGAAAATTATAAAGTGATTAGACATAAATGTGTATAATCACATATCTGTTAGAGGGCAGTAGTTAGGGAGTTACCTGACGCTCTTGGATAAGTCTAATCATGAGTTTGAAAATGAAGCATTGGTGACTTACGCCCTTTGCTGGGTCATGCTGATAACGTGACCCAGTCCAGTTCCTTTCGACTCTTTGGTTGTGAACAAGTGACCAATCCCCGTGCGCTGCAAACAAGGAGAACTGAATATTTCCAAACAATCTAGTGTGATAATAAAATAAAACCCAGCAAGTGCAAGCAGTGCATATTTGAGGATTGCATATTAATGGTTCTGCAAGGTAATTAGGCATAAAGGGTAAGCGTTTAATCAGTGATGACATTGCAGTTTTTCTCCTCTTGTTTTCGTATTTAAAAAATACTTTTATTTCTCATTGTCAATATTGAGGGTTTTTATTAAAACCCTGTAGTTTAATCTGAATCCTGTGCTGAGCTCATTAACATTTACATACACATTAAAAGATAGATAGAAGTCTTCACCTGTTGGGATGAGCACTGGGTGTTGTATGGAAACTTATTTGACAATAAATTTCATATCAAAAAAAATAGAAGTCTTAGCTCAGGCTCCCCAGCATCGAGGCTTCCTCTTGACTTAAGCTACTTTCAATTTCTCAAGCGTAAGGTACCCTGTCTTAGACCAGATGTGGTATCCTTTCTGCCCACTTTTGTCTATCAACAATGGCCTTTGGTTTTCTTGGGCGGTATGACTGTCCAGCTTTCCCAGTGGGTACTCGCAGTGGAGATTCTTTTTTTTTTAAAGATTTTATTTTTTTTTAATGTGATCTCTACACCCAGTGTGGGGCTTGATCTCACAACTCCGAGGTCAAGATTTGCATGTTCTGCTGACTGGGCCAGCCAGGCGTCCTCCTAGTGGAAATGCTGTTGCCCAAAGTAACAGATGACTGGTGTAAAGAATAACAGCATCACACTGCTGTCTGGATTTAGGGTTTGGAAAACCTATGGTGGGCTTGAGAAAAGGGGTGAAAAGAGAAGGAGTAGGGAGAGTGGGTCTGTTTCCTATAATCGTGGGTCTTTGGGGCAGAGGAATGGACAAGATTAAAGTTATGAGCTGGAAGAGCTTGGGTGTCTGTCCCTAGAGAAGGGGACTAAGTTTCTGGTCAAAACAAAGCAAAGCAAATTGCCTTTCTTAATATAAAGCCCAGCCTTAAAGAGGTGTGGCCATACCTACAAAATATCTAAGGTCACTCAGGGGCACTCGACATCCTTTAATAGGGAGAAAGTTCGTTTCTGCCCATGTAACTGCTGATGTGAGAGAAACCTCTTTAAATTTTTTTTTTTTTTAACATTTATTTATTTTTCAGACAGAGAGAGACACAGCATGAACGGGGGAGGGGCAGAGAGAGAGGGAAACACAGAATCGGAAGCAGGCTCCAGGCTCCGAGCCATCAGCCCAGAGCCTGACGCGGGGCTCGAACCCGCAGACCGCGAGACCGTGACCTGAGCCGAAGTCGGACGCTCAACCGACTGAGCCACCCAGGCGCCCCGAGAGAAACCTCTTTAAAGGCAGGGCTATTGGACGGCTGTAGGATTATTGGTCAACACGGTATATGACTAACATCAGGCCCTTTCTGTGTTGATAGGGAAGAAGTCAGAGAGGTGATCCTTAGCCTTCAAATTTCATGGCTCAGTAAGACTTCAAAATAATTTTGAAGGCTGAAAACGTTGCTGACTTCCTCTGTTGTCTAGGAAGGGAAGGGGGTAGGGGGCAGAAAGTCTTTTATCAGGCCTCATTTCAAGAAACAAAGGACATGTAACCACTAAAACAGCCGGAAGGACAAGTTCTCAGAAGAAAGGACAGTTCTTTAAACGGGATATATTTAGCTTTGGAAAAAGACCTACTACATTGTCCTAACCTTTGCGAGGGTTGGGTGCTTGAGTGCCACTGGATTGGAGGGCTGTGGATTTCTGAACAGTGGGGAGGCAACCACAGGAACAGGAGTTTGGGGTGAGGGAAATGAACTCATTAACATTGGTCTCTGGTGGAAGATACTTACCATGTCTTGCCCTGTGGGTGGCTTGAAGTAGGAATGTTGATTCCAAATATTTAAACTTGAGATACAATGCGTTTGCAATATCGTGTTGCCCCAGCTAGCTGCCAGGTTTTAATAATGGGTAGATAGATCTTATAGATTCGTCTTTAGGATTTATTATCATTTTGCTGTTTTCGTAAGTAAGAGAAATACTGTGTAACATGTATCAGGAAAGACACCTTCCGTTCTTTCCCCAATTCTCATTTGTGTAACCAAAGGGCGTATATCATCAACAACTCTTGCCCTTTTGCCTTTGGATTATATTATGTACTTTTTTTTTTTTTTAATTAGTAAATCGTTTGCATTTCCTGACAGCGTGCCACTTGACAGAAGGTTTAAGTGCCTGGGAGAATAGTAATCAGTGGCAAATCAGCCTGTGTCTGAAACGTGGCTGTCGGCAATCTATTCGAGAATAATTGAAAGTTTTGCTGTGTTCATTTTGCTTATGGGTTTCCAGGTGAACGCAAAACTCCCGATTGGGACCCCAGATTACATGGCCCCTGAAGTGTTGACTGTGATGAATGGGGACGGAAAAGGCGTCTATAGTCTGGATTGTGACTGGTGGTCAGTGGGAGTTATTGCTTATGAGATGGTTTATGGAAGATCCCCATTCACTGAGGGAACATCAGCCAGAACCTTCAATAACATCATGAATTTCCAGGTAAAGAGCCATTAGTAGATTTTGAAGTAATATTGAGAGCTGTCATTTAAAAATGTACAAGTGAACCTTTGTAATGTAAATCAGTAGTGCTGGATAATAACAACAGCAAATACTTATAAAGCACTTTGTGCCAAAAGCTGTCCTAAGCGCTTTAGTGATTGTGTTTTATTGACTCTCAGCTGCCAGTCATTGTAAGCCTATGCCATTATTTTAGGTAACGTTAAAAAAGAGAAACTGTTGCCAATTAATCTATGATATTTCGTTGGTTATAAAATGCATTTTTATTTCAGTGCTGTTAAGGGAATAACTGAGTCCTAGACTTGATGAAATATGGTTCATTAACTCGGCTAATCCTCAAACAATGGAAGAGGTAGACATTACTTCCATTTTACAGATGAGGAAACCAAAGCACACAATGGTTAAGCAAGACCATCTTGCCTAGAATAACACAGTCAGTCTGGCTTGGAAGTCCATGCTCTTGATGTTATGCTATGCTGTTTCTCGGTATGACTGGCTATCGAATATGGCAGTAAAATTGAAATGGGGGCAGGAATTAGAAATACAGGAATGTATATGAAGTAGAATTAAAACTATTTTCTAATAAGTGTATATTCTAATAGATTAAGCCCATTTCTCTTAAAATTTTTTTTATTTATTTTTGAGAGAGAGAGAGAGAGAGAGAGAGAGACAGAGTGTGAGTGGGGGAGGGGTAGAGGAGAGAAAGAGATACAGAATCCGAAGCGGGCTCTAGGCTCTGAGCTGTCAGCACAGAGCCCGACGCGGGTCTCAGACCCACGAACTGTGAGATTGTGACCTGAGCCGAAGTCGGACGCTTAACCGACTGAGCCACCCAGGTGCCCCCCCATTTCTCTTTTTTTTAATGTTTATTTAATATTTTGAGAGAGAGAGAATCCTAAGGAGGTTCTACACTGTCAGCACAAAGCCTGACATATGGCTCAATCTCATGACGGTGAGATCATGACCTGAGCCGAAATCAGGAGTCGGACACCCAGCCGACTGAGTCACCCAGGTGCCCCTATTAAGCTCATTTCTTTAGGATATGATAGATATGTATGTTTTAGTTTCAACTGAAAGGAAGAAGAGAAATTTCAGTTTTTTTTCTAACTCACCCAACTTCATCTTTCTGGAATGCTTAATGTGTATTTTCATATTTTATATGCTTAATACATATATATATATTACTTGTTATGCTTGAGTCTCCTCTTGAGTTCAAGTTTTCCCTTAGATGATTCTTGGGGCCAATTTATTTCCTTCATTTCAGTTCATTCGTTCAGTGATGAGAGAATGGCACCAGGCACGGTTAGGTACCAGGTTTACAGTGTTGAGCGAGCAGAAGGCTCTCTCTGCCTTCTTTCCCTGTTATCACACGGAAATCACAGTGCACTGTGTTTGTGTAGAAGTAGATTACGGGGCGGGGGGGTGGGTGGTGGAGCTGGGCAGTGATCTGGTGGAAGAGGGGTGCGGGCTGGGGAGGGCGTTCTAGGCAGAGAGAACAGCATGATTTGTTCAGGAAGCTTTAAATAGCTCATCGTTGTTGGACAGCAAAGAGTGAGATGGGGAGTGTAGCTACATGAGACAAGAGAGAGGACCGAGGTCAAATCATGAAGGATATTGAACTCTTGCAAAGGAACTAGGCCTATTGATGTGAACAAGCCATTTATTTTGGGAACATGCCTTTGGTCCAAAGTTAAGAGGGCACAAAACTTCCTCCTTTTAACAAAAAGAAACTTGCATATATGAGAAATACTTTTTTGGGGGGACATGAGAAACTGAATTTGCTAAGGAAATAATAATTATTATTTTTTTGGAATAGCGGTTTTTGAAGTTTCCAGATGATCCAAAAGTTAGCAGCGAATTACTTGATCTGATTCAGAGTTTGTTGTGTGGCCAGAAAGAGAGACTGAAGTTTGAAGGCCTTTGCTGCCACCCTTTCTTCTCCAAAATCGACTGGAATAACATTCGTAACTGTGAGTAGGGCTGCGGTCCTTCCTTTCTGGTGTTCAGATTAAGTGTAAACACTTAAGAATGTTCTGAAGTTATTCTGGCCTGCATAAGGTGGTATAAATTATATAAATAAGGGCCTCAATTATCTCCAGGGATAGAAAGGGCTAATGATGTAGCTGTCTGTAAGTGGTAATTCTTCTTTAAAATTGTTTGCACAGAATGGGGTCATTTATCAAACTCTGTGCTTAAGTGGCCTTCACATCATCTCTCAGTAAGTTAGAAGAACAGACTGATGGAGTTCAAGGGTTGCCGGTTGGTTTGACAGAGTTTCTTCTAAGAGGAAAAGTGGACGTATGTATTTCCTTCACAGATTGGGAAAAAAGACTCAAAAATGAGGCAAAGTGCCAGGTTGCTCTGCAAATGGCCAAGCCTGCACGAAACCCATAAATGCCTCCCTGTGTTCATGTTTTCCCCGGAAACATTTTGTCTTTGCTTGCAAGCCTGTAAAATCTGTAACATAGACACACACAGCAGATTCATTCATACATACATCGCTTTGGAATCAATTAGTGAAAATGAAATTCATTAAAAACAGAGATTTGATTTATTATTGACAAAACCAAAATGCTTGGGCTTTTACAAATTGGTGATTTTGGGGGACACACGGGTGGCTCAGCCGATCGAGCATCCAACTTCAGCTCAGGTCATGATCTCACAGTTGGTGAGTTTGGGCCCTGCATCAGCCTCTCTGCTGTCAGCACAGAGCCTTCTCTGGATCCTCTGTCCAGCCCCCCCC
>NW_026057586.1:75615576-75744629 GCF_023721935.1 Panthera uncia
CCCCCCCCCCCCCCACCCCACACACACAACCGCGTCCCTCTCCCACTTGTGCACGCACTCTCTCTCTCTCAAAAATAAATAAACTTAAAAAAAAAATTGATTTTTTTAAAACATTTTTTATTTTTGGATATGTTGACTGAATGTGCCAATGATTAGCATAGATTAGGGCCAGTAGGAAAGCAGTGGGTCTGAGTGGGTTGTTTTTGTTTTTTTTAATTTTTAAAAAATATTTATTTATTTTTGAGAGAGAAAGCATGAGCAGGAGAGGGGCAGAGAGAGATGGAGACACAATCCAAAGCAGGTTCTGGGCTCTGAGCTGCAGCACAGAGCCCGATGCGGGGCTCAAACCCATGGACCGTGAGATCATGACTTGAGCCAAAGTCAGACGCTCATCCCACTGAGCCACCCAGGTGACCCTGTTTGAGTGTTTTATCTTTGGTGATGAGGGGAGGTGGGGAGTGGAATCCATTTCTAGGTGTCAAAACCAGACTTCTAGTTCAAGCCATGTTGTAATCCTAATATATGATGAGTGTTTTCCACTGTTTCCCAGTGTTTTCCAGTTGAAAGCCATTTTGATGGTTTCTCTAACCTGCCCAAATATTTAAGTAGGCTACATTTTTATAAATCTGCCTTAGCAAATTTGTTTTTCTTCTGGGAGCCACATTGCTTAATTTTTCTAATCTTCAGGCATCAATCCCCAAATCTTACAAGGTTCAGGGCTTTTAATCAATAGTATATTTTCAGGGCTATTTTCTTTTTTGCTTTTAGAAAGAGTTGATATAGTTTTCTTTAGATGCTGTTCAAATAGTCTTTTCTTGCCTTTCCTTTTTATCTCTGTAATCTTTTTTTTTTTTTTAATGGTTATCCATTTAGTTTTGAGAGAGAGAGAGACAGAGACAGAGAGAGAATATCCCAAGCAGGTTCCGTGCTGTAGCGCAGACCCTGATGTGGGGCTCAATCTCACGAACCGTGAAATCATAACCTGAGCAGAAATCGAGAGTCAGATGCTGAACAGACTGAGTCACCCAGGCACCCCGTCCTTCCTTTCCTTTCCTTTCCTTTCCTTTCCTTTCCTTTCCTTTCCTTTCCTTTCCTTTCCTTTCTTCCTTCAAGACTGAGTGATATTGTCTCGTGTGTGTGTTTACATACTACAAATTCTTTATTCATTCATCCGTTGATAGACACTTAGATTGTTTCCATATCTTGTCTATTGTGAATAATGCTGCCATGAACGGGAGAGCACAGATCTTTCTTCGAGGTACTGATTGCATTTTCTTTGGGTGTTCGACGAGAAGAGGGATTGCTGGATCATATGGTAGTTCTATTTTTAGTTTTTGAGCAACCTCTGTACTGTTGTCCTTAGTGGCTGTAACAATTAACCTTCTTACCAACAGTGTGTAAGAATTCCCTTTTCTCCACATCCTCACCAACTCTTGTTATCTTGGCTTTTTGATCACAGTCATCTTAATAGGTGTGAAGCAGTATCTCATTGTGGTTTTGATTTGCATTTCCCTGACGATTAGTGATGTTGAGCACCTTTTCATATACATATTGGCCATCTATATGTCTTCTTTTTCTTTTTTTCAAATTTTATTTAAATTTTAGTTAGTTGATGTATAGTATAATACTAGATTCAGGAGTAGAATTCAGTGACTCATCACTTACAACCCAGTGCTTATTGTTACAAGTGCCCTCCTTTGTACCCACCACCCATCTAACCCATCCCCCACCTACCTCCCTCCATCAACCCTGTGTTCTCCATTGTTAAGAGTCTCTTGTGGTTTGTTTCCCTTTCTTCTCTTCTCACCCCCTTTCCATATGTTCATCTGTTTTGTTTCTTAAATTCCGCAGATGAGTGAAATCATATGGTATTTGTCTTTTCTCTGACTGACTTTTTCGCTTAGCATAATACACTCTAGCTCCATCCACGTTGTTGCAAATGGCAAGATTTCATTCTTTTTGATAGCTGAGTAATATTCCTGTGTGTGTGTGTGTGTGTGTGTGTGTGTATCTACCACTTTTTTTTAAATTTTTTTTCAATATATGAACTTTATTGTCAAATTGGTTTCCATACAACACCCAGTGCTCATCCCAAAAGGTGCCCTCCTCAATACCCATCACCCACCCTCCCCTCCCTCCCACCCCCCATCAACCCTCAGTTTGTTCTCAGTTTTTAACAGTCTCCTATGCTTTGGCTCTCTCCCACTCTAACCTCTTTTTTTTTTTTTTTTCCTTCCCCTCCCCCATGGGTTTCTGTTACGTTTCTCAGGATCCACATAAGAGTGAAACCATATGATATCTGTCTTTCTCTGTATGGCTTATTTCACTTAGCATCACACTCTCCAGTTCCATCCACGTTGCTACAAAAGGCCATATTTCATTCTTTCTCATTGCCACATAGTATTCCATTGTGTATATAAACCACAATTTCTTTATCCATGCATCAGTTGATGGACATTTAGGCTCTTTCCATAATTTGGCTATTGTTGAGAGTGCTGCTATAAACATTGGGGTACAGGTGCCCCTATGCATCAGCACTCCTGTATCCCTTGGGTAAATTCCTAGCAGTGCTATTGGTGGGTCATATGGTAGGTCTATTTTTAATTTTCTGAGGAACCTCCACACTGCTTTCCAGAGCGGCTGCACCAATTTGCATTCCCACCAACAGTGCAAGAGGGTTCCCGTTTCTCCACATCCTCTCCAGCATCTATAGTCTCCTGATTTGTTCATTTTGGCCACTCTGACTGGCATGAGGTGATATCTGAGTGTGGTTTTGATTTGTATTTTCCTGATAAGGAGCGACGTTGAACATCTTTTCATGTGCCTGTTGGCCATCCGGATGTCTTCTTTAGAGAAGTGTCTATTCATGTTTTCTGCCTATTTCTTCACTGGGTTATTTGTTTTTCGGGTGTGGAGTTTGGTGAGCTCTTTATAGATTTTTGGATACTAGCCCTTTGTCTGATATGTCATTTGCAAATATCTTTTCCCATTCCGTTGGTTGCCTTTTAGTTTTGTTGGTTGTTTCCTTTGCTGTGCAGAAACTTTTTATCTTCATAAGGTCCCAGTAATTCATTTTTGCTTTTAATTCCCTTGCCTTTGGGGATGTGTCGAGTAAGAGATTGCTACGGCTGAGGTCAGAGAGGTCTTTTCCTGCTTTCTCCTCTAGGGTTTGGATGGTTTCCTGTCTCACATTCAGGTCCTTTATCCATTTTGAGTTTATTTTTGTGAATGGTGTGAGAAAGTGGTCTAGTTTCAACCTTCTGCATGTTGCTGCCCAGTTCTCCCAGCACCATTTGTTAAAGAGACTGTCTTTTTTCCATTGGATGTTCTTTCCTGCTTTGTCAAAGATGAGTTGGCCATACGTTTGTGGGTCTAGTTCTGGGATTTCTATTCTATTCCATTGGTCTATGTGTCTGTTTTTGTGCCAATACCATGCTGTCTTGATGATGACAGCTTTGTAGTAGAGGCTAAAGTCTGGGATTGTGATGCCTCCTGCTTTGGTCTTCTTCAAAATTACTTTGGCTATTCGGGGCCTTTTGTGGTTCCATATAAATTTTAGGATGGCTTGTTCTAGTTTCGAGAAGAATGCTGGTGCAATTTTGATTGGGATTGCATTGAATGTGTAGATAGCTTTGGGTAGTATTGACATTTTGACAATATTTATTCTTCCAATCCATGAGCAGGGAATGTCTTTCCATTTCTTTATATCTTCTTCAATTACCTTCTTTATCCATTTATCAGTTGATAGACATTTGGGCTCTTTCCATAATTTGGCTATTGTTGATAATGCTACTATAAACATTGGAGTACATGTACCCCTTTGAATCAGTATTTTTGTATCCTTTGGGTAAATGCCTAGTAGTGCAATTGCTAGATCGTAGGGTAGTTCTATTTTTAACTTTGAGGAACCTCCATACTGTTTTCCAGAATGGCTGCACCAGTTTGCATTTCCATCAACAGTGTAAGGGGGTTTCCCTTTCTCCACATCCTTGCCAACATCTGTTATTTACTGTGTTGTTAATTTTAGCCATTCTGACAGGTGTGAGGTGGTATCTCATTGTGGTTTTGATTTGTATTTCCCTGATGTGTTTGTCTTCTTTAGAAAAATGTCTTTTCACGTCCTTTGCCCTGAATCTTGATTCTTCAAAATCCTGATGGCTTTTATGGGCTTCTGACTCCCAGTACAGTGGCTCTGGAGTGTCATGAAATATGTTTGCTTTAAAAAAATGTCTTTTAATTTTAATTAACCTTATTTTGGAATAATAATAGGTTCATAGAAAACTTGCAAAGATAGTACAGAGTTCCCACATACCCTTCTCCTAGCGTCTCCTAATGTTATAACATCTTATATAACGGTGCCACCTTTGTCAAAACTAAGATTAATATTTGCACATTACTATTAATCAAACTTCAAACTTTATTCTGATTTCACTGGTTTCTCCACTCATGTCTGTGTTCCAGGAGTCAGTCCAGGGTGCCATATTGCAGGCACCTGCAGTAGGCACATACTTAGTGTAGTTCAGCCAATGAGGGGCATCTTCATGTCCCTCAAGGATTGGTAGTGCGTTTTCCTGGAGGTTCTGTCGCATCCCTGACAATGCAGAGAGACACGGTATTCACTGAGCTTCTCCTACGAGATTTCCCTGTTAGGGAAGTTCACTGAGTTTCCCTTGCAGAATTTTTTTAAACCAACCTCTGATCCCTGCATATTTGCAATCAACTTGGGGTTGTGTGATTGAAAACATTGCTGGGCTCCATGATCTTTGGGCTACTTTCCAACTAGGTAACTCTAACAGAAATTATGTCTTTGTCCAGTCCCGGTTTTTCCACAAATGCATGTTGAGTGACTTTCATTAAGCAAAACCCTTGAAGCCGAGTTTATGGTTGCTGTTTCAATGCCTTGTGGTTCCAGGGTATTAAATATCTGTACTTTTCACACACAAGGTTGTCCCTTGATGAAAGTAACATTAGCCTTTCTGCTGCCTCACCCCTAATTCTTCTTTTTCTTGTCGTAACCAATGAAAGGAAGTACTGCTTAACACAGCAGGTAATAATCTTCTAAAACTCATCATCTCAAGAGGTGGTCCTGGCAGGATATATGAATGTAGTTTAAGAAGGGTCTGGACAAATTTATGAATGACAGAATCAGGAGTGGCTGCTGAGGGGAACTAGGACATGCCTCAGCTTTCACACTGAAGTCAGACGGAACATCTGCGTCCCCCTGGGTCCAGCCTCTTAGGGTTGCTCTGGGCAACAGTACACGAACCAGGAACCTGACCCAGTTCAGGAACGTATTCTCTCAGCAAGTCAAAAGCTTTGTGATGCGTTACTGCCCCGTGAAGGTCCCCAGGTGCCCATTACCCTGATGTTTCATTCCCACCTTTGTGCGATCAGATGTCAGCTTGTGTTTTCAGCTGCTTATTATTATCATCATTATTTCAAGGTGGCTTTCCAAGTTCCAGTAGGAGACTTCTTAAGTATACTGGCTGCCCTGGACTTTGCAATTCCAGTGATGTTTCCAGTATTGGGCAAGAGTCTGGTGGTACCCAGCCTGATATTTTCTGAGCTTCTGGAATGCTGAGGTCAGAGGGCCTCTTTCATTCATGCCTTCGGGGTTACGCCTCCATTTCCTGGCATCATACACTTGCTCCTGTTAGTGGGGAAGTTTTGCTGCCTGGTGTGCTTTTCTAGTCACATCTGGACATAGTGATGTTATTGGAACCGGCATGCTTGTCCCTTTCGTCCAACACCGTTATGTCCTGACAGTGGGGAATGCGAAATGCGAACATGGATTGTGGAAATATCCTGGAACGTCTGTGGCTAATGCTCAGACGTTGTCTGTTACTTACGACACAGTCTTCTTCTAAATTATGTTCTTTTCACTATTCTCAGAAAGACCTAGCTCTTGCAAAATGATTGTGAGTTTTCAGGTCCTTACCATTTGTTAGCAGAGGGTACATTTCACTTCCACTGGTAGTGAGTGACTCGGTGGTGTTCCCATGCTGTGTAGGTCTCTTTTTTGTCATTGATGATCATTGTGCACTACCAGGCCCTGAATGGCCATCATAAAACCACAAATGCACAGTCCTGTGGTTGTTCAATAAACCTGGGGCATGATGGCCTTTGGTTTAAAGGAAAGGGATCTTGTGGCTTTGTGTCATCAGGTGAAATCTTTACATACTGTTCTATGCAGAAATAAGCACCATATAACTCACTGGGCATTTTACTCCAGTCCTTAATATGGTAGGAAGTATTGGTTAAGTAGCCAACTAGCTGTTTAAATACATGACACTGTATGACTTTGAAACAGTTCTGTCAGAGGTAAGGATTATTATGCCCATATTACAGATGTGGACACTATGTTAACTTGTCTCAGGTCACATAGTGAGAGGATCGGGATTTGGATCGAGGTCTGCGTGACTCTAGAGCCCGTGCTCTTTCTACAGAACCAGGCATGCCTTGGTGTAGATCATTGTTGTTAGTAATAGTGTTTGTGGTGATGACAAATAATAAACCATGTCACACTAGGGGTGGTTTAGTCTCTGCATCTATTTAGCACATCTGGAATTCTTGAATCTACAGGATTCGTCATGATGTCGAGTGTCTGCCTTCTTCCTCATTGCGCTAAGCGTAGCTCTGTTGATGGACAAATTTGGATATGGTCTTGCCTTCAGGGAAATTATAGTCTAAGCTTCAGGTCTGCTTACATCTGTTCCTGTAAAATTGCTGTAGCTCGAAATCATAGAAAGATTAATGCTTAGTGGGTCACTCATTGGCTTACCGAACCACAAGTGCCTGATTTTAAACAAAATATGGACTATGAGCTGGTGACCCCTTCCCTACATATGGCATCCTGTTCTTCCTGTTAATCTGTTAACCTCTCCAAGCTTCACGTCTGGCCTGGGAAAGGACAGTATTGGATTTAAGACCCACTTCCAAAATTGGGGTTTATAGTCTTGGGATGAATTGACACGACCCAACTCATATTTCCTGGTTATTAGAACAGGGTTTCTCCAGGAACCCTCTTGCACTGTTGGTAGGAATGCAAACTCGTGCAGCCGCTCTGGAAAGCAGTGTGGAGGTTCCTCAAAAAATTAAAAATAGACCTACCCTATGACCCAGCAATAGCACGGCTAGGAATTTACCCAAGGGATACAGGAGTGCTGATGCATAGGGGCACTTGTACCCCAATGTTTATAGCAGCACTTTCAACAATAGCCAAATTATGGAAAGAGCCTAAATGTCCATCAACTGGCAAATGGACAACGAAGATGTGGTTTATATATACAATGGAATACTACTTGGCAATGAGAAAGAATGAAATCTGGCCATTTGTAGCAATGTGGATAGAACTGGAGAGTGTTATGCTAAGTGAAATAAGTCAGGCAGAGAAAGACAGATACCATATGTTTTCACTCATATGTGGATTCTGAGAAACTCAACAGAAGACCAGGGGGGAGGGGAAGAGGGGAAAAAAAAGTTACAGAGAGGGAAGGAGGCAAACCATAAGAGACTCTTAAATACTGAGAACAAACTGAGGGTTGATGGGGGGTGGGGAAAGTGGGTGATGGGCATTGAGGAGGGCACCTGTTGGGATGAGCACCGGGTGTTGTATGGAAACCAATTTGACAATAAATTTCATTAAAAAAAAACCAAAAACCAAAACCCAGGGTTTCTCAACCTTGGCACTGGTGACACATGGGACCAGATAATTGTGATGGGGCTGTTGTGTGAGTGCAGGATATTCAGCAGCACCCCCTGGCCTTTACTCCCATACATGCCAGAAGCACCCTCCCCCATGCAGTTTGTGATAACCAAATAGGTCTCCAGACATTGCCCAGTGTCCACTGGGGGCCACAGCCGCCCCTGATTGAGAACCACTGATATGGAAGGATCGGCCAGGTTTTTACCAGGAGAGAAAATATTGCAGTAATCAGAATCACTCATGACTGCCATTGCTAACAAGCAGTGGAACCGTAGTCCAGACTGTGGTTCACTTGTTGTTGTGTGGAGTGTGGTCTGTGGACGAGCAGCATTGGCATCACCTGGGAGCTTGTTAGAGATGCAGAGACTCAGGCCCCTCTAGATCTGCTGAATCAGAGGCTGCACTTTAATAAGATCCCCAGAAATAAGATTCCTGTGCATATTAGCATTTGCAAAGCCCTGCAAGAGGAGAAAATTCATTCTGTCAGCCTTAGGGTTTCTCGTTCATCTTTGTGGGGTCTTTCATTTTGTCCTCTGGGCCTGGGAGAAGGGAAGACTGCTTTTTGGTTGAGGACTTCCATGGGTGGATGGAACTGCTTAGAAATGCTGGGTTTTAGGCTCTGCTTTTGAGGGATTTAAAGCTTTTTTCTCAGATGGACTTTACAACCTTCCTATCTTTCAAGATGGTGGCTTGACTTAATCTCCACCTGCTGATAGCAAATAGGTGGTTGTAAAAAGGCATTTTTGTGCCTTCTACTCCACATCCTCCACCCAGCTTACTATTGTTCCTTTTTTATTAAAAAAAATTTTTTTAATGTTTATTTTTGAGAGAGAAAGAGAGAGCACAAACAGGGAAGGGGCAGAGAGAGAGAGGGAGACACAGAATCCAAAGCAGGTTCCAGGCTCTGAGCTGTCAGCATAGAACCAAACGCAGGGCTCGAACTCACGAACTGCGAGATCATGACCTGAGCTGAAGTCAGATGCTTCACTGACTGAGCCACCCAGGTGCCCCCCATATTTACTTTTAATTAAAGATGGACTAAGTTTTCTTCATTAACTTTTTAGATGTGTATTATATTGCCATGCTGTTTATTAAGCACCTAGTATGTGCCAGGGGCTCTGCAAAGCACATTCTGCATATTATTGTCCCATTTACTTGCTACAGCTCTATGAGATGGGTGGTATGATTAGTCCCACCGTTCAGATGAGGACCTTGAGGCCTGAGGAGATGAAGCCACTTGGCAAAGGTCACAGAGCGAGTAGTTGGCAGAAGTCAAATTCGGGTCTCTCAGACTCCCAAGTTCTCTTTGCTTGTATTTATTTGAAAAAGTTGTATAGTTTGTGGTAAAAAAAAAAAAAAAAAAAAAATTCAAGTAACACAGAAGGTTAAACAGTGAAAATTGTCTCCTTCTCACCCTGTGCCCATTGCGTCTCCCTAAAGTGAACCACAATTGTCAGCTTCTTATGTAACTTCCCAGAATATTCTGTACTCACGTAAACACCAGTGTGGCCTATACCCTTAACAACATCGCTATACTGTCTCCCAAGAAATCAGGAGTTTTTATTGTCAGGTGATTTTCCTGCATCATTGATGCAAATGAAGAGATCTTCATAAAACCCCTATTTATCCTTTGAATTGGCCGCTCTGGCATTGATTTATGATGAACAGTGTTCTTTTCTTCACAAATGAAAGCCCCTTATGGTTTTAACATGAATATTTCATTTATTTATTTTAGTGTTCTGCTTTTAGAACAGCATTATCTCAATGGCTTGTGGTGTGTGTGTGTGTGTGTGTGTGTGTGTGTGTGTGTGTGTTGGTTTGTTTTGGGTCTTTTTCAGGTTTGCTTGTTTTGGGTTCCTACCATTCGAGCAGGTTTCTGTCCATGCTTTGTTTTCAGAGCTAGTTCGAGGAGGTTGGTAGATGTGCTCCTATATTCACCTTGGTTGCCCCTCAAGTGTATCTCCCTGTTGGACAGCCGCCCAGTCGCTTCAGGGGCAGGAGGAAGTGAGGAAGGGGAGCTGGACTGTTTAGGGGATCAGCCTGCGAGAGAGGAGGGTAGAAAGAGGGAGGATGCTATAGTAGTGATGGCAGGAACTCAACTCACTAGACCAGGAGCATGTGGGCACCTGCTTCTCCAACATAAACAAGGAATAATGAAGACATGTAGTCAGTAGCTGTTACAGGCTTATGGGCTATACAGGCAAATATTTATGTCTCTCTTGGGGATTGTTCTGTTTTTAGAAAGCAAGTTATTGATAGGAGAAAATAGGCTAAGAAGAGCTAACTGCTTATAAATTAGGATTATGGGATTTCCCTGCTCTAGTCTGAATTTAGAAGCTACATCCAGAAATGTTAAAAATATGCAGTATTTCACTTTATTCCAAGATAAGTTGAGATGGCTTATTTTAGAGATAATTGCAATATCAAAAGGATAAAAATAAATAAATGTAGGAATCTGGCTGAAGGAAATAGCACAGTAAAGAAATCAAGTCAGAGATAAAGGTAAAAACAAACAAGTTCTGGTCAAGTTGCTGGACAAGGACAGATTTGGGACTCTTAGCCTCCTAGTGGCCAGAACAAAAAGGAAAATGGGAACAGTTACAGTTGACCCTTGGGCAGCATGGGGGTTAGGGGTGCTGACCCCTACATAGTCAAAAAGCTGCATATAACTTAAGACTCCCCCAAAACTTCTTTTGTTTAATGTTTATTTATTTTTGAGAGAGAGAGCGAGAGCGTGAGCAGGGGAGGGTGGAGAGAGAGGGAGACACAGAATCTGAAGCAGGCTCCAGGCTCTGAGCTGCCAGCATAGAGCCTGTCGCCTGGCTTGAACCCACAAACCGTGAGATCGTGACCTGAGCCAAAGTCCAACGCTTAACTGACTGAGCCACCCAGGTGCCCCTCCCCCAAAACTTCTAATAGCCTACTGTCAGCGAGATACCTTACTGATGATGTAAATAGTTGAATAACACATATTTTGTAATGTGTATTACATACTATATTCTTACTATATTCTTAAAGTAAGCTGGGGAAAAGAACATGTTATTAAGAAATCATAAGAGAAAATACATTTACAGTACTGTGCTTTATTTATTGAAAAAAATTTGTGTATAAGTAGACCTCTGCAGTTCAAACCTGTGTTGCTCAAGGGTCAACTGTATGAGAGTCTCAGTCCCATGAGAGAAAAATCCAAAATGGTTTGCTCAGAAGAGACTTGATTTTCTGGATACTGAGCCCTGAGGAATTTCATCATTGGCTTCCTCATAAGTGAGACTTCCTTGTGACATGGTAGACCTCACCCCTCCCATACGTGCTCTGGGGATTTCTCTATGACTGCTGCTGCTTCTTTTTTTATTTATGTTTATTTATTTTTGAGAGAGAGAGGGAGAGGCAGAGAAAGAGGGAGACAGAGGATCCCAAGCAGGCTCTGCACTGATGGCTCCCCTCTGCGACACGGGGCTTGAACCCATAAACTGTGAGATCATGACTTGAGCCGAAATCAAGAGTTGGACGCTCAGCTGTCTGAGCCACCCAGGTGTTCCCCTATGACTGCTTCTTATAGTGTCTCTTAGTGCAATCCAACAGTGCAATGCTAAATTTCAGTTCAGTAAAATCACTTCCAAATGAGGTAAATTAATGCCTTTCCTGGGAGAGGCGAGGAATAGGTTTTTTTGGAAAGCCCATAAATTGGAGTCTTCAATCCTTAAATTCTCACCCAAAAACCTTCTACAACCAATCAAACATGGAAATCATTTGGCCAAAGATTCAAAAATGATATTAAACATCTGGGACTATATTCAGCAGCCAATTTTTGAGTCAATTCTGTGACGCGTGGCGATTGCATTTATGCTTATTTTCTGAGTGTGAAGTTTGGATAGAACTAAAGAGGGTGGTTGGCAGGAGTCAAAAGAGGTTACAACCAAAGGACAAAGAGTAGGAGGTCCAGGTGGTCCACAACCAAGGGTTTGGAAACGATTTTCAGTGTCTCACCTCATAGAAAATAAATGTGGCCAACCCTGTTACTCCCTGGTGGTGGAAAGAAAAGGATTATATTCATCTCACAGCACTGGCAGTTTGGGGTCTAAGACCCACCCTTCCTGTTCTTCAGACTCTGGCTAACAAAGGACACACACAAGGAACCGATAGCCAGCTAGGGATGGAAATATCCACGTTTGTCTTGGCAAGGCAAGTGCTTGATAACCTTTGATGCAGGGCTGCAGGAAATTTACCCACCCTCCCAGAGAAGAGTGGCAATTTTTTTAAATTGAAAAAAATACACACACATATACATGTGTATACATGCCATTGACTTGATGAAGAAGTTAGGTCATTGTCTTACCTATTTGTCTCTGATTCCTCAGTAAGGGATGATGGTGGTACTTATTCTTTCAGCCCTTATAAACTGTAAGGTAGCTCTAAAAGCTAAAAATAGATTCAGATTTGACTTTTCTGGCAAGAATATCCAGTAGAGGGGCTTCTCCTGGCCTAAGATGGGACAATATGAGCACCAAAAAGACTGCAGTGGCTTGAAACGCATCAAATATGTAACAGTTTATGAGTTCATAATGATAACTTGAAATCTCACTGGTCACTTCTAGCACTTGTTGCTAAGGGCCCCCAAGTCATTACTTTGGATGTTGCTAAATATAGAAAGAACCAAGCATTTGTTCTGCCTTCCTATTTGAACTATATTTCAGGGTAATCAAATCGTTGATGTGCTAATAAATGCAGAAGGAATGATGAAATTAGAAAACCACCATTCTGCAGCCCTTAATGAAATAATGGCTGTAGGCAATGCTCATCAATGGTTGCTGAAACCTTTAAGTGAAAGATTGGCGGGGAGGACCTTTATGGTGGAGGGATCAGGCTGATGTCATCAGAACCCATGGATCATTCTGAACATCAGAAGGCGGGAGACAAGCGGACATTGTATGCCCTCTAATGTCATGCATTAAGTAGACAGTACATCCAGAATACCAGGAGGTATTCCTGCCAAAAGAATTGAATATGAACGTACAGAAGGCCCTAAGTTGAACTTCCAGTTTATAGGAAACATGAGAGACAGAGAAACATGTTAAATGATGTCTCAAGTTTACACTGAAACCAAGTTCAGAATGTGGGAAATTCTACAGAGACACGTGATCCAGTTTCTTAGACCAATAAATGGCATTAAAAAAAATTCAGTGCTATAGATTAAGAGACATACCAACCAAATCAGTTTGTGAACCTTGGTTGGATCTTGATTCAAGTGAAAAACCAACTGTAAAGAGACATTTTTGGGATAACTGGAGAAATTGAACACAAACGTGTTGTTAGATAATGTTCCGGAGGTATCGTGGTTTTGTTGGGTGTGATGAAGGTATTGTAACAGTATTTTGGACGTCCTTATCTGTTAGAGCAGTGGTTCTCAACTGGGGGTGATTTTGCCCCCCACGGGACATTTGTCAATGGCTGGAGACATTTTTGGTTGTCATGACTTGAGGTGCTGTTGGCATCTGGTGGGAAGAGGTCAGGGATAACTGCTAAATGCCCTCCAATACACGACAGCCCCCTACAACAAAGCATTGTTCACTCCCACATGTCACTAGTGCCCCAGTTGAGAAACCCCATGTTAGAGATATCTACTGCAGTAGTTATGGGTGACATGATACCCTGTCCGGGGTTTTCTTTTAATAATCAACAAACGTGCAAACAAGACAGGGATGGGGTGGAATGGAATGGGAGTTGCTCGTTGTTGAACTTGGGTGAGGGGCATGTGGGAGTGCATTGTACTACCTTACTACTTTTGTGCCTGTGAAGATTTTCATAGTATTTAAAAATAAATTTTAAAATATTGGAGAAAAGGATACTACAGCGGTCTTGAGGGCGGCAGAGAATGAGTGCTATCTGATGTGTTGTTGGGTATAGGTAATTCAAGGGGGAAGATGCTAGAAGGGAACATTGTTGGGCACTAGAGTGATCGGGTCCTAGGGAATGGAAGCTGAGGGATGAGCTCCTTCATTGTTTGTTTATGTTCTGGGAGTCTCTACCTGGGCCCCAGACTGGCTCTATCCAGACCCACGCTGGCAGGGAAACGCAGTCCTAACTAGTTGCGGTTTGAAAGGATTCTCTCTTTGGAGCATTTCCAGCCTGAGTAGGTATTTTGCAGGTTTGCTGAGTACCTAGACCCAGAGAGCAGGGGGCAAACAAGTTAAAGCTACAATGTTAGAAGTCTGGTTGAAGTGTGATGCAGAATTGAGAGAAGGCATCTCTTAAAGCATTCTCTCAAAGCAAATCCATTATTCAAAGTTCTTTACCAAAAACTTGATGTTAAGCAGCCTGGTAGGAACATGGCTTTTGAGAATAGTGAGATTCGGACAGAGCCCACAACTCCATCGAGACCTGGAATCTGCCACCAGAGAGGGAATCTGCTTAGCTGTTGGCAGCCAGACCTTGAGATTGAGCGATTGATGCGTGCTTGAATAATGCTAACTTCCTTATTCATCTCCTTTGAAGACACCATTGTAAAAACTGATCACCAGCCAAATCAGCATTACCTTAAAGTCTCTTTATGACTTTTAGGGAAGCAGAGACATGGGAGAAGTTTTTATTTACTTGAGTCTATTGGAAACTGGATCTAGTTTGTCTTCCTTTTGTATTTCTTCCACAACGTGTTGCTTGTAGGAGCTATACCTGACCACTTCCTACCCACTGGGGAGGAAATAGGGGACTTGCCCGAGGCTCTAGGGAATAGAGTCTGTTCTGATGGGGCTGAATTACTTACGTATATTTAGTAACTAGCTCTATTTGTCTATCCCCTAACTTGTTCTGTTGGCTCATTCCCATGACCTGATGATAATGGATATTGCTCTTCTTACCATTGGAACCTTTTTCTCCTGGAGTTGTTCACATCCTAAGAGTTGGTCATTGATATTCCTAAAAGCTCTGCTCTTGTGTCAGTTGTCACATTTTGCCACTTCTTTCTGTAGCCTGTCTGCTGTTAATCCACATCCTCTCTGTTTCTGTTATCACTTCCTTAGTATAGAATTTGTCATGTTGACTATTGTAGACTTGTCCTTAAGAGGTTTCTAGCATCGACCTCTTCCAACCATTGCTCCTGCAGCGATGGTATCGGTCTCTGGCACTATCACCCACCCAGTGCTCTAAAACTCTCTCTGATAATCCTTTCTGTCAATCCGATCCAGGGTTCCCCCGCTTCAAGGTCCAGCCAAGATTTCACTTTCACTTCGTTCCCAGCCTCATTACCCAGGTCTTTCTCTGGCTGGTGCTCTGTGGCTTTTCTAAAGCGGTACTCTTCCCCACTCCAGCCCGCCAAGATCCCTTTTAACCAACTCTTGACATTCAATCACCTCCATGACACTTTCCCACAGGAACACACAAAATTCACTGTATCCCCTTCTGCAGAACTTGCCAGCGCTCCATTTATATATCTCTGCTTTTCATACCCACACCTTGACCTCTAAATGACATAAATAGCCTCCTCTTCACATACTTTGCAGTTCTCTGCCTTTGTACCATGGGTAAGTGTGATCGCATTGGTACTTCAGATTTTAAGGAATTGGAAGATGGCTAATTTTCTGGTCGTCTTCCTTTTAGTTTTGAACGTGGCATCTAATAAATGAATTACCTTTTTTTTTTTTTTCTTAAGGTGTGGGACATCATGGTAGATAGAACAAAGTTGAAAATGTTTTTGATTTAATGTCGAATGCCCACTGTGTTCCAGGCACAGTCCTGCTTCATTATATCATTACACAATATTTATTTATGTGCCTTTGTCTTTTATGACACCACGTTGGCCATTATTCATCTTCTGCTTCTGCCACACACAATTCACCAGTGTGTGTAACTCACAGTGATGATTAAAAGTCATAGGAGTTTCATGAGCTATATCTAGTTCAGATTTTTGTTGTCGTACTTGTTTTTTAATGTGCCAATTCTTCATGACTAAATCAGGTACTCTAGGTTTCCTAAAGCGGCACTTGCATGAAATAGCCCATTAGGCTTAAGAAATTACCACACATCTAGGGTTCTTGTTAATCATTCATTCCTTTAACCGAACAGATATTGAACATTGAATAAGGACAGCCAGGTGTTGGGTGTGTAATCGTGAGCACGACATTGTCTTCCCCCTCATGGAGCTCGTGTTCCAGTGGGGAAAGCAGGCACTAAACACTATACCAAAATTAGATAATCCCTTATATTTGTAATATTGTTGCTTGCATGGTATCCTGGAAAATTAAAGGTGGGAATGGGGTAAATGGAGCTCGGTGGACTATGTTAGAAATAAGTAGGTCTAACAGGACAAATACATTTGGTTCTCTTTTCCTTGTTATTTGCCTTTTGTTTTGTTTTGTTTTTAATTTGAAGGCATTTCAATTTTTTTCCCCCAAAAGCTTCTAATGAATGTCAGGATTAAAGAAAAGAGAGAGAATTTATAGGAGAGAGATTAACTAAAGCTCCTAAAATAGCTCTTTGTTTCTTAAAACCTTGTTCTGCCATCTATCTTATAATTGGGGGTGGGGGTGGGGGAACACTCCAGAACTTGCTTGCATAGCCCTTGCCACTACAGGGAAAGTGCCCTGATGAGACCTCATGCACAGGCTGATTTATTTTTTAAAATATATAGGAAAAGTTTTTTTTTTTTCCTTAATGGCTTTTGCCAATGAACAGTTGATCTTAATATATGACTTCTGATTTGTCATTATTGAATGTGGTGGGTATGGGGGGGTGAGATGATGATTTCATAATACAGTATCAGAAAATATTACTATAGGCACTCATTAACATATTTTTCAGACAGAAAAATCTCCACTTTTAAAGCCTCTTCATTTAACTCAAATATCAAATAACTTCTTTGTAGCCTGTATTATGCTAGGTGCTCTCTTTCCAAGATTCATTTTCTAGTTATGTAATTATATACCTGTTCAGCACCTACTGTGTGCCTGGCACTATACTATGTTCTCAGATGTAATATGTACCTCCATCAACATAGACTCAAATCCAGTGACCTATTAATACCTTTTTTAAAGAAAAAAAATTACATTTTATGGAAATCAAAAAAGGAACATTTCCAGGGGTGCCTGGGTGGCTCAGTCGGTTAAGCATCTGACTTCGGGTCAGGTCATGATCTCACAGCTCATGGGTTCGAGCTTCATGTCGGGCTCTGTGCTGACAGCTTGGAGCCTAGAGCCTGCTTCGGATTCTGTGTCTCCCTCTCTGCCCCTTCCCTACTCATGCTCTCTCTCTCTCTCTCTCTTTGAAAAATAAATAAACATTTAAAAAAATTTTTTTTAAAAAGGGAAAATTTCCTATAAGGTACACGAAAGGAGGATTAGGCACCCACGACAGATGTGGTCACATACTTTGTTGTCTTTAGATTTGACCAAGTTTTACATAATCCTTTCAAAATGTGGCATCCAGACTTTGAGCTACTTTACTCTTTCTGGTGCGCCTGTTAAGACATGTATTGAACCTTCTCATTCTTTGTCTCTTGATCTCTCGAGTCTTGTCTCTTTGTTGGCACTTCTCCACTTGCAGATCTTGTTATTACGCAGGTTCTGCCTCAGTGGATGTGGGGGCAGAACCAGAGAATCTGTAGTTCTAACCAAGTCCCAGGTGATGCTGATGTTGCCAGTCTGCAGATCACACTTTGAAAAGCGTGGGTCTATGTGATTTCTTCAGGTCTCTTAGGCTGTGTCTAATCGTCTATTTAATGCATTCAGTGAGTTTTAACTTTGAATTCAATAACTTTTCATTTTTTAAGTTTCTATTTGGTTCCTTTTAATGTATGTGGTCCTTTTTTGAGAGTATCCTATTCTTTTATTGGAGTTTCTACTCATCTACCTTGGTAATTAATTTATTTTATGGCCCATTTCAGATTGTGTTTTATCTGCAGTTTTTGGAAGGCTGATTTTCTCATTTCTTATGTGAGGATGCTCTTTTGTGGTGGTTTGTGTGGTTTCTTTTTCCTCAATATACGTAGTTGTTGGTTTTTACTTTTTTATCGTAAACTCATTTCTAGCAGGGACTGTGTGTGTGTGTGTGTGTGTGTGTGTGTGTGTGTGTGTGTGTATGCGTGCGCGCACGCGCGCGCCCTGGATTGTGAGTGTCCCCACAAGTTGTTCTCCTGTTGTGTCTACCATTGCCCTCAGGGCTCAGTGATCCTGGGCCAGTATTGGTGTTAATCTCTTGTTTTGTAGTTCCCAAACTATACAGGATACTATAAATACAGACATCCTACCTGGGATTACAGTTTTAATAGCCAGTTTATTTCTTTCCCCCTAAAGGATCTTGGTCAAGGGGAAACATCCTTGTCACTTTCTGGTGGATAGATAATTTCCAATTTGCTCATTTCTTTTTGGCTTGAGGCTCTGGCTCTTTTCTTGCCTAAGTGTGGCCCTTATAAGCCCTCCTTTTCATTCAGACTTTCCTGTTGTACTCAACTGACTACCTGTCTAGAGCTTTATATCCCTAGCTTTTAATCTGTCTTGTGACTATCTCACCTGTTACCATCTGGTATATTTCATGTTGACTTCTCCTTCCTTTTATTGAAGATTGTCCCTTTTTCTAATCTCGACCATATGGGCTAGCTTTGAGCATGATGGAGTTTTTAAGAGAAATCTTACTTTATGGTACAGAATTTCTAAATCATAATTATTTCACAGAGGGTGGCTCCTACCCCTATATTAATCATACTCCTCATTCAGAAATGGAATTCTATTTTAGTCTCCCAAAGATAAATTAGTATATCGTGGAAAGGGAATTAAACTTCTGTTAGGAATGAAATGATATGATAAACACAAACATCCACATGAGTGTGTGTGTCATTTGCCCAGGGAAGAAGAATTTGCAACACAGATTGTGCTGTATCTCGCTAGCCTTCAATAACCGCAGGATCTGTCATGAACGTGTATCTCGTGTGTGCAATAACGACAATAGCAGGTGATCTTTACGGAGTGTTTACTGAATGCAAAGAAATACACCAAACACTTTATACAGAGTTTTTTCATTTAAACCTCCCAACAGCCCTTTGAGCAAGTTGTCTCTATGTTGAAAATGAGGCTCAGAGAGGTTAAGTGACTTTCCCAAAGTCACAGAGCCGACAAGTGGTGGAGCTGAGATTTGAACCCACTCAGATTAAAAAAAAATTTTTTTTAACATTTATTTTTGAGAGAGTGAGACAGAGCACGAGTGGGAAAGGGGCAGAGAGAGAGGGGGGACACAGAATCTGAAGCAGGCTCCAGGCTCTGAGCCGTCAGCACAGAGCCCGACGTGGGGTTCGAACTCATGGACCGCAAGATCATGACCTGAGCTGAAGTTGGCTGCCCAACCAACCGAGCCACCCCGGCGGAACCCACTCAGATTTTAAAGTAAGGTTCCATTAATGACAATGCTTCCATATTCGTATCATCTGCGAATCTCCATATATTTCCTCAGTCTTTATCTGAAGTTTTTTGGCATGGAAAACTTCTCTTTCTCCTTATGAAATGTAATTTCCATTCTTTTTCTTTTTGCTTAAAAAAAATATGAGGTAATTGAAATCAGGTTGGATTTGAGGCTATATTGTTGGAAGTACACATGGGATGTGGGCTGAAGCATTCAGTGTAATTTTTCTTTCCATCAGCTAATTTTTAAAGTATTAAGCAAGTAGATTCTGATGCTAACAGGGAAGATTTAAATTCTCTTGAGAGCTTGGAGGTGTTAAATAATTTTCTGGTAGTGCCTTCTATGTTTTCAGTCTCCAGCCTCATCTCGGGTGTACCTGAAGCTCAGCGAATGCCCCTGGGCACTTTCCAGGAGCAGCCAGACCTCCTGGTGGAGGCTTCCTTTCCTGACCCCCTCCCCCCAAGCCCTCACCACTCCCATCTGCTCCCCGGCATTGCTTCCGATATTGTTGTCATTGGGGTACTTTGGAAACAGATTCTCTTGGGTCTGTAAGCTGAAAACAAGACTGCTGCTCCTGTCTGGTGCACAGCTTAGTTCAGAAAACGAGGGGTTAAAAAGGAAGCCTGGACTGTGACAACTGTCCTAGGGGGCGCTGTAGCAAGCTCCGGCAGTGACTCATGCGGCTCTGTCACTTGGATCAGCATTGGCCCCTGCCACGCAGGCGGCCAGGTGGGGTTACAGCCAGAGCACGCACAGAGTGGGGAGCATGAAGCCTGCACTGCGGGGGCTGTGATGCCCGGCTTGCCAACTCAACCGGCCGGTTCGCCACTGACGCCTCAGCCTGCAGCCATGGTAACGCTTCTGGCCCGCTCCACCCCCCGGAGCCCACAATGGGCAGCTTCCTGGTGACTGATGGGCGAGTGTCCCCCGTCCCTGACCGAGAGAGCTTAGTAGGTCTGCAGGAAGTGGAGAAGATGTAAGATGCCCCTAGCTGGGAGTCATGCCTTAACGAGGTAGGACGCCGATGCCCATCGGTGCATTTACACCATCAGCGCGCAGGGGTGCTGTAAATCATCGGGAAGAACTTTATTTGGCTGGTGTTTCATTATGCTGATTAAACTGCGGTGGATTCGGGCAGCATGATTGAGGTGGGGAGGAGGGATAATGAACTAAAAAAAAAAAAAAGTGGTTGATAAGAGCTCCGAGCATACTCCTCTGGATATGAATGAGCTAGACTGCAGTGCTTCCCTAACATGAGTTACACACCTCCCAGATCCCCTCCCCTGCTCCTTCCTCTCATCCCGGTTAGCCCACGAAATGTATACATGCCATCTTATTTCAGTGGGTAACACTAAATATTAATGACTTAGAGCTGTCCAGGAGAGCAAACAAATAGGTGTAGGTCAGCTGGCATGCTGGCACCCGCCAGCCTGACGCTCTGTCGAAGCGTTCTGGAAATCTCACGAACGAGCAGCTTGCTCACATGAGTTCCCCAAGTGCTTTTGTTCCAGCAAGTGACCTGTTTGAGTTTCTCCTTCAGTTTTACCCCGGCGGGGAAGGCAGCCTAACTGCCGGTTGGTGGCCATGTTGGCAGAGAAGGGGTTAATCTCTTGTTGCTGTAAGAGCCAAGGCTGGGTCTGCCTGTGTGAGCTAGATTGAAAGCAGGCGCTGCAGTGCCATCGGGAGCCGCTGAAGGAGTAAGACGATTTTCTCCGCAACAGTGTCGAATCCGTCTGAATTTTCCTCTCCCCCTCTTCTTGTTTTCCTTTAACCAGCTCCTCCCCCCTTCGTTCCCACCCTCAAGTCTGATGATGACACCTCCAATTTTGATGAACCAGAGAAGAATTCGTGGGTTTCATCCTCTCCGCGCCAGCTGAACCTCTCCGGTTTCTCGGGCGAAGAACTGCCGTTTGTGGGGTTTTCGTATAGCAAGGCACTGGGAATTCTTGGTAGATCTGAGTAAGTGAAAATTTGACTTTCTGAGGACCTGCACTGATGCAAAGGTGGTGGGGGGGAGGTGGCGGGGTGGGGGGAGTGCAGTGAAGGGAAGCTGTTAATCAGCCTGCATTGGGGGAGCAGTTTACCTGTCTGGGCTTTGGTGGGGCAGAATGTTCATATTCTCATTTTGCTGTGTTTCAGGTCCCTCTTCCTCTCCCTAGCATCATAATTGTCAATTGGGTACTTTGGGTTAGTTTTTCAGTGTTTGGTCTTCTTTAGAGGAGAGGAAATAGTGGGGGATTACCTAGCAGTGCAAATGCTTGGTGGAAGGAGAAACGTGCAGGGTTCAAGTGAGCTGTCCGTCTATTTATCCTTCTGTTCATCCGTCTCCCTCTCAGGTGGGTGGGTGGAGGTTGCTATCTTGGCTGTATTGAGCGAGATCTCATAAGCTAAAGGTTTATGATGGCTTAGCTGAGCTGCAAGTGGCTGTACCCAAGCTCTAACAGATAGATGGTGCTCGGCTCCGCTCGAAGTCTGCTGCAAGATCAGGGATCTGGCAGCTGAGCCTTTTTGAGCTGGCGGAGCGCTGGTTACCAGAGAGAGCCCCGTTACCGTGAGCCACCGGGAGGGAGTATGATGTCGCCGAGTCATTGATTCACAGAAATTGGGCTTCTTAGGGGAAAAAACCAAACAAACCAAGAGACTAGAAAATGGAAGTATAAACATCACTGTAAACCTCTTGACATGATAGGTCTCTTCTCCGTTCTTGAAAAAGCTCGTGAAAAATGCATTAACGCTGCACTCAGGACCGTAGGGTCCTGGCTCCCAGCCTCCTGGAATTTCTCTCAAATTCAGTAGCTTCTGTGGATGTCGGAGCTCAGTGTCTTGCCTCGTTCTGTGATCCGATGACATTCTGCATTCAGAGGCACGAGTTCCTCAGGAAGGTTTTGGACTAGCTGTGCTATTCCCCCGATGCCCTGGCTTTCTCACTTGGAGGCTCTTGGGGTAATGTTAGGTAATTAGTTGCTGCCCACTTAGGAGACGAGCAGAATTTGATTTTCTCCTTGGCAGCATCCATTCCTGATTTGTTGTGCTTGTAGTTAAGATATCGATTTGAAAGCATGCGTTGGTTCTTGGATGGTGTCTCCCCATGGGTGCTATTTTGACACTAACGTTCCTCAAAAGATCTCAGACCATTGTGGAGAATTGGGCACTCGATATGAAATAGGGTTGTGGGTTGTGATTCAATTGGAGAGAGATTTTTATGTTGAAAGATGCCGCCATGGTCCTACTTTCCTCCTTCCCCGGGGGGCCGGCTAAATATCTGGGGTTAGATTTTGGTGGCGTTGGCCGTGCCTTTCCGACTAATTTGCTCTGCAGCCCCAAAACAATCTGGATGGTAGGAGGAGAGGCAGAGAGCTCACTAGCTGTTGAATGTGCCATCAGATGGATTTGAAATAGCCCAGCAGGGCATCTGAAGAGCAGGGCAGAGGTGGAGGCCTGATGGTAAAGAACGTGTGGCTGGGGGGCAGCTTAACGTCGACGCACGCGGCACGCTGAAGGTCACAGATCGGGCTGGAGGGAGATGTGGGGAGAGTTCTAGTTCTGGTTAGCAGTGGGCTGGCTGGCTCATGGTGAAAGCTTGCTTGGGGTACTAGTGATCTGAAAAATTAGGGAGGACTTGAGGGAATTCGATTTTGGGGGCAAAAGGGCAGAATGATGTGGGAGATCTTAGGCATTGCAATTAATCTGAAACGGTGTGTGATTAATGGCATATGGTTCTGGAAGCCTGAATTTGCATCTGCTTCTCATGGAGAGCTCAGTTAAGGGAGCTCTCTGACAGGGACATCTCAGTCTCCAGGCCCAGGCACTCGATAAATATTTGTTGGTTTAATTTGCTCATGATTCCCCCCCCCCCCCCCGATCCCCCCACCCCCCCGATCACGTTTCTACTGCTCATTGTATTTGAAGATCGGCTATTTCACCTTTGATAGTTCACGGTACATCTCTAGAGCATAAGACGAGCTTCTGTTCATGCCCCAACAGAATGCTTAATAAGATTCTCCTAAAAAAGAAAAAAAGAAAAAAAGAAAAAAAAAAAGTGCCTGCACATGAATTCGTGTATGTCTCATCTGGAAGATGGGGTTGGAGTATTCCTGTCTTCGGGGAACTTTAATGTCTTTTCCATGGCAGTTTGGGGTTGGAATCAGAAAGATTTTCTTTCATCTCGTGTCTTTTAGTGTGATCTCGCTGTTGGATTGGGCTCTTCTTGCCGCGGGCAGCCCTATGGGTGAAACCCATAGCATCATTTTAGGAGTTCGCTCCACCTGTTGGGTGTAGGTGACCCTGGACAGATCACATTATCATTATGTGGAAATTCCATAAAAGAGGCAGTGATGAAATTAATTAGAAGCTCCTACAGTGCTGGGGACATATATACAAATACACTGAGAGGTGGGAGGAGGCATTTTCTGGGGGTCCCACCACTGCCACCAGGGACCTGCTATTTCTTCCCGAGTTCCTCCTTCTCCCCACCCCTGTTTTCAGCGTCACAGGTTTTTATTTACACACAGGGATTACCTGTGCCGCTACTCACTCTTCACACCACCGGGGAAATAGCAGATGCTGCTGTGTGGAGGCTGGGTAAATTGACCCCAGATCTGTTACTGGTGAATTGCATGAAATGTTCAGAGGAGGAGCTGAATGAATGAGGAGTTTTCATGGAGACTCTGGTGGTGAGAGTGGTTTTAATTGCTGTGATCGTTGGTCGCTTTTTAGGATCCTTTTCTGGGACCACAGACAGTTTTCAAGCCAGGCATTGAGTGCATCATTATTTTAGACTTAGCAAGAATCTTGATCTCAGCGTTCTGTGTCTGAGGGATCGTGGGCGTTCCTTGCAGCTTGAGTGGAGGGAGCAGGAGAGGTTCCACAGGATTAGTTTTGGTTGTCTCTGGGGTGGGATTCTGGCGAAACTGGTGCTGGAGAGTGAGGGAGTGTCTGTCCTCGTGCCTCTTTTTCTTTTTAACTGACGATAACCCAAGTCACATCCCCAAGCTCTGAATGCTTAGATGTTTCTCTGAGCCTCTGTTTGCTTGAATTTTACAATATGTTAAAGATATATATTAAAGGTTTAAAAATAAAATGCATCCCAGTTCTCCCTCCCTCCCTTGTCAGCATGGGGTATATGTCTTTAGATCCCTTCTTCCTCCTAGATCTGAAATACTGCCTCATTTGCTGAAACAGTGCATTTCTTCAAACCTTCAGTATAAACTCTAGAAGGAAAAAGCCAGTTGGTTTTATATTTTGTGCTAGTTGTACACATGCTGGTTTGATGCTTTTGGAGAACTTTGAAATCTTAGAGGAGCAAAGAGATGTCAGGGAGGCTGAAATCTGTGGGATGCCAGTGCCTGAATAGGCTGTTTTTAGGAAGGGGCTCTCGCTTCCTTTTGGCTCTGGGCTCTTTACTTTCCTTCTGGGTGATCTGAAGTTTCATTTTGGTGCCAGCCATCTAAACGCTTAGAGGAACGAGAAATGGCTTCCCACCATTACCTTCCCAGATTTTCAGAGAACCAGGTTTTGGTGCCTCTTCCTTGCTCCATCGGGACCTCTTTGCATGTCTGTTTCCTCTACAGCAAAGGTGGAGTAATAATGTTCCCTTTGTCTTAGGGCTTTCGGAAGGATTATGTGAAACACAGAAGCACTTGATCTAGTACTTGGAACATGAAAAAGTCTCAGTAAACATTTACTATTATTTTTGTTATTACTAATTTGTTAGTCTGTAGATGCATAGTGTCCTATTTATACTGAGAGGATATGGAAGGAACTCAGCAATATTAAGTAGTCTGGTCATGCCAGAGCAGAAACCCAGCTTCCCAGGCCCTGGAAGTTTAATGCTAGAGAAGCTTAAACATCCTAACCAACCACAGGTTAATATGCATTTGCCAGATACCTGTAGGTAAGAGGTAGTCGTGGGGATGGAGTGGACTGGGGGACAGAATTAGGAGGCCCAGTCCCAGAACGGGTTCCTTTCTATCAAGTTGAACAAGTCAAGGCACATATGTGTGAACTAGTCCAGGGGACACAGAGCAAACACCTTTCCTGCAGAATATCATGGTACAGATGGGATACCTGACTGCTTTAGGAGTCAAGAGAGGAGGGCAGCCTCCATTGTGGGAGACGCTTAATGGGTAATGCCAGTTCATAGTTCTTGCCAAGTTACGGTAATGATCTTCATTGGAATGTCTGTCCGTTTCCCCAGGTTGACTGTGATCTCAAGAGCAGGACTGGGTCTGATTGATCCCAGTTCTCCTGGAGCACAGGACATGGTAGATCCTCAGTAAATGCCTGTGTTGGAAACTGAGCGTGTGAGCCCACTAATGGGATGTAAAATATCTGACTTTTTAAACCAGTGGATTTGGGTGAGGGGAGAGAAATGTAGAGAACATTTCAAGTGGGTCAAGTGGTAACAAAGCTTGTCCTTATAGGGCACCAACTCTGTTACAGGCTCTATTTTAAGCATTTTACACAGATTGACTCATTTAAACTGCACGATGGCCTACAAGGAAGGATCTGTCATCATTCCCATTTTACATGTAAGGAAACTGAGGCACGGAGAGATTAAGCGATTTACCCCAAGGTCAGGCAGCTCTGAGTTGCTCAGGTGGAAGTTGAACCCAGATAATGTGGCAGCTCCAGAGTCTCTTAGCCACTGTGCTGTGCTGCCAAGTATCAATGCTGCCCAAAGGAGAAATTAGGAGATTTGTGTGGGGTCCCCAGGTTTACGTGCTTGTTGGAAGTGGAGGCCCAGTGTGGGGAATGATATGGGCAATGGGGTTGGAGTCAGGGCAGAATGAGAGCTGGCAAGCAGACTAATTGCTGGATTTTGTTTTCAATCTCTGCAAATTTTTTGAGTAGGTAGACTACGTAGCTCTTGGATTTTTTTTTTTTTTTAATTTCTTCTTCCTCTCATTTCAAGACTCTTCCCTGGTGTGTGTGTGTGTGTGTGTGTCTGTGTGTGTGTGTTTGTGTGTACATAAATGCACGCAGATATACTCTCTCCCTGAAAGTTCTTCTTTGCTTGAGTGTAAGCAATTCACAGGGAATTGCATTGACCTTGCTCTCCACCATGTCTTCAGGCCGATCATATACAAGATGCTCAATAAGCATTTGGTGAATCGGTCCAAATCATTTTTGTGGCTGCAGCTTTCAATTTATTGGTGACTCTGTGATCCATGTCTATGCAAATCTATGTTTTGTACTTTCAGCCACCTTCTGTCATTTATCTTGGCGATGGCTTATTCCAGGGGAAGATGGCCTGAATGCTCCAAACAGTCCTACTTCCTTTTTACTGAAATACTTAGGATGGTGGGGAGTCTTCCCTTAAAAACTATCTTCCTTTCCACATCCGGCCCGGGGCTGTTTGTTATTGTGTGTGCTACCTCCAGATCCCTTGCAAAGAGCCTCGTCTGTGTTTTGATTAAAAAAAAAAAAAAAATAGCGACAATAACAGAATGCGCTCTGGTACACAAAGGTGTGCATCCTCTGTGCTTCCCCAGTTTCAAAAACCGTAACTAGCTCCTGCCCGTGGTTCCTGCCCTCAAGTGCCCTGTGGTGTTTCTATTCTACTGTCATCCAGACCGGATACCTGATGTTCACCTCTGTTTGTTGAGTTGGGTTCTGTCCTCTCACTCACTCCATTTCTTCTTTCCTTTAGTCAAGCACATCTTGTTCTACTTGCCTTATTCTGTTCTCTATTTAGACTGTGCGTGCTTGCCTCGCGGGCCTGGCAGGACCATTCTGCCGCCTTCTTGTTTGTCTTAAAGATACCTTTAGGAAATGTAATCCAAACGAGCCTAGCCCAATCCTGAAGATTAGACTCCAAAAGATCTGTCAAGTGCGTTTTTTGCTGGCCTACACATGCTAATTTGCATGGTTGCCTCGGATCCCTTAAGAAGACAGTAATTGACTAAATGGTGCTGTGTGTTCCCAAGCTCTGCGCCAGTTTGGCACTTCTTCCGTCGCCTAAGTGAATTTCTCTCCGGTCTCTCTGTTTTCCTTGTCTTTTGTCTCCTGACCTCTGTCACCTTCCTTTCTCTGACCAGCTTCCTGGAAGAATAGCCTGCACTCTGTGCCTCTTTTCCAGTCTCTACAACCTTACGGAATTACTACCTGAGAAGCCATGGATTGCACTCAACCACCAAAGCCAGTGATCCCCACCGTGCCACACGATATCGTCAGTTACCGCACGTGTCTTGAAACTTTCTGCCGGCTTCACTTCTGCCTCGTGGAAACTCGGGTTTCCCTCCTACCTCTCTGACTGCCAATCTCACTGCTTCTTGGCTGTCATCGTCTGTTCCAGGTCCTTGAAATGTTGCACTGTCTCAAGTTCCATCCTCAGTTAACCTTTTTAGCCCGTTCTTGCTGATCTCATTCGGTTCCTTGACTTACACTCTTCTTTCCCCGTGGCCTTCCTCCCAGAATGTCCTGTGTTCATTATTGCCAGGACGTTCTACCAGTTTCTCAACATCCCTGTACTCTGTTCCCTCCCAACACAGACAGACTTGTGTGGTCACTCAGTAAGCCAGTAGGTGCCAGTTTTGGTTTTCTCATTTCATTTGAGAAACTACCACTTTTTCTAGCCTTGTAGACAAGAGATCTGTTCCATCTCCCCCACCAGCCCATCATTTGCCAAGTCCTCTAAGTTACACCTCTAGGATGATACTTGGATCTGTGCCCGTCTTTCTGTCCTTACCGTCACCCCTCATGGAATTTTGCTTGGACTATTGCAGTAGTCTCCTAACCGATTCCTCTGCCTCCAGTTTTCCCAGATCTGATCCATTCTTCACAGAGGATGGAATTCTTCCAAAGCACAAGTTGGATGATGTCATTCTCCTGCTCAGACCTTCAGTGGCATCACAGTGTGCACAGAATTAATGGCCACTCCAGAACTTGGTATTCAAGCCTGGTATGCCAAGACCCCCAGCCTTCCTTTTTCATTCGTACCTCCTTCTTGTCCCCTGTGCCTGGTCACATTGCTCAGTGCTCATTGAGGACAGGGACCATGTCTTCCACCTTTTGCCTGAAAAAGTGCCTTGCCCTTGGAAGGTCTTCAAAGAACATTTTTCAAATTGAATTACACTAAAGTAGCCAGGGATTATGCCAATTCCTTCTGCACAGTTTATACAAGTGCTAATGGATGCTGTCCTCTATGGAGCACTTCTTGTGTGCCCGGAGCTATGCTGAATGCATTTACATGCATTAGCTCACAAAGTCTTCACAGTCTTGCCATGACTCTGTGAGGTAGCAGGTGTGATCCCCATTTTACAGATGAGGACACTGAGGCTCAGCCGGGGTAAGGTCTTTTCCTGAGGTCTTGCAGGTAGTAACACATCTAAGACGTAGACCCATAGCTGGCTGCCTCCAGAACCACTGCGCTCTTCTGCCTCTAACACTCATGATTTCCCTGGATTATGCGGGACCTGCAGGCTAGCCTAATAATAACGGTGAGAAAGTGGATCTGACTGAAAATTCACTGCGCCACACACTATTCCAAGTGCTTGACAAACATTCTCGTTTAATCTCAGCCACCCAATCTTTTACAGATACAGATACTGCTCATGGAGCTTGGGTCACTTACTAAAGTTCACACCTTGCGTGTGGCAGAGAATGGCCAACTTTTCCCACGTTTAACTTTAGAGTTGACATAAATATTCTTTATTTCGGGGGACAGACTGTGGTACACTCATTAGAAGTCCGGGCTTTGGAATCAGGTAGATGTGGGTTCTAGCCTCTGCCGCTCACCACCTGTGTGAATGAGGCCATTTAAATTCTCCCAGCATCAGTCCCCTTAGGTATATAAAGTGGGAGTTGTTACAGCGCCCACCTGCTAGGAACACACAAAGCATGTAGCGTTAGCACCTGGAGTGGAGCGAGTGTCCATTTTGTAGTCTTGTTATTTTGGGGATGAGGATGGGCCTAGGAATACTTTCAATTCTCCTTTCTTCCCTGCTTGAGTTTATAAAGACATCTTGCTGGTTTCTGCCCATTGAGAGAATCAGGCTCCACGTGGGGTGCCTGACAGATGTCCTAATATCTCCATCCAATTTTTTTTACTCTGAATGGAGTCCATGATGTGTTGGCTAAACCGGTTCCTTCCCTAAAACGTGCTCAAGGCTTCTGGTCGGATCCGGTTTCCAGTGGAGTCTGGAACTTGGTGCTGTGCCCAACCTGGGTGTCATGCACTCCCCGCCCCCTCCAGTGTTTGAGTGTCCCCTGGAGGGGACAGTGTGTGTGTCATCGTGACACTGCTGTCCTAGAACCAGCGTGTCTGGGCATCTCCCGAGCGAGGGCCAGAAAGCTTTATCGTGCCAACGTTAATTCGGTGGACTTGTTTGGATTCCCTTGGCCACTGTAACCTTTAAACTGAGGCTGCCTGGTGCACAGGAATATTTGGCATACCCTTCATTCACGCATTGGTTCCCTCCACAAATATGTTCTAGGGCTTATGGCGTAACTGACAGACAAGGTCCTTGCTCTCAAGAAGCTAGCATTCTGTTGGGGGAGACAGAGGATAAATAAGTTCATAAAAGATTTTCAGATGATGGTGAGGGCTGTGAAGAAATTAGAACCCGGGATAGGGGTTCTATGACCATGCTGGTGCCTGAGGCCGGGACTAGCCTGTGGGCATCCAGTGAGCACAGAGCCCAGTGGGGTAGTTGGAGCTTCGGGATGCATGGGGAGTGGGGTCAGAGTTGAGGCAAGACAGGTCTTCAGGTTTGGGTTTGGAGTAGGGACATGGTAGATGTGGTTCTCATTGACTGCTGTGTGGTGGATGGAAGGGCAACAAGAATTGGACTCGAGGAGGTTGGTTAGGTCACTGCAGCCATCCAGGGAGGAGGTGGAAGTCTGTCAGTGACGGTGACCCACAGAGCTAGCACTGGCTTAGAGGTGGAGACTGTATTGGAAATCACGAGTCTACACTTTCATTAATAATGTGATTTTTAATAAATGATTCTTTTTTTATGTTTTTTTTTTTTTATTTTTTTGAGAGAGAGAGGGACAGAGTGCCAGTGGGGGAGGGGCAGAGAGAGAGGGAGACACAGAATCCGAAGCGGGTTCTGGGCTCTGAGCCGTCAGCACAAAGCCCGACGTGGGGCTCAAAGCCACAAACGTGAGATCGTGACCTGAGCTGAAGTCGGACGCTTAACCGACTGAGCCACCCAGGCGCCCCGTAAATGATTCTTGAGTTACCTATCAATCATTCTAAAGCAAATGCTCTAATCCAACTGGAGACCACTGCTCTGGTGTGTGTGTGTGTGTGTGTGTGTGTGTGTGTGTGTGTGTGTGTGTATGCATATGTGATGTGTGTGGGTTGGTGGGAGCGCCCCAAAGCCAGCTAGACTCTGAAACTTTAGTAGAACAATATTTTTAATATTTCCAAGTGTTCATGACGGACACTGCTTGTGTATTTTGAAATGGGCTTATAAAGTTAGTTCATAAATTTCAGAATGCTCAATCTTAAAAGCCAATATATTTTTGGAACAGAATGCTGATGAGTGTTTTATTTTTTGCACCATATTACATCTTGCAGTTGCATGTATTTTTAGTGCTGTTGGCCACAATTAAGGTAGGGCCCTCAGCTGAGCTAATTTTGAATCCCCTCGGTTTAGACTCAAGTATCCATTCTTGGTTATCTCAAGAATATCTGTGATTTGTGATCTATGCTCTCAGTGATCTGGTGGCATCTTCTATGGTCTTAGGATCCTATTCTTAAGCGAATAAATGGATGGCTTGATGCTTATGCATGACCTTAATTATTACAGCAGTGATGAGAGAGTACTCAATACATATACTTTCTTTAGGATGGAAGTACAGATTGTATTTTCTTTTGATATGAAGCATTCCCTTGGTAGCGTATTAAGGCATTTTTTTTGAGTTCTGTGGATTATTATAGACATCGGGAAAACTTCTTTTTATCATTGGTACTTAAATGTTCAAGTTACACGGAAAGCAATTTTTAGGTCACATCTAACACATTTTAAGAAAATATTCTTTTTGCTGCAGCGGAAACGACCAAGCCCGACCTTCCCTCTGTGTGTCATACACCATTACCTCTGCTAATACTCTTTGTGCCTCTATAATTATAAAGCAGATGTGTATATCAGGACGAGATGTTGATTTCAGAGTAAATTTTTCTAGAAAATAGAAGCTGGAAAAAAGAGGAAAACCCAAACTTGGCTTCATGTTTGAAGAGACAGCACTGCTGCGTGTGGGTGGGTGGCTGCGTGCACCCGCTGCTCAGAAGTGCCTTTTCTCTCCATGGGTATAACTGGCTGTGTATCCGAGATGTGGCCAGGAGGAGTAGGCAAGCAATGTGTGGGCAGGCTGCATGTTCTTTTATTAGCATCCTCATTGTACTGCATCTCATCGAGCCCGGAGCATGAACCAGCCCGGGCCTCTAACGTCTGTACTGTCTCCTATGTAATTACCCCCCTGAGCTGCCAAACAAGGGAGGAAGAGTTGCTTTTGTGTGTGCGTTGAGCTGTTTTGGGGGGTGGCTGTGGTCTAACCTGAATGGATGTTCTTGGGCACCCGGACTGTCCTGGGCTCAGCCTTGGATTTGCCTTCCCAGGATTGCACACAGCCAGTCACGGATAGATGTTACCTTCCCTGAGTGATCCATTTCCCTTTCTTCTGTGAGCTCTCAGGGTCTATGCAGCTGTTTTCTCAGGTTGCTTTTCTTGGGTTTGTCCGGGGCTGTCCAGCCGAGTAGTAGCGGAGTTGGGATTTGAACCCATGGCTGTTGGGTTCCAGAGCCCAACTTTGAACCAAAACCCAGCTCTCCTGCACCACACCTGTGCCCACATCATCCTGATGGGCTAGGAGCACATAGAGGCCATAGGGTCAGCTATTCCTTTGCCTCATTGCCATGGGATGACAATGCCCACCTCTTTGGATTGTTGAGTGAGTTCAGTGAGGTAATCTGTAAAGTATCTAGTGTCTGATGCATAGTTAAGTGCTCAATAAATGAGCACTATTAGTGATGACAAATAGTGACATTAATTCTCTCTCCTGCAGTGTTAGTTGTTTGAGGGCAGGACTTCTGACTTTCTTAACTAGGTGTCTACGTGAAAAATAAATAGAATACAAATATGTTGAGCCATACTTGTCTCTAGTATATTTCTTTTACAGAAGTAATTCATGGAAATGGTATATTGCAGTTGACTTATTAAAAATGGGGGTAGGAATAGTCTTAAATCAGTTTCTGAAATCTGTACATTGTTTTGAAATTGATAGCCCACCATGATTAACTTCAAAACTGTGTTCCCACTCAAAGAGTGACCAAAAGGCACCAATACGAAATGGCCTGGCCAAAAATGCCACCTGGAGCCAGTTGTTGGGGACAGTCATACTATGAGTCTTAAAAACCTAGACCCTAAATCACAGGTCCATTCTTATTAATTAGCATCATGATTCTCAATCCTCTCTGTACATTAGAATCACAGGAGAGCTTTTGACAAAAGTGCTGCCCAGGCCCTACTTCCAGTTAGTCTCTGGCTTAATTGGTCTGGTTGGGCCCTGGACATCAGGGGTTTTTTTTGTTTTTGTTTTTGTTTTTTAAAGACTATTTTTTTAAGAGCAAGTTTAGGTTCACAACAATGTTAGCAAGAGGTACAGAGATTTCCCATTTACCCCCTGCCCCCAAATATGCACAGTGTCCCTCATCATCAACATCCCACACCAAGAGGGGTGCTCTTTTTACAGTTGATGAATCTACACTGACATGTCACCATCACCCAAAGTCCATGGTTTACCTTAGGGTTCACCCTTAGTGGTGTGCATTTTGTGGGCTTGGACAAATGTGTAACGACACGTATCCACCATTATAGTAGTATCACATGGAGTATTTCTACTACCCTACGTCGCTACTTTATTTTTTAAGTTTTTTATTTATTTATGTTTATTTCAGGGAGAGAGACAGAATGTGAGCGGGGGAGGGGCAGAGAGAGAGGGAGGCACAGACTCAGAAGCAGGCTCCAGGCTCTGAGCTGTCAGCACATAGCCCGACAGGGGGCTCGAACTTGTGAACCGCGAGATCATGACCTGAGCCAAAGTCGGACGCTTAACTGACTGATCCACCCAGGCATCCCGACATCGGTACTTTATAAAAGCTTTCCACATGATTCTAATGTGCAGACTGGTTGAAGACCAGGGAAGTTCCAGAAAGCTGTGTTGACCTTTCTGCCCTCCATCCCCAGCCTTGTCCTCCAATCACATTCCTGCTGTGGGATTATTGGTACAAGTTGGGTTCAGAATCGGCATTCTTACCGTAGCTTTTTTTAGGTGTGATTTTTATTTATTCTTAAAAAAAAAAAAAAAAAAAAAAAAAAAAGATTTTCTTTAGCACTTTGCTTCTGAAGAGCTCTTAATTGCTGTACTTAGAACTTCTAAACAGTGAACATTTGTCAAGCATCAAAACAGCTATCAAAATAGAAGGAGGGAGTTGGGCCTCAGGGACAAGGAGGGCGTCTCGCTGTCTCCTGTGAGTGCAGGTGGGTGGGGGGCGCACGTCCCCTGGATTCTTGGCCCCATTAATGAGTGACCTAGAAACACTTTTTTTTGGAGCGGGGGGTGGTGAATAAGCAATCGGCTTTTGTCCCCACAGCAGCGCACTTTAAACATTGAACACAGCTGGATCCTGTCCTCCATGTGTCATCGAAGTTTTGGGGCCACTTCCCACCCCAAGATCCCGCACCCCCTGTCTTGGTTCTTCTAAAAGGGGCTGGTTCTGTGCTCAGGTGCAGATAGTTGTGACCTCATCTGTCATCCCTGCCCCAGGTCAGTGTGTAACTGAGTGACATGTGAGTACCTCCTGAATACTAAAGGACCAAGGACCCTGTCTATGGACCATCCCTCCCTCAGGTGGTTTGGGTCTTCTCTAGCCTACCCACCAGAGTGATGTCAGGAATAAAGGAAGTAGCAAAGACAACCCAAGGCCACACCAAGCAACCCATTTCATCTCAGATTGAAAAGAAAAACTGTGTGTGTGTGTGTGTGTATGTGTGTGTGTGTGTGTTTTGGCTAGATTTTAGGTGGAAAATAGGCTAGTGAGAGCTGCAGAACTTGATTAAAATTTTTAGCCAAAAGTAATATCTGAAAAAGGATTTATTTCTGGGGGTGCCTGGGTGGCTCCATTGGTTAAGTGTCCAACTCTTGGTTTCGGCTCAGGTCATGTTCAAGCCCCGTGTTGAGCACTGTGCTGACAGCATGGAGCCTACTTGGAATTCTCTCAGTCTGTCTCTCCCCCTCCCCCTATTGCGCTCTCTCTCTCAAACTTAAAAAAAATAAAATAAAACAAAAAAAAGATTTATTTCTGGGGCACCTGGGTGGCTTAGTCAGTCAAGCGTCCAACTTTGGCCCAGGTCATGATCTTGCGGTTTGTGAGTTTGAGACCTGCCTCGGGCTCTGTGCTGACAGCCCAGAGCCTGGAGCCTGCTTTGGATTCTGTGTCTCCCTCTCTCTCTCCCCTCACCAGCTTGCGCGTGCGCTCGCTCTCTCTCTCTCTCTGTCTGTCTCTCTCTCAACAATAAATATTAAAACAAAAAGGAAGATTTATTTTGGGATTTCATTCCCTCTTGCCCATTTTTGTGAGTAATCAATATTTGTTTTAATGTGAGTAATAGCACAGAGCACTTTCAGCCCCCTGAGTTTTACTATTTCAAGCAACTGTTTTAGACCTGGGAGGCATGTGCTATTTACACTATTGCATGGGTAGTGATGATAAAAATGGTAATGATAATAGTAATGGTTGACATTTACCGAACCCTTGTAATGTGCCAGACACTGTGCCATGAGATAAGCTCATTTAATCTCACACGAACTCTTTAAAGTAGGTTGAGAGTTATCCCCATTATACAGATGAGGAGACTGAGGCTCAGTGAGTGGCAGAGTCAGATTTTGAATAGAGCAGCATGACTCTGGGTGTCAATTCACTTTGCTGCCCTACAGTGCACATGTAGGGAGCTGTCCCTGGGGTCCAGTGAGCCAGCGCTGTCATGTCAGCCCTTGCCACTGGGCCAGGGTGAAAGGTCTGAGTTGCCGCAGGAAATGGACATGATATTGATTGGGAAGTAGTTTGGGCATCAGAAAGCAGAACTTTCACCTGCTGGTAAGAAGTGAATGCTCACTGACCCACCGCTCCTGCGGGTCTGTTACCAAAGCGACAAAGATGGGTGTGTGGGGCAGCGGTGGGCTCTGCGCACGTCTGTCTGAGCACAAGAGCCTTTCTGTTCCCTGGGCCCTGCCCTTCACCGGTCCTGGTGTTCTTGTCCAGGGTGCCGACCACTGTGGGCAGCCGCCCTGGGTGATGGGTATCCTCTCCGCCCATGACTAACGGCTTCTAGGGATGTGGCAGTGTGTGTGAGGTACATGTCCACATGTGGGTGAGTGCCTCCTTTTTGTGGAGAGGGCCTCCTTCTACCCCTCTCTCGGGAGGTCATGCTGCCCTGCTTTGTGATCTCACCCTGAGAATTCTGTCGGATGCATCAGTCAACCTCCACACTCACTCCAGCTCTCTGTGAAGACCAACAGGAGCCATTTATTAATTGGCAGCCTCCCCATGTATAGAATGAGGATAATAAATCGTATCTGCCTCATAGAACTATAGAGAAGAAAGAGTCAAGACATATCTAGCATTAGACCCAGAGCCATGTGGGTAGTCCGTGCTCAGGAAGTGTTCCGGTTTCCTGTTGCTGCTGTAAGAAGTCGCCACAAATAAGTGGCGTAAAATAGCACAAATTTATCACCTTACACTTCTGGAGACCAGGAATCCAAGATGGGTTTTGCTGGGCTGAGATCAGGGTGCAGACAAGGCTATACTCTTCAGAGCCTCTCGGAGAGAATCTGTTTCCTTGCCTTTCCTGGCTTCTAGAGGCCGCCCAGTTTCTTTGGCTCGAGGCCCCTTCCTCCACCTTCAAAGCTAGCAGTGTAGCATCTTCAATCTCTCTGACTGCGACCCTACTTCTGTTGTCACATCCCCTTCCTCCTCTGCTTTGGTTTTCAAAGGACCCTTGTGATAATGTTGCATCTGCCCAGTAAATCCAAGATAATCTCCTCCATCTCAGAATCCTTAACTTAATCCCATTGCAAAGTCCCTTTCTGCCACGTCTGGTAACAGATCCACAAGTTCCTGGGATCGGGACGTGGGCGTGGTGGGGGCGGGCCCACCGTAATATGCATTAGCTGCTTTTACAAAATGAAACAGAACCAAACTGGCTAGCTTGGGGATACAAGAGCCAGTAATTTGATCAGCACAGTTACTAATGACGTTTGTTAGGCACATGCTGTGTTAGCTCACTCTTGCCTCAGGGCCTTTGCATCCGTTTTCCCCCTTCCTGGAGCTTGCTTCTTTCCAGAGAATTGGTGGCTGGCACCTCCTTACCCATCAGGCCCCAGCTCAGATGTCACCACTCAGAGAGGCCCTCCCTGGTCACCTTTGCTTAGACCAGGCCCGCTGACCCCATTTCCTCTCTCGTACCATATCACCCGTCTCCTTCTTTGACATCATCTGTAACCTTTGTGTGTGTGTGTCTGTCTGCCCTCTGTGAATGTCAGCTCCAGGAGGGCAGGGGCCTTGTGCATCTTGTTCACAGCTGTTCCAGGACCTGGAACAGTTTGTGGAACAGAGCAGGTGCAGAGTGCCTATCTGTTCATAGATGGCAACCAAGGCTCAGAGAGGCTGAATCATTGCCTCAGGTCAGCGGCGACTGAGTTTACACCCAGGTCTGTCTGCCTCCAGAGTTTTTGCTTCTGTCCAGCTCTGTGCCTCGTGGCCTTGATGTCATCAGAAGCTTCTCAAGCCAGCTCTGTTGACGGCCACAGAACTCCGGCAGGTCTGTCCTCTCTGCCGCAGTTTCTGAAAGCGGCTTTTTCAGAACCATCTGCTGGCCACCTTAACGCTGGTTTTCGTATCTAGGTCTGTTGTGTCAAGTCTGGACTCCCCTGCCAAGACTAGCTCCATGGAAAAGAAACTTCTCATCAAAAGCAAAGAGCTGCAAGACTCCCAGGACAAGTGCCACAAGGTATTTATTTCCGCAGCCGGCCTCCCTCCTTGCTCCAGGATCCTCCCGTCAATCTATGCCAAGGGATCCGCCCGGGGCCGCTGCTGGCGCTGAGCCACCTGATCCATACCCAGCGGGCGAGGCGCTCCCTCCCTCGCTGAAGTCTCGCCTCCAGCAGCTCAGAGGGAGATGAATTCAGGCCTTGACGTTGCCGTAAATCCTTTAAATCTTAACCAGAGGAGGCCCTGGATTTAAAACGGCCCGTTCCTCAGCATGACCCAGCCAGATGTCTGCTTCTTCCGGCAGGTGGCGTGGGTCCTCACCTGTGGCCGAGATGCATCCCATCCGCTTTGAGTGATGCGAAGTCTCTCTTCTTAGTCCTTTAAAACTCCTGCTTATGTAACTGCGGCCACTGTGTTGACTATGCTCAACGTCTCTTAACGCTCACTGTTCCTGCCTAGGGGCAGCTCTCTGGAAGCTCATAAAACCCACTGCTTGCCTGGGACTCCTAAGAGTGCAGACGAATACATATCTCCTTGCCCTGTCCTGGATTTGTCCTCTAGATCTTTGCAAGGAGATGGGGGGGATCAAGATGGATTTGGGATAAAATTAAAGTGACGTGTGCAGAAAGCCAAACTAAACCCAAAAAGCATACAGGTGAAAAATGATGATTGTGGCTTCCCTGCTCACTGGGCTAGAGAAGTGACCAAGTGTGAACCGAGTCTTGGATGAGAGGAGTGACTTAGCATTGGTGACTGTCCTTACGAAGAACTGTGCACTCCCGGGCGAAGAAGCGATGGTATCTCCTTCCCAACCTTTGGCGAATTAACGCCAGCCCAGACCACCAGGTGGTTTCGGCGGCTGCTTGAGATTTGATTGCTCCTGACGAACCTCCACGGGCCCTTTTAACCTGTCGATGTGTCTGTTTCAGATGGAGCAGGAAATGACCCGGTTACATCGGAGAGTGTCAGAGGTGGAGGCTGTGCTTAGTCAGAAGGAGGTGGAGCTGAAGGCCTCTGAGACTCAGAGATCCCTCCTGGAGCAGGACCTTGCTACCTACATCACAGAATGCAGTGTGAGCCTTCCCCAAAGTCCCCTTCCCTCGGAGGTGGCACTTCCTGTCGTGTGTGTCTCATCCTGTTTCATGACGGCTTCATGAGGCACATCACAGCCAATGGCAGACAGTAGAGAGAGAGGGAGTATTCAAAGGCAAGGTGTGTGATTGGCAGTGAGCCAGGCGGGAGGTCCCCGAACAGCGAGACTGGGCTCCAGGAGTCCAGGTAGGCTGCGGAGCCTGGATACTGTCATAGTTGTCACCGCAGTGAGCTACAGAGGGTCCTAACACCTCCCATCCCAACCTCTCTGGTCTATATCCTGTCCAACACGATCAGCCTCAGGAACCCAACTCTTAAATAAACAAATCCGCCCAAGATCAGTTTTCCATCGCCTAGAACCAGTGTAGCAACAAGAAGACTCAGCCTGTAAAAACCCAGACCCTCTGTCATTATTTACCATGTGACTTTTTTTTTTTTTCTCCTTTCCTTCACAAGAGTAGACTGTCTTCTCCATTGTCTCGTTAAATTTTTCATTCAGGTGTTTTTTTTAATGTGGCCAATTAAACAGTCTTAAGAAGTTGAATCCCACATTTTTCAAGTTTTTTTCACAAGGGAGAAGGAAATCTATAGAACGTGGCTGATTAAGAATAACTGCTATGTTTCCATTCCAGATTTGGCTGCCTTTCAGTGGTGGGTGAAGTTGTATTTCAGATATGTATTTCAGTGCCACTGAAGCATTGAGGGAACCTTATGGATGAAAGGTGTCCAGGAGACGTAAGCCAGGAGGTGGAAATAGACTTCTTGGAGTCTTAAATGACAACTAGGGAAGAAGGAAGTCATTGCTGCTTTGAAAGAGGGACCTATACCGGAGAGCCCTCTAATAAATGATATTCCAGAAAAGACTCTGTAGCTGTCCCCATGGTGGTTTAACAAAAGGCTAAGGGACCTCATTGGTTTTTAGTCCTGAACGTACAAGTAAGTATCTGGTAGGACAGGTAGATGGCGGTAGGAGGCAGGTTGTGATGAAGTTTCAGGCTGGACCCACGTGGTCACAAGGTTGAGATGATGATTCTTGAACCAAGGGGTTTTTACAGGATGAAAACCGGAGCCAGCAACCAACTGGAAGTTGTCAACTTTGCTCCGTCACCCGAAACCGTCTTGGTGTCCGCGAAGCAGCTTGCAGCTCCCTTAATGAATCTTTTCAAACAGAGCAGGCACCACAGGGCATCCCTATTAAAATTTTTGCTTTCCTTAGAGCTTAAAGCGAAGTTTGGAGCAAGCACGGATGGAGGTGTCCCAGGAGGATGACAAAGCGCTTCAGCTTCTCCATGACATCAGAGAGCAGAGCCGGAAGCTCCAGGAAATCAAAGAGCAGGTATGACCTGATGCTGGGGAGCATGGCTGCACCTCGGACCTCTGATTCCAAGAGCGGCGTGTTTGGGCGGGTGGCGGGTTGGGGGGAGGGTGGAGAGAGGGAAACGGGGGTTGGGAGGAGGAGAGAGAGCTATGTAGGTCATTTGAAAACTAGATTCTCCATGGTTTATGTAAATGGTGGAGCTCGTGTTCTAGCTCCTTTTGAGGTCTGCACCCCATCCTGGCTACTCATTTCACTTAAAGGTGTAGGTTTAGAACAAAGGTGGCCAAACTGCGGCCTATGGGGCGAATCTGGCTCACCACCTGTTTTCCATGGCCACACGCTCAGATTGATTTTTGCATTTTTAACTGGTTAGGGGGGGAAAAAGAAAAGAAAAGAAGAATATTTCAAGACATGTGAAAATTATATGGAAAATTATGTGGGTGCTTGGTTCAGCATCCATAAACAAAGTTTTATTGGAACACAGCCGTGCCCATTCATTTATGTGGTGTCCATGGCTGCTTATCACACTACAATGGCAGGGGTAGGTAGTGGTGACAAAGACCATATGGCCTACAAAGCAGAGATGGCTGACTGTCTGGCTTTTTAGAGAAAAAGTTTGCCAATCTCTGCTTTAGACCACCAAAAAAATGAAATACTTTTACATAGCTTCTCAGATGCACTTTAAGTTTTTGGGAAAAGACAGGATAAGTCGTAGCATCTGTAAAGATATAGAAGAAGAGTTTGAGCAGCGAAAGCTGAGTCAGAATTAACGCGGGGAATCTGAGTGCAGAAAGCCATCCCCTGAGTGTTCAGAAAAGAGAATCAAGATGTTTAAAAAGCTTACTCTCCCTCTCTCTCTCTTTTCCTTTCTAAAAGGGTTTTCTTTTTAGATGGTTCATTTTTACTTCGCCTCATTGTTTCCTTTTTAGCATGGATTTTTCTGTCCTTTGAAGAAACTGTAAATGGAAACTTTAATGAAGAGATGGCACTGAGCAATTGGAGAGCTGAATTATCAGCTGCCAGGCAACTCTCATTCATTTCAGGAAACCTAATGGAAGCAGTGATGGCAATGAACATTTTCGTCTCTGGGTGGCACAAACTTGCTAATACAAGAGACTCCTGCAAATCATTCGATCCATTAACTCTTCTTTAAAGATGGAATGATTGTTTTGGGGACTTTGTTGGCATGATCTCTTTATCACCTTAATATTTTAAAGTGGTTAGTTAATATCCTCCTGCTTGATAAAGATGTTATAAATAACCTGCAAAGGAAATGTTGCAATCTGTTCTGAACACCAATACTAATCTTAGAGATTTTGAAGGTTACAGAGAGTTTGAAAAATCTGCTCTGACAGTTGACTCATTGCCCCTTTTATCAACACAGTTTTTCATCCTAAAAGTTTCAAGAGATAGGATTCTTTTTCTCCCATTAGTTCAATGTGTTTTGGAGATTTGCTTTTTGGTGACATCCTGGGGAAATGAAAGCTGCATTTGGCCAGCAGAGGGAGCAGCTGGTGTCCGTGAATTCCATAGAAACTGAATTATCAGGACATTTTGAAAAGGTACATGCTGGTGGTTGAGTTCAAAGAACCGTCTTTGATGATTCATACCACAGTTGGCATACATGTGGAGGTTTAGATTTAATGATTGCTAAAAGTTGGGCGGGGGGGGGGGGGACGACAGAAAACTTCTCAGTTTCGGATTTTATTTCTCATCGGAAGATGGATCTATTAAAGTGAGTTTTGGGAGACCAGGATGTCTGCAGTCCAGGAGCAAGCATTTCCTGCTCTTCAGCAGACCCATAGTAGTTGGTTTGCAGCATGTCCATTCCTCCCAGATTTGGCATTTATTCCCCACTGTTTCTCTCAAAAGCTAATTTCCATACAGCTATTTATTATTTTATTTTCTAAACATTTTGCTTCTGCTTAGCTACCCCTGTAGAGTGTTTGCATTTGGTGTAAAATAAAAACACCTAAGAGCCTTACATGACAGTTGGATTCAGGCACCATTACTAGAGATGACTGATGCCCTTTGCCCTTCCTCAGGAAGGGAAGTGGAAGTCTGGGTCACACAGAAGGCACTGGTGTTTTGGGATTTCTGACTGAATAGGACTATGTCTGATACTATCTTCCTATGATATCTGAGGCTCCATTCAGAAGACTTACTTTGTGTGGACCTCGAACGTTGTCCATGGTTCCCCATCTTGACCCCACTCAACGCTGGCCTACAATCCATCCCATGCTGAGATACAGCTGTTCTCTCTCCTTGGAAACAGATCTGATTCTTTTCTCTCAGACTTTTTCCTGAAGCAGGGATTTGGTTAGCTGTTGGATTTATAGGATTTCCTTGATATGGGCGGCATAATAACAGCAGCTCAACAGATGAGGTGGAATAAGCTGTGTACCCCAAGAGCTCAGAATGCTGATAGAGATGTTGTCTGATTCTTGCCTTCCTCCCCCTGGGTGCTGACAGCTCAGGAAAGAGAAACGTTGAGGGGACGGAACAACTCTCTGTCCTTGCTCTTGACAAAACACGAAAATTACATTCCCTTCTCACTGACAAGTTCCAGACAGAAAAAGGAGCTTGAGGATAAAAGATGCCCAAGATTTTCTCTCAGAACTTTGCTTCCACTACAGCTTGGTGTTTGTGCCTGTGAGCAGGGCCACAGTAGTTTTAGGGACCCATAAAATGTTTACCTTTTTTTTTTTTTAATCAGAAGATAAAAGTTGAGCTTTTAGGTCAAAGGAACTTTTTCATAGATAATATTAATGTTTTTGTCTTTATATGAATGCTGTTGTAAAATACAGATTTTTTTTTTTTTTTAAAAAGGTTTATTTTTGAGAGAGTGGTGCACATTGGAGGGGCAGGCAGAGGGGGACAGAGGATTTGAAGTGGGCTCCACACTGACAGACTGATAACAGCGAGCCAGAGATGGGGCTCGAATTCACGAACCGTGAGATCACGACCTGAGCCGAAGTCAGACGCTTAACCGACTGAGCCACCCAGATGCCTCTAAAATATAGTTTTTAATACATTTTTTTTTAATGGAGGAAGGGGTGCAGGAAGGCACGGTGCCCAGAGCCTCTCAAAAGTCACAGCGCATTTCTGACCAAGGGGTCTAGAAAGTAACAGATGTAAATAAAGGATATATCATTTCACACAATTCGGTTCATGTTCCACTCTGTCAGTTCAGATAATTGTGAGCAGCTTATGAAGACCTTTGGTTATATAACCCGTGTCACCCACTTAGTATGCATCACCCAGAAAACCTGGTGCCCCGTGACTTCTGGGCTTGACCTTCAACAATAGTATGCTTATGGGTGGGAGGGAGTGAAATGAGACCATGCTCCACTCTGGACTCATTTTTTTTTCCCTTTCCAGTTATACAGAGAGGTGTGCTTGCATGGAAACTATCCAATTTTCACAAGAATATCACCTCGGCTTTAATGTGCATCTGGGGGTATTGCTTGGTACAATGGGATGAAAGGTTTGCTTTCTACCCTGCTACTGAAAAAACCAATTATTGTTTTTACTGGTTAACATGTCCTTGTTCAAGTGATACCGCTTCAATTATTTCTTGGGAGAACAGATCTTAGAGATGTATATTGTGGGTATCAAAGATAGTCTTGATTCAATTCCTTGTTCTTTTCATTTTGTATCCCTACCCCTGCCTCAAGGCACCTTTGACTGGCTCCATTCTCATTCAAATCCTAATATGCATAAGCTTTGGTTTTGCTAACAGAGAATATTTTCATACTTCGTCCCAAAGTTTTCAAAACCACTGCCCATTTCTCCTGGTAAATCCAATTTTTGAAAAACCAATTCAAATGTTCTGTTTTGATTTTAGAAATTCATTTTGGAAAAGGTCAGGCTGTTTGGATCACTTTAGAGGTTTGCTCAAGGGAAAAAGATAATTCTTTCTCCGGAGTTGTCCTCACAAGTTATTTTGACCAGAGCCAGTGCTTTCTGACTCTTCCAGATTTCTGGGTGACTTGCATTTCAAGAGCAACGTTAAGTTCATCATTCAGTTTTGGGCCCAGAGAAATTAATGGTGAGAAACCGACATGATGAGTTTCACCTTCCAAGAGTCTTTCCATGGAGATTTCCCATTATCCCCTTGTGCAGCCTGAAAGGTTAATTTTAAAACTAGTACCATATCTAATTGTGTTAGGAGCACATGACTTCTAAAGGACAAATCTATATAAATGATTACCCTTGGAGGAAAGCTACATGTAAGCAGTTTATCCTGGTGGTTTAAAGAACATCCCTTTCAGCTCTCCTGTGTTGCAGATGCCTTAAGGTTCTGTGCTACTTGTGCAGTATTATTTGCTCAGGGGATCTTATTAGGTACAGGCACATGTGTTCCAAATGGTGTTACTAATGATACATGATCTACGTTAAAATAGTTGAGGGATTTAATGTTCTTTGCTTCCTCCTCACCCTCCCCACACCTCTCCCTTCTGCCTGTCACTGTCCACCTTTTCCCCAGGTCTCTTCTCTGCCAGTCAGCCTTCAATGTGCATCTTCCCTCCGTGGTCCGTGGTCTTCTGTCTTCACTGCCTGTCTTTTCTTTTAGGAGTTCTAAAGTTCGTCCTTCTTCCCTTGCCTGCTCTTTAGGAGTACCAGGCTCAAGTGGAAGAAATGAGGTTAATGATGAATCAGCTGGAAGAGGACCTCGTTTCAGCGAGGAGACGGAGTGATCTCTATGAATCGGAGTTGAGAGAGTCTCGGCTCGCTGCTGAAGAGTTCAAGCGGAAAGCCACAGAATGTCAGCATAAACTGATGAAGGTAGCCAGCCACCTGCCAGAAGGCTGTTTTGGGGGGTAGACTCCTGGATGGTCTTTGCAAGAATAAAGGGAATACTAGCTTAATCAGTGTACGTTTGGGGAATAATGGAATACTCTGCAAAGCTCCTGGTCCTTATTTATAGAAGATAACTTATTTATCATCATCATCATTATCATTATTTGGCCACAGAAAATGGCCAAATAATTTCTATTTCTTGGTAGAAAGTACAGCAGGCGGTGTTGTCTTTATACGACTTTAAGGCTCTTGAGATTTCCCAATATGTTTTATCTCTTAAATTACAGGCTAAGGATCAAGGGAAGCCTGAAGTGGGAGAATATTCCAAACTAGAGAAGGTATTTTCCATTATTGGTGTTGCTATTTTTGGTAGATAATCTTTTAAATGCTATTCTCCATGGCCAGTCATTGGTTAAGAATGCTTTTGCAATGGACCGAGAACTCTCTTCTAGGTTTATTTTGATGACCAATCTGTGGGCAAGCATGTTTAGCTTAGGTATGGTTCCAGGAGGGGTACAAGACACCTCATTTTTTATCATGCCCGATCAAAGTAACATACAAACCGAGACTCTTAGGAAAACACATGTGAAAATTTCTATAGTCTTAAGGCACCGGCAACTTCAATTCTCTTGCCGTACGTATGTTGCTGGTTCTAGGGAGATTGTCAGCATGGAGGTTTGCATTGGGACATTCAAAGCCTTCTCTGATAGGCCACTGGTCTTGCTCTCCATTAGTAGGCACTGGAAAACAGAACAAAAAGACCCCAGAGAAACCTTCAGAAAATAGAACTGCGCTAAATGTAGCAAGACGTTAATGCCAATTTACCTTTTGCTTTATTTCCCGGGATTTAAATTATAGATCAATGCTGAGCAACAGCTCAAAATTCAGGAGCTCCAAGACAAGCTGGAAAAGGTAAGCCTGAGGTGATTTTTTTGGGGGAACTTACCCCTCCTTTCCAAATACTTTTCGTTGCCTTGTCCCGGAGCCTGAAAGATGAGAGAGACCGAATTAGTCAGCCAGCACCAAGGAAAATGAAGGGGGAGTGAGCTATTACCTGAAAATATCAGAGCTCTGAATATAGTTTTTTTTTTCCTTTTGAGACATGTCAGCAGTGTTTATTTTTAAAAACCAAGCTGTGCGAGACACTCAAGTAAAAGTTCTAATTATACTATGACAGAACCCAAGAGGCCAAGAGGCCAGCTTCTTTCCCTTCAGGGGGCCAGGCTCCCCGTTCTGCACATTTGTAAGAGAGGCAGGTGTTGTTCGTGACCCAAACTGCTTTCGGTGAGAAACTGTGGGCAGCATTCCTGCCCACTGGAGGGCTGGGGGGAACTGGGGAGTCAGCTCGGGGTGGGGGAGGGGGTGCGTTTGGCTTACACCATCCTGTGCATTGGTGGCTAATGACCCTCCTCTCAGCCAAACACTGGAAATGCCAACGAAAAGACCGGAATGAATGTGATTCTGAGACATGCCTGTCACATCGGGAATGCGAATGTGTTTCCTGGCCTGGTTTAATAGAGCCTCTTCTTACTTTTTTCTTTTAAGTTGTGGTTAAAAAGCACGTAACACTAAATTCACTGTCTCTGGAGTGCTGTCATTTTAAGTATAGAGTTTGGTAGTGTCGTGGATATTCACATTGTTGTGCAGTGAATCCCTAGAACTTTTTCCATCTTGCCAAACTGACTCTTTACCTGCTAATTCTCCTTCCTTCCTCTCCCTAGCCTTTGGTAAACCACCGTTCTGTTTCTGTGATGTGGACTACCTCAGATACTTCATATGAGTAGTATCATACAATATTTGTTCTTTTGTTAACTGGCTTATTTTGCTTAACGTGATGTCCTTGAGGTCCATCCACATTGTAGTGTGACAGGATTTCCTTCTTTTTTTTTTTTTAAATGTTTATTTATTCATTTTGAGAGAGAGAGTAGGGTACAGGCAGAGAGAGAGAGAGAGAGAGAGAGAGAGAGAGAGAGAGAATCTCAAGCAGGTTCCGCACTGCCAGCGCAGAGCCTGACATGGGGCTTGATCTCAGGAAGCGTGAGATCATGACCTGAGCCAAAATCAAGAGTGGGACGCTTCTCCGACTGAGCCACCCAGGCGCCCCAGGATTTCCTTCTTTTGAAAGGCTATGTGTGGTGCCTGTGTGGCTCAGCTGGTTGGGCATCCGACTTCGGCTCAGGTCATGATCTCATGGTTTGTGAGTTCAAGCTCTGGGTCGGGCTCTGTGCCGACAGCTCGGAGCCTGGAGCCTGCTTCGGATTCTGTGTCTCCCTCTCTCTCTGCCCCTTACCAGCTTGCACTCTCTCTCTCTCTCAAAAATAAATAAATAAACTTAAAAATAAATAAAGACCGTGTGATATTCCACTGTGTGGATAGACCACATTTTCTTTATCCCTTAATCCGCCCCTTCTTACCTACCCTTGAGCTCAGTGATGAAAGCCTCTACCATCCTCTTTCAGCTAGAAGTTTGTATGAGGATTCATGTTTCTGTCTAGAACTGTGTTCTACACTACAAGTGTGATGCCAACCACACATGTCAGCTCCTGGTGTAGTTTTAAATTTTCTAGTAGCCACATTAAAAAGGCAAAAAGAAACAGATGAAGTTATTTGATACAGTTTTTTAATCTGATATATCCAAAATATCATTGCTGCATGTGTCAATACTAAAATATTTACACCGTTTCATCTTTTAAATGAATTAAAACATAAGTAAAACTGAAGATCAATTTTCCAGTCACACCAACCACTTTGTAAGTGCTCAGGGGCCATGTCTAGCTAGTGACTCCCATATTGGATGGTGCTAGTGTTCAAATTTTCTTTACAGTTTTTGCTTTTTAGAAATCATATTTCAAAGCAGATAAGTGTGAGACTATTGGTTTCTTATGCTCAGATCTTTGCTCTGATGCTATAAGAGCTACAGTATAGTTAAGACCCAAATGAAAATTAACTTCCAAAGGTTTAGCTGTTTTTTTTTTTTCAAGCACAGATTTATGAATTACCAGTGCATCTGTGGCTGTTGTATCCTTTGACAGGTATTTATTTGAAAAAAAAGTTTAAAGTATAGTTTTTATTTTGTTTTCTTATAAAAGTAGTAAAAAAAAAAATCCCTAATTAGCAAAGGAGATAATTAAGTAAGGTGAAAATTAATGCTGTGAGGCATTAACACCTGGGCAGATAAGTCCACTAGACCCTTTTTGTTTACATTTACTACGTTGCACTGAAGCTAAGGTACTAATGATCATCAGATACACCTTTATCTGCGCACCCCAAGAAGGAAAAATTGCTGTCCATTTTAACTGTAAGATGCATTCCAAATCCACTGATGTTCAAAATATATATAAGTGCGCTTGGACATAGACAAAAATACAGAATCAAGTGAATGTTTACAGGTTTTGAAAATGGATATGATACATATATACTTCGTATTACCTGACTTTTCTTGTTGAGGAGATTGTCACCATCTTTTCGTGTGAGTAAATCTGGCCATCTGTCTCCTGTCCCTCCTCTCCGGGCAGGCTGTAAAAGCCAGCACAGAGGCCACTGAGCTGCTGCAGAATATCCGCCAGGCAAAGGAGCGAGCCGAGCGTGAGCTGGAGAAGCTGCAGAACCGTGAGGACTCCTCTGAAGGCATAAAAAAGAAGCTGGTGGAGGCCGAGGTGAGCAGGGGACCTCAGCCCGCGGTGGACTGAGCCTGGGTCCCGGTGTGGCCGCCTGTGAGCTGCTGACCAGCTTTGGGCCGTGCGGAGGGAAAGACACTGCAGAACCACCTCTCGCTTATGTCTGACCAAACCACTTTCCCTTCTGCAAATCCTTTGAAGCCTGAGAGGAGTGGCAATGTTTTCCCCAAAAGGGAAAAAGAGATGGGTCACAGCAGCTTCAGGTAGAAAGATGTTCTGCTAAAAGCTTTGCCTTTCTGTTTTCCTCGGACCTCACTATGCTGCGAGGATTTATGTTCAGTAGATGAAGTGTAATTCCATCCTGAGTTTTTTTCCCTCTGCACCCTTGTTTTTCCTTGCCTCTTCCCCATGGTGTTAATGACATTATTTTTCAAGGCTTCACCTGTTACCCGTGTGTCGATGGCCCCCAGGCCTAGATTTTGGGCCTCTTCTCTCCCTCGAATTCTTTGTTGTTGTTGTTGTTGTTGTTGAAATCTTTGAAATAATTATACAGGGAACACATGAGTATCATCTTGTTGTAAAAAATTTGAACAGTACTGAAGAATATAGAATAAAAAGTAACACTTGCCCTTCACTCTGCCTCCCCGCCGCCGCCGCCGCCTCGGTGATGGTTCCACAGAACAGATCGGAGTTGATTTAACCATCCCCCCACCCTGTTGCTGGGCCCTCTGCTTTCCCTGCCTCGGTGCCGGCTGGTGCATCAACTCTAGAATGAACTCAGTATCTTCCCCCACGAGTGGGGCTCCCTTCTTAATCTCCTCATGCCAGCCAGGGCCACTGTCATTTATCTGGTCACCCCCTGGCTTGCAACTTTGACATCGTTGACTTCTCCTTGCTCCCCTGCCATTCAGTGAGCCACTCAGTCCTATAAATCCAGCCACGCTGTCTCCCCCCGCACCTCCCCTTCACCCCTGCTTGCCGTTTCTGTGGGCCTCCTCATGGTCCAGGCCTTCTTTCCCTTAGATGAGCACACTAAGTAATTTCTTGGCCCTCCGCTCCCCGTCTTCCCTTCCCCCCAGCTGGCTCATATGATATAAGGCTCATGGGCCTCAACACAAGGCTCATCAGCACCCCCTGCCCCATCCCAAAGCTTTTAGAGCTTCTCTATGCCCTGCGTGCACCCCTCAGCTTGGTACATGAGACTCTGAACCATTTGACTCACAAGTGCCCCCTTTCAGTTTTTCTGCTACTCTGTTCCCTAAAGCATCTTATGCTGAGCCATGGGAGGCTTCGCCTCGGCCTAAACTGGCTGCCTACCCCTCCGTATTTCTGCTAATGCATCTGCCTTCATCCGAAGGGCCTTCCACCCTCACCTCCCACCCTCCGCCCTCCAAAGCTCACATCTCTGTGACTTCTCCCTTCAGCTTTCGGTGAAAAGGCCTCTCTCCTGCCTGCAGCCTCCCACAGCACTCTGTACCTATTTTCTGTATGGCCCTTCCCCGTCTTAACCTATATTATGTTTCTTTGTGTTTGTCTTATCTTTTCCAAGGGCAGGAATTATGTCGGCTTCGCCTCCGTATTTTCCGTGATGCCTAGTGTGATACTTTGCAGATAGTAGGTGCTTGGTAAATATTTGAATGAATGAATGCACTCTTGTAACCCACACAACCGAGTACTTGGATTCTAGAAATCTTATTTTTTCTCACTGTTGCTTCGGATGCCCGAGACTTCTCTTCCTGCCTTGCGCGTATGCTTCTCGAGGCCGCTCTCCCTCGGTGCAGGCGCTATGCCCATAGCGGTTACTCCATTAAAACTCTCTGATTGATTCATGATCTACAGGAACGCCGCCATTCTCTGGAGAACAAGGTAAAGAGGCTAGAGACCATGGAGCGTAGAGAAAACAGACTGAAGGATGACATCCAGACAAAATCCCAACAGATCCAGCAGATGGCTGATAAAATTCTGGTGAGCAGGAACAAAAGCTGAAAAGTTAAAAGACCAACAGGTTAGAGGTTGCAGAGGGAAGGGGGTGAAAAGAAGAACGGTCTGCCGTCAACAGGGGAGGTATCTCCGAGTAGGCGAATGGAGAGAAGTGGTTTCAGTGTCTGCCACATTCCTAGGATAGCACGAATAACGAAATGTCGGACGTTTCAGCACCGGTAACAGATCCGTAATTATTACTTTTCTGCTCTGTTTGCTACTGCCTGACATTTTAAAAACACGAACGCGCATCCTCTGTCATTTCCGTTAAACGTTTTTACGGGAGCATTTACGTACCACCATCAGCAGAGTTTTGTATGGCTGTTAACTTTGCGAGGCCAACTTAAAAAAAAAAACAAAAACAGCAGGGATTTAGACCTTTAAGACCAAAGCCCAGGTTTTTGCTTTTGGAGAAGAAAGAAATTAGTCACGCAGGGTTGTTTTTCTCAGAGTAGTATTTGTCATAGATCTGTGTTCACCCACTCACTCTCTCTGCCACATTCCGTTATTAGGATTGTTCCCCGCCCCCCTCCTTAATTTCCTTAGATGTAGCAGGTCTTTTTTTAGGTTTGTAAATCATCATGATTCTGTTTTCGGCTCTGGTGACCAGATTAACTTCATCAAGGAAGCCTGGCTCTGGGAGTACTTGCAGATGTGTTGAAGTTTTGTCCCAGGCAGGTGAACTTTTTGAAAGGACTGTCCTTGGATCTCAGTCCCCAAGCCAGGAATGTGTGCCCCGTTTGGGAGTCTTAGTGATGACATGGAGTCTGTTCATGGTCCCTTCCCCCTGCCCCTAGGGGACCCTCTGGGGTGGGTGACTGTTCCTTTCTGCCATAAGGAGGCGAGGCGGTGAGCAGGGCCCTGCACCTCTCTCTGTCATCTCTGCATCACTTCTGGGAATTGAGTCACCTGCAGCCAAATGAACTCAAGAATGGCCAACTTACAGGCCTGCCCTTAATACCAAAACTACCCCCAAGCCCTTCAAAACTTTGCCTGTCTATGTTTGCATATATGCACGAAGATACGGATGCTCTTGAGCAAACAGGTGAAAGAGAGATTGGTTAAATTGTTTTGCTTTGACACACAGTCTTCGTATATACGTCTGCACACAGAGGCAAATGTGACCGTTAGTCTGCCCTTTCTGTTCTCTTGTTCCCTCATCAGAGTTTCTCTTGGCGATTGTCAAGTGTGTGAATTTTATCGTGAGTAAAATTAGATCCCACCAAGATCCCACCACTCTATCCCTTGCTTGGTGCAAACAAAGTGGTTAAGTCTCTTGTGGTTGCAAAGTGTTTCTCTGTTTAATGGCGATGTGTTCATTCATTCATTCAACAAATATTTAATGAGCTTCTACTATGTGCCAAGCACTGTTCTAGGAGCTGGAAATGTAGCAGCGAACAACAGTGTTTGCATAGCAGGACCGAAGAGTCTGATCTTATACATATAAGCAAAGTTAACATTTTAAAAAAATGACAACAACAACAAAAAATGCCAAACCACCAAGAAATCAGATTTAGGATATCTACTTTTCCAAAGATTCACTTGCAATTAAAATGTAGGAGCATAGACTTCTCTGGACTTTTGGATTCTGTGTTGTAAACTGCCATTCATACATAGATCAGGAACTGGGTGTTAAAAGTTCTCAGGTTCAGGTATCTGAGCATTTGACCTATTTTTAGATTCTGCTTTCCGTTCCTGTGCTGTCTTAGGAGGACTGAAACTAAGAAAAGATGATTATCAAGTGATTCCTAACATAAAGAAAGAGCAAAACAGATTTCTTTGTTCAAGGGTATCTTGCCAACTGCCCAAGCACCTTTGTGGTTGTGCCTTCATTTATCGGAAAGTGCCTGTTGCTCAAGAACCATGTGCTGACAGGCTGTGAAATATCCAGGACACGGGCAAAGGAGGTCCTTAATACTGTTATATAATGATGGTGCTTGGAAACAGATCCCCAAATGTCAATTGCTTTAAAATATTTGCTATTCTCATAAGACTTTTCACAACAGGTAATTGGGGTTCTCATGACAGCAAAATCTTTTGCTTAAATGGAAGAAGTCATTGCAGGAGATCCTTTAGTGCACATAAAGCCCTTAAAGTATGTTTTTATTAATTAAAATCCTGTTTACATTCAACTTTTCAAGATCACATCTGTTACATTGCAATAGATCTTGTGCACCTGCTCTTAAAATTGAACACTTTACTGGCCCCCGAAGCAAAGTCAGTGCTGTAGACTTTAGAATTTCAAAAGCTTAATCAGTAACATTTTATGTGCATGTGAATCTGAAAGTATTTTTTCCCCATTTTATGGGCACATCCTGTATAATTTCCTCATTCTTCAGAATGCTCATAATTACTTCCACTTCAAGGAAAAATTTCAAAACAATGTGAAGAGATGAAAACTTGGAGTGATAACTTTTGATATTAGTAATTAACTAATGGGTCCAGATTCACAAGAATTAATGTAGATGCAGATATCTGCAGTTTACAGAGTGTTTCAGTGGATTGAATGCCACCTTTTGTAAGAATCAGTTTATGATACATTAGCAAATGAATTGGTATAATTTCCAAATGAATTACAATTTTGTTTAAAAGCAGAAATCTTAGAATGAAGGGAACATTGAATCCAAACTATTCATATTCCTCCAAATTCTCTTCCCATCTTTAATATATATGCATACATATTTACGTCATTATTATCAGTGTATTTTATGTTCTACTGTTTCCATTAGCTCTGTATCCTATAAACGTGATATGATGTGAATGTCCCCAGACAGTCACATTCTCCACACGCCAGTTAAAAAAAAGAAAAAAAAATCATTCCAACTTCCAAGTGTTTGAACTGTAACATTAGTTTTCTTCACAGCTAGGGCTCTTGAGCAGTCATGTTGATAATCAGGAAAATATAAAATATTTTTTATCATAAAAATGCAATTTGGAAGTTAAAAGAAATTAAAGATACTTTTCTCATTTAAGGGACAGTGAAAATGGCCTGAGGCTCAAGACAGTGGTCAGGGGCTTTGTGCTGCACTAAACTCTCAAATGTTGCCTTGTGACTGTCATTTCTCTGTGCACAGGTGAAGAGCTGCCTTTGTTTGTCTGACCTGTCACACTGACAGAGTTCTGATCCCAGCCCACCAGCTATGTGTGTATGTGTATGATTACTTGGACCTGGAAAACCCAGGGCCAAGGATGGGTGGTGGTTTCCTTCCCAAGAGCCTTAGGGCTAGTAACGAAGGAACACGTGCCTGTTGCTTGTGGTACCGGTGCCAGAGTCATGTTTCCTGTGAATGTCTACACACAAGAGCTATGTCTTCCCCTTTGCACACCTGACCGCCTGTTCTTTTGTGTCCAGGAGCTGGAGGAGAAGCACCGCGAGGCCCAGGTCTCAGCCCAGCACCTAGAGGTGCACCTGAAACAGAAAGAACAGCACTACGAAGAAAAAATTAAAGTAAAGACACTTTCTGATCTCCCCCAGCATTCTTCCTGTGGCACGACATAGCTTCCTGGGCACTTTGGGTCACTTCTTGCTAGACTAGAGGACTGTTTGGGGTGAATGCTGTCCTCAGGCCATGGTGGGTGGTTTCGGGGTGTTACCCATGTGGGGGTCTTGATATGCAATGTTCAAAAACAATTTTTTAAAAAAATTTGTTATTAGTCTCAGTTCTGTCTTTAACATATTTTCACCCCACTGTCATTTGGTCCATGGTAATTTAGATTTAGCCACAGACTCACCATTCTTTGCTTTTAATTTCCTTCCGGCATCTCAGACCTGATCCTTTTCCTTTTGTTTAAAGTATATCCCAGATGACTTTCTTGAGTGAAGACCTGCTGGTGACAAGTTCTCTGTTCTGTGTGTCTGAAAGAATCTTTGTATCATCCTCATTCTTGAAAGGTGTTTTGACTGGGGACAGAATTCTGCGTTGGCAGTGATTTCTTAGAACATCCTTTGAAAATAACATCCCATCGACTTTTGGCTTCTATTATTGCTAATGAGAAGTCAGCTGTCAGTCTAACTGTTGCTTACTTTGAAAGTGTTGATCTTTTTTCTTTGGCTGGTTTTAAAATTTTGCTCTGTCTTTTGTTTTCTAAAGTTTTTGGTGTGATGCATCTAAATGCAGATTTATTATTTATCTTGCTTGAGATAAACAGGACTTTTAAATATATTGGTATCTTTTAAATTTAACAAAATTTTTTTAATGTTTAGTTTTGAGAGAGAGACAGAGGCAGAGTGCAAGTGGCGGAGGGACAGAAAGAGACAGGGAGACACAGAATCTGAAGCAGGCTCCAGGCGTTGAGCTGTCAGCACAGAGCCGGACCCAGGGCTTGAACACATGAACCGTGAGATCATGACCCGAGCCGGAGTTGGATGCTTAACTGACTGAGCCATCCAGGTGCCCCTATCTTTTATCAATTCTGGAAAATCACTGGTCACTATATCTCCCATATTGTCTCTTCTCCTTCCTTCTTCCTTTTTGAGAATTTGAGTAGGCATCACCTCTAACTTTTTTCATATTTTTCCATTTCTTTCTCTTTTGGTGCACATTGTGGGTAAGTTCTGGCTGATTTTCTAGTTTACTAATTCTTACCTGTCAAATCTGCTGTTAAACCTACCAGTGAGTTTTACATTTCAGTTACTGTATTTTTGGTTTCTAAACCTTTTATTTGGCTCTTTTGCAAGTTTACTAGATTATTTAAGACAATAATTTTCTATTCCCTACATTCATTTTAAAGCTTGTCTTCTGTTTCTTTAAACACATTAGCATAGTTTTTTATGTTCTTTATCTGATAATTCCAATATCTGTTCTGTCTGAAGGTCTGTTTCTGCTCCACTGTTTTTCTTCGTTGTTTCTCATGGTGCCTGTCTTCTTGTGTGCTTGGTCAGCTGCTCATTTTCCTTTGAAAATTATTAATGAGAATTCTTTGAGACTTTGAACGCAGATGTGTGCCCCCTTTGGGAGTGGTTCTGGGCTCAGATTTCTCTATCTTCTTACTCTTTGAAGCTATTAAAAATGAAGCTCGAGTTTATTTGGTTCAGCAAATGCCTCAAGTTAAAAACAGCTTGTGTCCTTCTTAACTCTCCAGGTTTCTGCTTTCACTTAGGATTTTAGTATCTAGTTTCTTACTCTCTTGCCAACTTTTGGGAAAATGTTTTCTGTATTTTATCTAGTATTTTAAATCATTTTCCATAGAAGAGCTGTTAAATTCAGTTATTATTTCAATTGTTGAAATTATTATTTCAATTCAATTATTAATTCGCTGATCAGAAAAAACGCGAGCTTATCTGTTTCCTTTTAAAAGCACATCACATTTTCATTATGTTTTTGGACAAAGTCTTTAACTCAGTTTTTGTGTTCCTGAGAATCAGACCTTGGTCATTACATCTCAAATATTGCCTCTTCTGCTTCCAAATCAGACAATTAAAGGAGGCTTTTAATTTTTTGATGATCCTGTTATTGATTCGGTTGGTCTTTTCTGTTCCTTTTTTGGAGAACCAAACATGTACATGCCCACGCAGTATCAGCATCGTCACCACCCTGGTCATCCCCCTGTCCCCCCCTTTTTTTTGTTTTTGTTTTTGTTTTTGTTTTTGTTTTTGTTTTTACCCCTGGTGTTACTTTTGGTTATTTTTAATTAAAAAAAAAAAATACAGAGGGGTGCCTGGGTAGCTTAGTCGGTTAAGCATCCGACTTCGGCTCAGGTCATGAACTCGTGGTCTGTGAGTTTGAGCCTTGCGTCAGGCTCTGTGCTGACAGTCGGAGCTTGGAGCCTGCTTCGGATTCTGTGTCTCCCCCTCTATCTGCCCCTCCTCTGCTCATGCTCTGTCTCTCTCCCTCTCGAAAATAAACAAACATTAAAAAAAAATTTTTTTAATACAGAAAATTAACCCAGAAGTGACCTCAATGTGTTGTAGTATGACCCCCTACTCAGTGTATTTTAAACTTTATATACCAGTCCTTTTGGTTTGCGTTCTTACAGGCTTCCCAACTTTTACCTTTGGAATAAACCAACTTCCAGAAAATTGTGAGAATGTAGTCCACTAGCACCTGTGCACGATGAAAATAACCATTCTTAAAATTCATTCTGGGGCCGCCTGGGTGGCTCAGTCGGTTAAGTGTCTGACTCCTGATATTGGCTCAGGTCATGATCTCACGGTTTGTGGGTTCGAGCCCCACATCGGGCTCTGTGCTAAATGTGGAGTCTGCTTGAGATTCTCTCTCTCTCTCTTTCTCTCAACTCTCTCTGTCCCACCCCTGCCTGCACATGCACACGTTCTCTCCCTCTCAAATAAATACATGTAAAAAAAATTAATTCTGTAATTTGGGTGAGTATATTGACCTTCCTGTCCAAAAGCCATGTTCTGTCTTAAATTGCTATAAATGTCTACAGTGGTTCTCCTATTTCAAGTTCCTTGCTTCCCCCCCCCATGCATCTTTCCTCTTGTTCCTTCTGCCAGTTTAACCCTATCAGAGCCGAGGTGCGTGAATTCTTGATCGAGGCCTGTTCCTCTATACCTCTCATTGGTATCCATCACGGTGCAGAGCTGAGGTTTTATTCTGAGCAGAGTCATCCTGCAAATGTGCTTCGTTGCTTTAGCACCTGATAAGCAGGAGCATACCTGGTCCAGATACTGTGTGGTCTCCACAGCCTTCTAGATGGGAAGAACTTTGTTTGATGGATCCTGGGGAATGTTATGGAAAGACTTGTTTTCTTCTGTCTTCCCTACTGGGAATCTTTATGAAACCATTTCTTTTTAGCCTGCTCTGCTTTGTGCTTCCTGTTTCCAGCCTCTCTAAGGCCATTTTAGTCATAATTCTGATCATACCCTAGATTCTGTCCTTTTCTTGTTCGTAATTTTAGAATCACACCCCGCCATCCTAGAGAACGGGCCACTTATCCTGTTGAGCTGCTCCCCTCCTCCCTTGACCTGTCCTCCACCTTTTGTTCTTCTCCACAAACTCTCATTCTATTTTTTTCATCAGTCGGTTCTAGTTTAAAGCCCTCTTTGAAATCTGTTCTTTCCTTTCTGTATCATGCGAACCCCCTCCCTGCTGACTGGCTCTTTTTAGGGACGACATCCCATGAGCTACGAAGGTCCCTTCACAATAGACATTGTGGGAAAGGCCGATTTTAATCCCCTCTGTGACCCCAATTCTTTCAGCTTCTTCCCAATATCAGAAGCAGTTGGTGTCATTCAGAAAAGGCAGAGTGGATTCTCTGTTGAGAAATACAGGGCAGTGGTCAAAGGCTCGGGCAAGTTATGTGACGTCGTCTTCCTTTTTCTCCTTTCTTTCTCACTCGTTGTTTTGGCAACTGGTCGGGCTGTGTGTGCCTCGCGGAACATTAGATCAAGCTGGTAGATGGTGACACCATTACTGTTTTATTTTTTCCTCTTGGGAACAGTAGGTGCTTGCAGTGGCGTTCTCGGCCCTGAGAACACATGATTTCTCTTCCCCTGAGAAAAGGTTTCTCTTTCCAGTGCCTTCCCCCCCACCAACTCCCAGCTGGATCAGAGGAAAGAACGGAGGAAAGAGGCTTTTTTTTTCCTCTCTCTCTTTTATGTTGTCTTTTCAAACTATTGACTCTCCACCTACTTTATCGGTGGGCAGAATCCTCCTGTCTGCGTCTCTTTCTGAACATCAGCCTTGGTCACATGGACGCCCTCGGCTTTCAGCTTTGTATCCTTCCGTACACAGCCTTGGAGATATCTAGATTAAATCTGCACAGATTAAGAGCAGGCAGTGTTCTGAAAACTGGTGCATTGACTACGATAGAGTTGTCCTGAGGTAATATCTGCAGATTGTAAACTCTGGGGAGAGAGCTTTTTTCTCTCATTTTGGAGTCTCCTTCCACTGAGGATATACCTCTTTTGAGTCTTTTTGGCTGCTGATTTTATTTATTTTTTTTGTAATGTTTATTTATTTTTGAGAGAGAGACAGAGCACAAGCAGGGGAGGGGCAGAGAGAGAGGGAGGCACAGAATCCAAAGCAGGTTCCAGGCTCTGAGCTGTCAGCACAGAGTCCCATGCGGGGCTCGAACCCACGAAGCGCGAGATCATGGCCTGAGCCAAAGTCGGGCTGTCAACTGACTGAGCCACCCAGGCACCACTGGCTGCTGATTTTAAAATAAGTTCTTAGCTCAAGTCTGCTATTACTTGCCATTTGATGGTCATATCTGACTTCTTACCCTCGTCCTAGCTCATAAGCAAACTCCTAGTCTCCCTCTTTGCCCCAGAACTTTCTTGGCCTCTTCATTCCTCCTCTTTCTTTTCCCGAGTGCCCCTGGTTAGTCTACCCTGTTCAACTTTGCTACTCAGGACACTGATTTCTTTTGTTTCTCATAGGTGTTGGACAACCAGATAAAGAAAGACCTGGCCGATAAAGAGACTCTGGAGAATCTGATGCAGAGACACGAAGAGGAGGCCCACGAGAAGGGCAAAATTCTCAGTGAGCAGAAGGCGGTAGGTATAAGGAATCACAAAGCCAGTTTTCAAAGGAGGGTTTTTGAAACATGCCTGGAATCACACACACGCAAGGGGAGTCCGTTCCAGCTGGTGAATTATTCTTCCTGCTTAATCCTGTGGAGTTCCTTGCCCACAGAAGGTTCTCTGCAGCTCCTTCCTCTCCTAAAAGCAGTAGGGGTGGTGGCTCAGGGTGGCCAATTTTGCCTTTCATACTCTTCTTGAAGGACTCACGCTGGTCTATGATTAGCGTTGTCCTTCACAAGGCCACCTGACAAACCGCCCAGTGGCCCTAGGTCATCCTTAAGTGCCTCCTTCCTACGCGCATTCACTCCTTTCCTTCCTAACCCGTGTAGGCGTGGGTTTTAGAAACCTTCCACTCCTCAGGTTCACCTGTGGTGCTTGTTAATCCACCTGCGACCTCAGACCCCACAGGGACTTGTCACATCAGAGTCTCTAAGGGAGGGTCCTGGGAAGTTGTATTTTTAACCAGCACCTTCCCCTCCTCCTTCCTGATTCTTATGATTTATTAAGTTGGCAAAACTTTGATGTAGAGTATCTAGGCAACGGTGGCCGGGTATGGAGGGATCGCTTAGAAAACGACAGCCCCATGGGCGATGAGAAACATGAGTTTGCAGGTTCAAGTTAGAGGCTCTGGCAGGCCCAGGGCCCATGCAGATGACACACGGTTTAATGAGGCCTGCTTCTTCACAGAATGACGGGTTCCTAAGTTGGTCCTTCTATGTGGTTTTAATGCAGGCGGCTTGGGTAGTGTGGGGATGTGTCATCTCTGTTGGAGAAAACTGAGTGCCATTGTCTGGGCAGTAAGACCTGTGACCCTCAGGGTACAGTCCAGTCACCTCCCTTGTTACCTCTGGTCAGATCGCCTACATTTCAGAGGAGCCTTTTACCCGGCCCCACGGCCTGAGTTAATCTCATTCTGGTAGAACTGTCTGTGTGTGAGGTTTCAAAGGCCGCCCTGTGTTTCAGATGATCAATGCTATGGATTCCAAGATCAGATCCCTGGAACAGAGGATTGTGGAACTCTCAGAAGCCAATAAACTTGCAGCAAACAGCAGTCTTTTTACCCAGAGGAACATGTAAGTATTCACATTCTACCTGCGTGCATGATGACACATTGGTCTTCTCTCCTGGGGCATAAACTTCATTCTTCTGTCTGATGAAGCCAGAGCAGATTTAATTACTTCTGTAGTTTGTCCCAGACCTGGTTATACTTGTGTAACTTTGCCTTCTTTTACATGTCATTCTGCCATGCCCTTTCTTTGGAGCTGGGTTTTCTTAAATACTTCAAATTGCCAACAGATTTCAGAGTGCTTTGCTCTCTCTAATGAGGGCTATTAATAGGTGGCTTTTGGAAAGCTGTGGTCCTTGTTCCCCAGACTTGCCTCCCATGATTAGCCTGGTTGGGCCATCCGTCCCGCTGGTAAGTCAGGCCCGGGGGCATGAGGTTTGTAAGGATTCCCCGTGTTCTAGGAGAACTTTGATTTTAATCTTCTCCCCCAAAGAATTAGCATCTCCGGGACTTTGTTCCCCTCTTAGATACGTCTCTTGAGAGATCTAAAACATTCCCATTTTCACCTAAACCGGCTTAGTAGGCCGCTTTTGGGTCTTTAAGTCATTCTAGGTTCTGATACTTGTGAGCAGTCTGGTGGGGAGGTGAGCAAGGCCTGTGGACAAGCGGAAGGAGTACCTTCCTTCTCCTCATCGCTCTTTCTTCCCCAGGGCCTGCCTTCATGAGTTTTGGGGCAGTCTTGTACTCTAAAGTGGCCCCTTTCTGCTCCTAGACAGACTCAAAAAAAAAAAGTCTACCATAGGAGGGAAATGTTAGTGTCCCTTGCATCCCCTGGGACCTTCCTGTAGCCAATAGATGAGGGCCTCTGAACAGTGAGGACCGAATGGGCCCCAGCCCCCCAAACTGGGATCATGCACACGAGGCTGAGTCCAGACCAAGCTAACCTGGCAATGACCATCCATGCCCACTTACAGAGACGTGCTGCTCTCTGTTTCTGTGTGCCCCTTCTGAGCGAACGTGCTCACCTCTAACAAGACTGTGATTTTGCTTGGCTTCTCCCACCACCCCCACCAGGAAGGCCCAGGAAGAGATGATTTCAGAACTCAGGCAGCAGAAGTTCTACCTGGAGACACAGGCAGGGAAACTGGAGGCCCAGAACCGAAAGCTGGAGGAGCAGCTGGAGAAAATCAGCCACCAAGACCACAGCGACAAGAACCGGCTGCTGGAGCTGGAGACGAGGCTGAGGGAGGTGAGAGCGAGGGGCCCTCCCCCAGGAGGATTCGCTGGGGGGTGGGGCTCCAAACCCAGCCAGGTGTCAAGCGTCCGTCAGTCAGTATATACACGAGAGGTGTCATGCGTCCCCGATCTGGGTTAGAGTCCCACTTGCACTTGTGAGTTTTGTAACCTTGGGTAGCCTGGTTCTCTCTGCGCTTCAGGTCTCTCATCTGTCAGATGGCCATGATAATGGATCTTCCCGCTAGGGTCACATGAGGATGATGTAAACGGGTGTGTTTTTCAAACTGGAGCCGGGAGGGCAGAGTGATTCCTCCCTTATCCTGATTTAGCAAGGGTCACGAGGGTCATGTATTTGACTGAGTCCATGCTTGGGAGTTTAGCACTCGGGTACGTAGGGTGGCTTCATGACAGTGGAGCGGTCTCCTAGTGACAGCGGAAGATGAAAAGACAAATCTAAATCTTAGGTTTGATGGAAGGTGGTTCACTTCAGAGATATAAGGAAGCTGGGAAACATAGCCAAGTTTTGGGGAGGAAAATACAACACATTTGGTTGTAGACACATTGAGGGTGATTGAGGCTGTGAAGTTACATGTGGAACAGTACTCACTGTGTATTTGTTAAATGCCTTGCTATGTGCCAGCAGTGGTGATAAGACAGACCCCATCTCTGGTCTTGGGGGCTGTCGGCTCGCAGGCAGGGTTGGCTGGTTGGACAGAGGAGTGCAGGAGAGGGGTCGTCGGGAGTAGGACATCCCAGCTGGGAGAGGAGACACAGTTCCCGGAGCCTCGTAGGTCTTGGGTAGTTGTGATGGAATTCTTCAAGGAGCAGATGGTCTCTCTCAAGGAAAAGGCTGTTAAGCAGACAGAGGTCTGAGGACTAACCTTGGGGAATACTCATGGGTTTTTTTTGTACTGCAGCGTGAAAATGAGGCCAGTCCCCCAAAGGACAGGAAAAAAAAAATGCATTGTCTCGTGTTTTTCAAGGGTGGTCCAGGTGTACATGGGTCCTTTAGGATCATCTGGTGTGTCTTTTGAAATGCAGATTCCTGGGTCTCTTAGCTTTTTTTGAATGAAATAGGATGTGGGGGGACAGGGGGAGCTGGGATTTGCATTTTTAGCAGTCTCCAGGTGATTCTGACACTTCCAGAATGGTGGTTCTGGGTTGTCCGGAAGCCTTGGATGGTGGTTTAAGTTTTATTATCCAGGCTATATTTTTACTGTTCAGTAAGTTTAACAACATTTCCCTGTGGTGTCAGCCTTAAGAGTGTGAGTGTAAATAACTCCGATTTCTTTGAGCGTGGGAACACTGGCTGTCTTGCCTTCCCTTTCCACAAATGTCTCTCTTACTGCGGCACCTGTCCTGCCTCTGTCGCTCATCTGGACAATTAAAATGCCCCAGGAAAAACGAGTTGCTTTTTTCTTTTCCCTTGAATCTGTTTTTTTTTTTTTTTTTTTTCCTTTTGAATCGATCCAGCTAGCTCCCCCAAGGAAGGTGGGGCAACCTAGAATGTTTATAGGAGGCTCAGTGCTGTCACACCCCCTGGGAGTTCTGGAGCTTAGCTTTAAACATGACAAGGCTGGTCCACCTTCTCTGCTGCCTGCTGCTACTGAGTTTGGGGGCAGAGGCCTCTCCACCTTAGAGGGCCCTGGGCCTCCCCGACCCTGTGTGTGCAGTGTGAGGTCTTCCCTAGCGAAGTGTGTGGAGTGGCAAAGGTGCAGGGCCCGGGGGGGGGGGGGACTCCTCCTGTCTTTGCATGGCGTCCTGCTCACCCACCTCCACATGACTCGCTGTCACCTGCCTCCCTTGGTTCTGCCAAGTGGTCTCTGGGGAATGTTTCAGCCCGCCGGTGGAGTCACTGCCTGCTCTGACTGCTGGCATATTAATAAGACAAACAGCAAGTAGCAGACTCTTGAGGCAGACTTCTGGGTTCGAAGCCAGCCCCGCCATTGCTGAGCTATGTGACATTTGCTCAGCCACTTAGTGTGTCAGCGCCACAGCGTGCTCGTGTGTCAAATGGAGGTGATAGTAAGCAGTGCCTCCCTCTCTGGGTTGTCACGGGATGAGATGAGCTAAAGGAGTGCCTGGCACCTTGCGGGTGAGCCCCGAGTTCACTGCCATCAGTTCGCCGCCATCTTCACAAGCGGGAGAGCGCAGCCTTGGCTTCAGCTGCTGCTGACTGACTGGCTAAGGGCTCCCAGATCTAGATCACCAGCCCACACCTTTCTCGTGAGTCTCTGACCCACTGTCCCAGTAGAGGTTAGTTAGACACCTCCACCTGGATGTCTCCCTCGCTGCCCAAGTTCATCACATCAACACCGAATTTCTTACCTTTCTCCTCAGACTGGCTCTTCTCATGTTCCCTGGTGTTCTCTGGCGTAACAGTGGTCTCACTGCGCAGAGCACCTGCCCAGAAGCTCAGGTGTCACTGTCAACTCCCCTCTGTCCTGTGTCTCTTGCCCCACCTCAAATGCACCACAAAATCTTGTTGGCTCTGTAGGCTTAATCTTTTATAAGCCTTCTCTTCATCCTTAAGGGACTTGGGTGTCACCTTTTCCAGGGACCCTTCTCTGGATAGAACATCTCCTTTGCGTCCCCCTGGCCTTCTTTGTCTAGATCGTCACGTTGTGTACCTCTTGGAAGAACCAGTTAGACAGTGAACTTTCTGAGGGCAGCAGACACCTCTTATTTGCTTGACGTCCCCAAAGTCTGACACAGGGTCTGGTCCCTAGGACAACCTTGTCAGTGTTTGTTAGGTCAGTAGATTAGGCCATGGTCTCCCACATCTTTATGCCTTTGGATGTCTTGGTTCTTCTGCTTGGAATTTTCTTTCCTGTTTGCTCATTTGGCTCCTGTAAATTCTTCAATAAGTACACTCAGAGTTACCTTCTTTATTCTCCACTGTGTGCCCACGACGTCCCTACATATTCTGACCGTTACACTTGACCACATATATGGTAATAGTTGGTTTTCATTTCTCCTCCAACTCAGAGGCAGAAACTGTCTTTCCTCTTCATATTCCTTTTTATGTGGAAGTTGCTGAGTAAACTCTTCTTGAATGAATGAAACATTGAGTAGATAGAAGGATAGATGGGCAGATGGAGGAAAGAATGATTAGCTCACAATGTGACCTAATGTGGGTTACCTAATGCGAACGAATCAGAGCAGGAATTCATTGAACTGAACAGAAGCAATTCAATTGAGTTGAACAGAATTCAATTCTGGTTGTTTCATTTTTATCCCAATTGTAAAGGTGTCCTTGTTACCAATATGGTGTTATTTATAGTCATTTACTTTTAAATGCTTTTTTTGTATTATTTTTTTTAAATTTTAGAGCATGAGTGGGGAAGAGGGGCGGGGGGGGGGCAGGGAGAGAGAGAATGAGAGAGAGAGAGAGAGAGAGAGAGAGATTGGAAGGGAGGGAGAATCTCAAGCAGGCTCCATGCTCAGCGTGGAGCCCGACGCAGGGCTCGATCCCACAACCCTGGGATCGTGACCTGAGTCAAAATTAGAAGTTGGGCGCTCAACTGACTGAGCCACCCAAGCACCCCTTAAATGCTTTTCTAATTAGAGTATTTGTCATACTTTTCATTTGAGACTCTTGCTGTGTGCTTTTTCTTCTGAAGCCTCCCCAAGCCTTTGAATATTTGGAAGTAAGGGATGCTTCGTATAGACATTCTCTTACACGTTCTTACTTCTGGTCATTTTTGAGACTCCTGAAGTCAGGTCCATTTTACGGCATTTCCTCCCTCTCAGTTGAGTGCTGAGAATTTGAATCCATGACCACATCAATCAACCAAGGTGTAGGTTGAACGGCCAGTTGCGTCTCAGCTAGTTAGGGTCAGTCAGTTAGCTTGACTAGTCGGTTGCGTTCTCTGTAGTTAGGGTCGACTGACCGTGAGTGTGTGTGTCTCTCTCTCCGCCCCTCTCAGGTCAGTCTAGAGCACGAGGAGCAGAAACTGGAGCTGAAGCGTCAGCTCACAGAGCTGCAACTCTCCCTGCAAGAGCGCGAGTCCCAGCTGACGGCCCTGCAGGCGGCCCGGGCGGCCCTGGAGAGCCAGCTTCGCCAGGCCAAGACCGAGCTGGAGGAGACGACGGCGGAGGCGGAAGAAGAGATCCAGGCGCTCACGGTAGGCCTGGGGACGGGCACCTTCAGGCTCCTCCAGGCCTCAGCCGGCACGAGCATGGCGCTGAGGAGACCTGCTCCCTCATAGAAATCCCAAGAGAGAAAAAGCAATCCCTTAGAGATATGTAATGAGCAGAAAGCGGGCTTACATAAGCTCCTCCCTCATGAGAATTGGTATACTGCATCAATTGGTTAACATCTGACCTTTTCTTAGTATCTTGAGAAGTTCCTCTTCTATTTATACGTCTTCCCTCTTTTTAAAATAATCATCATTGTATTTAAAATTTTAGTTTGAGCCGAAGTCCATTTTCCTGGGTCTTCTACTTAGGTTTCAATAATCGTTAAAAAAAAAAAAAAAAAAAAAAAAAAAAAATCTTCTACCTTATCGTAGTCTTTCTACCACATTTCTATTTTTGTATTGGTTAACCTCATTTGTGTTACTTTTTTTTTTTTTTAAAGCTGTACATTCTGCTTCAAGTCTTATGTACGCATCTCGTATGTTCTGGATGGAAAAGATTCTTCTGAATGAGAGTCTTTCTCTAAGAGGGACCTGGCCTCTCTGCTCATTGTGAGACACTAGTTTATTCAACTGAAGAGTGTGCTTAGGAAGTAGAACTTGAGGAGAAGGGAGGGTGACGCTGGATTTAGACCTTAGTTCTTTCTGGAAGTCTAAAAATAGGACGTTTTGGGTCAATTTCCCACAGTTGATCCTTCTCATGGGGGCTGACCCAGGCTGGTAAAACTGACAAGAATCTTACATATAAAAGGCCAGCGTATCAACTTCCAGTGGAAAAAAGAACCACCGAGCTGCCTGGGATACTCCGGGTGGCTAATCTTCACATTTTTTCCCCCCTTCAGAGAAGTCTTCTCAAAAACCTCATTTCTCCTGGAAGGGCCGCTTGGTGGACCTGGACTCGGCACAGAAAGCCGAAGGCGTTTAATGGCTAGTATCAGCCAAGCAAGTACATCGGTGGTAGTAACATAGTGTACTTGCCAAGTGCACAGACACAGTCATGCCTGCTGGTCAGGGTACCCTCTTCCGTGGGCAGGGCACAATGCAGCTGATTGGGTTTTAGTGTTTTCTAAAATAAGGTAGCTCGGTGGGTACCTTATTCACTCTGATTCATCTTGGATGCTGTCCCCATTTCCATCAGCGAACATCTCAGCATCTCTTAGAGTGGGGTTACTTCTACAGATGGCCATGCACATTTGTTGCTTATGATTTACCCTGTTTGAAAGTAATGTGTGTACTTCTTTTTCTTTTTAAAAACCGATCTCATCCTTAGAAGTTACCTTCTGTTGTTGGCTTTGGGGACCCCATTATCTGAACCAAATTGGGAGCGTGATCTGACAGTGCCAGGCTCCTTATAGACCTGTCTAGGGCAAGGGGGTTTCCAGGATCCTGGGGATACGGATTAACTCCTGCATAGGAAGTACGTGTGCGTCCCAGATTTTCCAGGACTTTCACCAAGTTCAGATATTGATTGCAACCTTAATTTCTATTGTCCCCGTGAGAACACTCATTCTGTGATATGCTATGTGTCCTCAGTACTTGGTTTGGCGAACAAAACAGTCACGATATCTTTTTATTTATACTCTGCCTTGTTTCAAAATGGATTCAGAGCAGTTTGGGAAGATATAAAACAGTATAACAAGATAAAATAAGAAAGAAAAGGCATAGAGAAAATAAGTCTATATAAGAAAAATATGGAGGTAGGAATGAAATGAATATAAAAGACTGTGTGCCAAGAAGACTTATGTGCTTTCTGGAACTGGGTAGATGAGGAGGGAGACAGCCAGATAGCATTTCTTAGCTGCTACAGGAGGCACCTAAAATCTTACCACGGTTATATTGAATGCATTGTATATTAATATTGTCCCCCCTGTATGAACCACCCACGCTCTGAAAGATAGAGGAGACACCAGTAATCTAATCCATACTTAATGAATCCTCACCATGTGCCTAGTGCTGTGTCTTTAGCCTTTTCTCCCCAGGGGATTGGCCTGTAATTCCTCAAATCCTTTTACTTTGGAGCGGAGGAGAAGGACACATTTATCTCACTGCTCTGTTGGGATTGGGAGGGAGGGTGGTGGCATCTTATCCTGCCCATTCAGAAGGAGGAGGGTATAAAATAGAGCATGTGTCACTGCTGTTTATCTGTGGGGAAATTAGTCTTTAAATCCTGCCTTGCTGCTGGTTGGAATGTGCTGTGTCTAATGGCTGCTGGAAGCCTTCACAGCAGCAAGTCACGACTTAATTTAGTCAGATGAGATCACTGCCTCCGAGCATCTTATGAAAAAAATAAAGAAACAAACCTCCCTAAGTCTAGAAACTAGGGCTCTACCACCCTTGCAGATGAAGATGCCTTGGAAAACAGGGCTTTTTTTCAAAGTGATGGCAGGGAAAAATACCTTACAGCTGTTTGTAGCCTATTGTGCAGGAATCCAAACCCCATATCAACTTGCCTCAGTCCAGTTTTGAGGCCATGGGTCTTCCCCCTGCCCCTCCCTTCGATTATGTCCCATGGACGTGGTGATGGACCCCATGCAGCTGTTGCCTGAATGGCTTTGTTGAATTTGTTCTGAAGAATGTATTTTCTGAAAGAAAGAGAAAATGGCCATAGATGCAGTACCCTGACTCGGTCTCATTGTTCAGGCCCAAGTTCGGGCCCCCCACATAAGCATCAGTCAAATTAAATCAGCTGGACCTAAAATGGTCTAGGAGATTTGCGAACTTCATAGCAGGCTGTTTTACCAATAAAAGAGAATAGTCAAATGGGCTATTGTTGCTTAATTTTAAGAGGCAGCCATCTCCTGGCCAGGGTAGGGAGCAGTTACTCTGGCTTCTGCCCCTGGAGCAGATTAGATGCAACCCAGTACCGTTGACTCCCTCCACTGCAGAAGTGCTTTGGGGCCCACTGGGAAGCGACTGTCGGTCTCCTTCGTGTTTTCTTGCTACCCACTCCAACTTTAGCCATCCTGTCAATTGAGTTTGCTTGGAGATTCAGTGGCCATCAAAAGTGGAGAATGAATCAAGGTGGAGGCCAACAGGAGAGTCATATTTAAACAAAAAGCCATGCTTTTAAGGTGCTTCAATGCTTCTTGGTGGAAGAGAGAATTTTCCACCTCGACTTGATATTTAAGACCCCATCCCTTCATCTGAGGAAGAGAATTTGATGTTCCTTGACATGTTTCTTGCACACTTTAGAGCAGACAGATGTGTGATGTGATGTGCCATTCCGAATGTGGATGCAGGGAAAGGCGTGGTGTAGGCACCGTGTACATCAGCATTGACTCCACGACGCACACCTCGTGTCCCTGTCCTCACGTTCTTTTACTGATTTGGTTAAATGACTAATGCTGCATAATCAAGAGTCCAAAGCTAGAGGCACTAATGAAAGGAGTGATCCAGCATAGCGTGATCATGGGATCCCAATGTCATCCTCTTTGGTTTGTTAAAATCATGAGTCTGCATACTCTCATTTGTTTTACATAAATATCAATCCTTGTATTTAATTAAGCAAGCCACTGGCATGATAAGCAAGATACAGAATTGGGGGCATGTGTGGAAGCCTGAGTGTTCTAGAATCCTGACCATGGGCCCCAGAAGATGGTCAGACATCTAAACACTAGTTTCCTTTCTCCAGTTCTGCATGGAATTTTTCTCTCATCAAGACTGCATTAAATTCTCTTTTTTTCTTCCTCTTGTAACTTTCTTTAAATCAGTGAAGACCTAAGTACTCCTAAAAAAGAGTGCCTCTCTAGTCTTTAGGCTGTAGCCTGTGCATTCTTCCTAATTGCCCCCCAACCCTTAGGTCAGCAGTTCTCAAAGTGGGGTCAGAGGATCCCTTGGGGTTCCCAAAGTTCATATTATTTTCTTTTTTTTTTTTTTTTAACGTTTATTTATTTTTGAGACAGAGAGAGACAGAGCATGAACAGGGAAGGAGCAGAGAGAGAGGGAGACACAGAATCTGAAACAGGCTCCAGGCTCTGAGCTGTCAGCACAGAGCCCGACAGGGGGCTCGAACTCACGGACCGTGAGATCATGACCTAAGCCGAAGTCGGACGCTTAACCGACCAAGCCACCCAGGTGCCCCTATTTTCATAATAATACTAAGATGTCATTTGGCATTTTTCAGTGTGTTAACATTTGCATTGGTGGTGCAAAAGCAATGCTATTTTAAAAGAAAGAATAAATGTTTGAAAAAAAATCTCCATTTTAATTTCTTAAGTGATAAATATAGATAAATATAACCCACATAAACAAAAGCTCTTCAGGGTCCTTTGAAGAGTGTAAATATTTATTCCCCATAGCACCTGATATCCAATTAACACTCAAATATTTCATTAAGAGAATCTAAAGACTGTCTTACATATTTTCTTATCTTTATATACAGTATTGTGTGAACTTTTGTTGTGTGCTTGCTTTACAACTTATTTCAAAGAAACATAAAACATGTTTCTTGACATTTTCTTGCTCAGATCAGTTCAATAATTGTTAAATGCTTATAGAATCTCCAGCAGTCATAATAGGATCAGTTCTACATTTTGTGTTTATATTTCACAGTCAATGATAAATCAAGTCATAATGATCCTCAAAGAGGATTGCCATTTGATATGTCAGAATGATCCAGAGGCCTCATAATGGTAGATTTTAATGGAAATGAAACAGTATTAGTGATTGAAATATCAGACTACATTGGGGGAAGTTAAACACGTTTTTAAAGGAGTAGTGTTATTTGGAAAATCTATTAATAAAAAAGTTGAATAGGGCCTCTCTTCCTAAGTCAAGGCCAGTGAGTTTTTTCATGGTCACTGCTTAGGCTTTGAAGAAGTTCATTTTGAAGGAGTTCACTCTACTGTCAGCTTCCCGTTTCTGTCTTTGAGAGATTTCACACCAAATAGTCATTTAAATCAGGGGTTGGCAGGCAACAGCCAATGGGCCAAATTCAGTATGCTCCCTCTTTTATGTAAATAAAGTTTTATTGGAATACCCACTTGTTTTCACATTGTGTATGGCTGTTTTTCTGCTATGAGATCAGAGATGAGTAGTTGTGAGAGAGACCGAATGGCTCTCAAAGCCAAAAATATTTACTGCCTGGTCCTTTAAAGAAAAAAATTTGCTCATTCATGCTCTTAGGTTTGTTAACGTAGGGACTTATTCTTCCTAGGGAGAATCCATGCCTTTTGTCCTTGATGATTAGTAAGTGTACTCGAGGGAGTTGGATGGTCTTTGGGGGCCAGGCTGCTGCTTACAGCAGATGAGATTTCAGTGGTAGAACCATGTTCCCATTTTGGATAAATGGTATTCATGCCCCATTAAATCAGTAAATCTCTTGTATGATTGTTGGGCCTGAAGCAGATTGATTTTTGGGAAAAAAGATAGTCTGATAAGTTTTCCATAAAAACGTGGGCTAATTATGTGGAGAGTCGATTCTTTTTTTTTTTTTTAACGTTTATTCATTTTTGAGAGACACAGAGCGTGAGTGGAGGAGGGGCAGAGAGAGAGGGAGACACAGAATCCGAAGCAGGCTCCAGGTTCTGAGCTGTCAGCACAGAGCCCAATGTGGGGCTTGAGCCCATGAACCATGAGATCATGACCTGAGCTCAAGTCTGATGCTTAACCAACTGAGCCACCCAGGCACCCCTGGAGAGTTGATTCCAAATGATAACTTTTTATTTATGAATCTGTGAGTCTGTACAGCCTAAAAACAAAACATTTTCCAAGTGCTCTTTAATCTTTTGTGTAGATTTATATTTCTGGTTTTCATTTTCCTTTTGCCTGAAGGACTTTCTTTACCATTTCTTACAGTGAAGGTGGCAAATTCCTTCAGCTTTTCTATATCTGAAGAAGTCTTTAATTTCACCTTCATTTTTGAAGGGTATTTTTGCTGGGTATATAATTTAGATTGACAAATTTTAAGAGTTTTTTTGTTTGTTTGTTTTTCCTTTCAGTGCTTTAAAGATGTTCTACTGACTTCTAACTTGCTTTAGCCCCCTTTCCCTCCCCGTTTTTTAACCCACTTTTTGGTGAGAAATCTGACTTCCATTTCTCTGTATGTAACTTGTGTTTTTCTCTGACTGGCTTTAAGCTTTTTCTCTTTATTACTAATTTTACTCAGTTTGATAGTGAGGTGATGTAGCTTAATTTTCTTCATGTTTCTTGTGCTTGGGGTTCTTTGAACTTTTTGCATCTGTGGGTTTATGGTTTATCTGCTGTTATAAATTTATAATATTAATTTATGGCAAGTAGACATACTAGAGAATACATCAAAGCTCTAAAAGAGAGAGAGAGAGAGAGAGTGCAAGCTGGGGAGGGGCAGAGAGAGAGGGAGACACAGAATCCGAAGCAGGCTCCAAGCTCTGAGCTGTCAGCACAGAGCCTGACGAGGCAAACCCATGAACACAAGATCATGACCTGAGCCAAAGTCCGACGCTTAACTGACTGAGCCACTCAGGTGCCCCACACCTCTAAAATTTTTGACTTAGTTCTTTTATAGACCTTCTGGTGGAGACTAATTTTTTTTAAGAGAAAGGCCACTTTTGCCTTTGTCCCAAATTAGATTCTTCTTTGAGGTTTCATAGCTAAGCAAATGATACCCTGTCTCTCAAGTCAAAGATCTCTCAGGGCATCTTTGACCCTTCCTTTTCCAATGTCTGCAGCAAGTCTTATTTCCTATGCTTCCAAAAGAGAACTCACTTCCATCCACTTCTCTGTGCCTTGGCCGCCATCCTACTCCAGACCACCATCATCTCCTTCTTGAATGACAGCAACAGCCTCCTCTGGTTTCCGTGCTGCTTTCTATTTCTATTTCCGTGCTGTTTCCTATTTCTATCTGTTCTTCCTACAGCATCCACAAAGTGACAAGCAGATCATTTCCCTCTACTTTTTAAAATCTCCATTGGCTTCTGATTAATGGTATTTTGAATGAAACCCAGACTCCTTTCTGGGCCTTCAAGTGACTTGGTCCCTGCCTGCCTCTCTACCATAATCTTGGGCCACATTTTCCTTCTCTTGCTGTGCTTTAGCCAAAAATTGTTTGACCACTACCCACCGAGAATTCATTTACCCTACAGTCTAATACAAGGGAGCATATATATATTCTTTCATTGATTCCAAAGTATGTAAAATCAGGATCCATCTTAGTCATAGCTGATCTATGACTCTCTAGTCACATGGACATAAACATGTCATAGCTTATTCAACAACACCTTTTTTTTTTCTTAATGGTACATAAAATTGCCATGTCTTACAGTTGATAGCATCTTAAATGTAATGAATTATGGTATTGGAAACAGAAGTTTTCTGTGACAGTGCTTCACTATCCAAGGGCACATCCCAGTGTTGTCTATTCTTTTTTATTCCATTTCATTGGATAAACCAAAATAGAAAAGCAACACACTTGTCATACTCGCTATTGGGTCGCAGCTTGAAGTTTGAAAAAGCCATTCAGGCCTTTTTTTGTTCATCGAATGTCCCAAACATTTTCTCACTTCAAGATTTGTGCCCTCTTCCTTTTCCTGTCCTTTGCCTGGCTGGCTCCCCATTATCCTACAGGTGTCAGTTTAAGTGGCACCTCTTCAGAGAAGCCCTCCTTGACTACCCCACCTAAGTAAGTTCCTTTCTATCCCCCTTATTCTTTTTTCCTGCACCCTGTTTCTTTCAGAGCCTTTGTCACTGTTTGTAATCATGCACTCGTTAACTTTCCATCCTCCCCCACTGAAGGAAGGTAACTCCACATATACTATGTCATGCCACAGTGGATGGAATAGCATGTATGCTCACCAAGTCCTTGAAGGTCAACTGAACAAATGCTGCTGTTTGAGAGCAGCTCTGCCTTGGAGAAAGCCTTTCTATTTACCTCAAGGTCAATGTGGGATTTCTGAATCTCAGCAGCTTTTGATTAACAAGAAGAAAAATCCCTAGCTTGTCCTGGCTGGTGTGTGTGTGTGTGTGTGTGTGTGTGTGTGTGTGTGTGTGTGTGTTTGCATGCATTTTGCATGCATGTGTGTGTCTCTCAGGGAGTAGCCTAGCGAGGGGTCAGCTGGAAGAAAGAGGGAAAGGTTAAGAATGGGGAGTAAACAAAGGAAAGAGAGTAAAAACTTTATCCTTTCATTTTTTTTTCCTTTTCTTCCAAAGTCCCCAGGCATTCATATAAACATTAAGTGTATGTATACAGGTGTGCCTGTGTGGTCTAAATAGTCGTTGTTACTAACCCAGCATCATATATTCCTGTAACTTTAACTTCTCATGTTTGACATGACTTGATTAATTAGTTCTTTGAAAACCAGATGTTTGGGCAGCTGCAACAATATTCTTGGCTTTCTCGGTAAATTGCTCTTTTCTTCATTTGGCCCATAGCATGTAGAATTGTACCCTCTGCTGTGAAAAATTTATAATCGACTTCTTACCTTTTAGGCACATAGAGATGAAATCCAGCGCAAATTTGACGCCCTTCGTAACAGCTGTACTGTGAGTATTAAAACTAAAGATGATTAAAATAACACGAGACTAAAACGGGCAAGGGAGAGGGGGTATCTCTTACAATATCCCTGACTGATTTTTGTTACAAACTTTCATCTTGAAGCAGTTAATGTGGTCAAACTGATTGGGAGTTTCTGAGCACCAGATAACTCCAGTTTCTTGGGTTCCTGCCAGTTTTTAAAATTCAAAACCGTTCTTCATGTTTGGGGAAGGATAGTTGGAGTGGTGGAAATAATTCTCACTGCAGAACCACTAATCGGTTTCAGTCGCTGCATTGTAAGTCCTAGGGCGGCTCCCCCTCCACCCCAATGTAGAAGGTTCCGAAGCTGGTCCCAGCCAGACCCTGTCCAGACGCTGGAGGCAGGTAGCATCTGCAACGGCTCCTCCAGCCTGCTGCAGCTATGGAGAGGGAAGACGTGCTGTGGACCTAGAAATTTTAAGTTCCCAATGGGCAAAATAAAAATCTAGGGCTTTTGGGGAGATATCATGTATATGGAGAGAAGTAAATTCTGCGAGCAGGTAAGTATCATGCTTAGATTATGTGATGGGGTAGGGTCAGCAGAAGCTAGGTCTGTTTTTGATTATACAAAAAGACTGAAATAAGCCCCTTTCAGAAGATAAGATGTTTTCCTTATTCAAGGTTCCACTTCCTTTATTTGGTACGGTCATCACTTTATTACCTTCTTAGTTCTCAGTCAACTTGTCTCCATTTGTAGTATTCACATCTGTGAATGTCTGGAAACCAACCCCACCCCACACATACATATTTTCTTTCTTTCTTTCTTTCTTTCTTTCTTTCTTTCTTTCTTTCTTTCTTTTCATATTTTATTGCCTTGTAATGGAACTTTTTCTTTCCTCTTTATCTACTATAAATAGGATGCTAAGTCTGGTCAGTGTATGGTTTCCCCCTTCATTTAGTTACAAAATACACACTGTAAGGACACCTGGGTAGCTTGGTCAGTTGAGCATCTGACTTTGGCTTAGGTCACGACCTCATGGTTTGTGAGTTCGAGCCCCCACATTGAGCTCACTGCTGTCAGCCTGTCAGCACAGAGCCCGATTTGGATCCTCTGTCCCCCTCTTTCTGCCCCTCCCCTGCTGTACTCTCCCAAACATAAATATATATATATATTTATGTAAAAAAAAAATATATAAATATATATATATACACACACACATATCTTTTAATATGTTTAAAAAATAAAAGATAGGGGCGCCTGGGTGGCGCAGTCGGTTAAGCGTCCGACTTCAGCCAGGTCACGATCTCGCGGTCCGCGAGTTCGAGCCCCGCGTCGGGCTCTGGGCTGATGGCCCAGAGCCTGGAGCCTGCTTCCGATTCTGTGTCTCCCTCTCTCTCTGCCCCTCCCCCGTTCATGCTCTGTCTCTCTCTGTCCCAAAAATAAATAAAAAACGTTGAAAAAAAAATATTTAAAAAAAAAAAAGATATACTGTAAAGTGCATGAAGTACGCTAATCTTACAGTGCAGTTCAATGAAATTTTTACACATATGGACAACATGTAACCACAACGTGCATCAAGATCCAGAACATTTTCAACCCCCAGAAGGCTCCCTCATGCCCTCTTCTTATCATCATCCTTTGCCCCAAAGGGTGACCTCGGTTCTGTCCTCTGATACCAGAGATCACTTTGGCCAGTTCTTAAACTTCAGACAAATGGAATCACAGAGGATGTGTTCTTTTGGGTTTAGTTTTTTTGTCTCAAGTTATCTGTGGGGTTCATCCCTGTCGTTGCATCCATCAGGAGTTTGTTCTCTTTCATTAGTATGGTGTGTGGCGTTGCCAGTGGATGCGTAGAACTGAAGTTTGTCTATCCATTCTCCTGCTGATGGTCATTTGGGTTACTGCCGTTAGGAACACAGTTGTGTAGAAGCACTGTTATGTAAGTCCCTTGGAGGCTGTCGGCACCTGTTTCTGATGAGCATATACCCAAGAGCAGAGCAGCTAGTGGGTCATGAGATGCGCCTCTGATTGACTCTAGCAGGTACCCGGCAGATAGATTTTTGGTTTGTGTCTCCCGATGCCGATGGCTGCATCAGGGGTGGGCCTGCCTGAAAAGCATCCCCGACTTCCTCCATTCTGCCTCCCTTCCTTGAGGAGCGGATGCATTCTGTTCCTGTACTCTCGTGCCGCCACTTTTTTTAAGTCTCTTACCGTCTCAGTTTCTTATTTTATGCAAGGGTTATTTGCTTTTATTACATACATGCTCGTAAATGATCACTGAATAAAACATAGATCATTTTATGACCGTGATTTTTTTTTATATTACTATTTTTTCCTAAAATAAGCTTGGATAGGTTTTAAATGTGTACATCGTTAATCCTTCATCTGGAGTTTTCTCTTTTTTTAGTCTTTTGGCATAACAGTTTTTTTTTTAATTGAAGTATAGTTGACACACAATATTACATTAGTTTTTGCTCTATAGCATAGTGATTCAACAACTCTATATATTATGCTCAGCTCACCACAAGTATAGTTACCATCTGTCACCGTACAACACTATTATAATACCAACTATATTCCCTATGCTGTACTTTTCATCCCCATGACTTATTCATTCCATAACTGGAAGTCTGTATCTCCCACTCTCCTTCACCAATTTTACCCGTCCCTCCACCACCCTCCCTTCTGGCAACCATCAGTTCTCTGTACTTACGGGTCTGCTTCTGCTTTTTGTTTGTTTGTCTTGTTTTTTAGATTCCTCATGTAAGTGAAATCATGTGGTACGTGTCTATCTCTGTCTGACTTATTTCACTTAACATGATCCCCTCTAGCTCCATCTGTGTTGTCACAAAATAGCATAATCTCATTCTTTATACATGGCTGAGTGATATTCCAGTGTGTATGTGTGTGTGTGTGTGCGCGCGCGCACGCACACATGCACACATGCACATGGATGCCACATCTTCACAAAGCTTTTTTTAAAAACATCTTTATAGCTTTATTGAGGTATCATAGGAGCACAGTAACCTCAAGAGTTTTGAGATGTGTACACAACTGTGAAACCAGCGAAACAATCAAATTAATGAGCGTATCCATTACCCTCCAATGTTTCCATGTGCCCTTTGGTAAGCCTCCCTCCCCTAGATTTTTAAGTTAGAGGTTTGTTTTTTACTAGAATATGCCAATATGTAGAATGAATTTGGCTACTTTCTTTTTTTTTTAATGTTTATCTATCTTGAGAGAGAGAGAGAGCGAGCGCACATGAGCAGGGGAAGGGCAGAGAGAGAGGAAGACAGAGGATCCAAAGTAGGCTCTGTGCTGACAGCAGAGAACCCTATCTGGGGCTCAAACCTATGAACTGTGAGATCATGAGCTGAGTGAGATCATGACCTGAACCGAAGCTGGAGGCTCAACCGACTGAGCCACTCAGGCACCCTGAATTTTGTTACTTTCTCAACTTACGTAGCTTTTATATTGTCTTACTCACGTTTGCTTTTTTCTGGAGCAGTGACTTCTAATCCTTGATTTACTTAGTTCCGTCATTCTGTGGAGGAACCTTTGGGTTCTCTCCCAGTGGGAGGGGGAACCCAAAAGAGTGACCCCCCACCCACACTTAGGCTAGAGAAGCTGGGTTGTTTAGTGATCCAAACCATGCGGTCTGGTGTCAGGCAGACTGGGTTCATATTCTAAATTGGCCTCTTTGCAACCTATATGATGTTAAACTCCCAGGCCTCCATGTCTTTACCTGTGAGATGGTGCTGACATTGTGTATTCTCCATTCCAATATACTGTCAGTGATAAGATGCACAAGTCATTTAATAACTGCTCTTTGGGTGCTTGGCAAGGACAGAGACAGCTGCTTAGTTCCAACATATGTTCACATTTCAGAAACAGTAGAACTTAGGAAACACTAAGTCACCGAATCAGAAATTTGGTGCTAATGCCTACCTCATGGGGGTCCTGCAAGAATTAGATGATGCATCCCGGTGCTAACACAGGTCCTGGTCCATAGAAAATGCTAAACAGTATTGGTTACTATTATTATTTTATTATATTGTATTTACGATACCATCTTTTGCTTAGGAAATGGTGTGCCCCTATAAAAAGTTTGAAACCACCGTTTTAGGACAATATTTGGTAGCAATAGGTCTCTGTTCTACTTTTTCAGGTTCAACAGCTGCTTTAAAGACACTTCTGAAGGGCATGATAGATGTTCTTTTCTTACTGGCACTGTCTCAGGTTGCCTCTGTGAGGAAATGGTATCTTTGTTACTGAATGGGAACTCCTATAATAACTGAACTGATAGGAGCTCCCAGTTAGCATCTTTTAAAAAGCTCATGAACAGTAAGATTTTCCAGCTCAGACCATTTCTATATTTTGAAGAGATTTTTAAAAAGGATTTGATCCAATCTGGCACCTAAAACCCTACCTAAGTCTGTTTTGGAGGGGAGTTGGTGGGCAAACATATGACACAGTTTTAATTATGAATCAATCTGTCAGCTATAAGATTAAAAATAAATAATATGCAAATAGCTGCCTTCAAGAAAGAACCAGACATTCCAGGAGGGCTTTAGCCCTGTGTCTGTTTAGACTGATGCTCACTATCTGACTGGTTTCTTCACCCCTGACACGCTGTTGAACATTAATGGTCTCCCTGCTGGTCTTTGCATTAGGTGTGAGAAGTAAACAGTTCTTGTTCAGAACTGTGAGATTTGCTTGAAAAGCAACAGATAAGCCCACGTAGAGATATCTCTCTCCCACTCTCTGTCTTCTTTTTTGGACACTGAGAGTAGATCATTTTTTATACCATTGGTTTCTCTTAGAACTGTACCGTGATCTCTTATTTGCAAAAAAAGGCATGTAAGAAAGCCCTGCTGGCTCCTGCGTGAGGAAGCTGTCTCCCTCATCTTACTGCTAAGGTGGAGTCAACCCTTCAGTTTCTCTTTTTCATCCTGTATCCATGGGGTTGGAAGGTTAACAGACTCATACTATAGTAAACAGATGATGTTGCCCTTGGTGTGGAGAGAATACACCCGTGGACACATAGTAGACCTAAGAATTCTCATTGCGCATTACCTGGTTCAGAATCATAGATTGCCTATTAGAATACTTTTTAATTGTTTTTTTAAGTTTATTTATTTTGAGAGAGAGAAAGAGAGTGCATCAGTGGGAGAGAGAGAGAGAGGGGGAGAGAGAGCATCCCAAGCAGGCTCTGCACTGTCCGTGCAGAGCCCAACACGGGGCTCGAACCCATGAACCTCAAGATCGTGACCTGAGCCGAAGTCGGATGCTTAACCAACTGAGCCACCAAGGCACCCCTAATACTATCACTTAATGCCACAATTCCAGGAACTCAAAATAGAGTCTCAAGCTAAACATGTGACTTAGGCGGAAAGAATATATAAAAAGTCTGAGTGAGCTAAAATGAGTGTTTGGGTGCTTCACACAAACACATAACACTCCATAACATTAAAAGCTTGACGAACAGGCAAAATAGAGACAGTAAAATATAGAACCAACAATCACAAACTGTAAGTAGAAATCGGAGATGTGAGGCCCCTTGAAAACTGGATGACAATAGGGAAATAGAAGAGTGCCTCTTAGTCCAATGGGCAGTCTCCACTGAAGTGAGAGTAATAATCTTGGCCCTTCATTGAGCTTTTCAAAGATTTCTTCTTTAGCACTTTGTAACCTATTTTGAAAGAAGAGGTAGCAGAAACGGGCTAATAATAAATTGCAGTTTTTCCCATAAATCAGAGAAAGGGAGTGGGACCCAAAGGCTTAGGTATGTTCTCAAGTGGCAAGTTAAGTTATTTGGGCAACGTATATATTCTTGTGTCGACAGATTTTCTGGGGTCTCTATGCTCTGCAAGAGGCACCGCTATAATCATTAAAATGAGCACTATCTTGGTCATTACTTTTTATCCCTTGAATTTTGTAGGCCACAGTAAAGTAGAATAGTATGCCAGAAATTCAGAACATTGGGGGTGCTTGTGTGGCTCAGTAGGTTAAGCGCCCGACTTTGGCTCAGGTCGTGATCTCGCAGTTTATGAGTTCCCGCATCGGGCTCCGTGCTGCCAGCTCGGAGCCTGGAGCCTGCTTCAGATTCTCTGTCTCCCTCTCCCTCTGCCCCTCCCCCATTCATGCTCTGTCTCTCTCTGTCTCAAAAATAAACATTAAAAAAAATAGAAACAGGGGAGGTGGTAAATATGGTATTGACCTCTGTGTCATGGATGGAGACACCAACCCCCCCGCAAAGTTCAAAATGGCTGTGTTTGTGGTTCCAGGCTCCATTTGATAGTATAGTTCCCGGTCGGCTTACCTCCGTTTTTTGGGGAGGGGAGGGAAATAAGAAGGCAGCACAGTAGTTAAATGGAGATATTTGCAGTCTAGGATGAAAACTGTCTTAAGAAATGGGTTTTACTACATGTAAGACGGAGGCCAGTGGAACTAGTGGGCATTGTTTATTCATTGTTTCTGGTTTTAGGAGATTTAACCATGTCACCAAAAGGGTGATCCAGGGATCCTTTTGAGGCATGACTGCCTACTAGGGATGACAAACTTGTAGTGTTTTCCTATTTTCTTCCCCCGGTAAAGAAGGATCTGTAGCTAAGGATCCAACCAGATAACCTTTATTCCCCGTCTTGTAGCTGACAGCGCACCTCAAACCAGTACAGTAGGAATTAACAGGGCTTTTGACATTAAAATACAAATTACTAGACCACTTACTACATTAAAAGCTTATCAGCTCAGTTAACAAAATGAAAAGCTCTGTTTTCTGAGCCGCATCGAACAAATGTGCTTAATTGATGTTCTTTAATTCTATGTGCCTGGGAAGATTTTTTTAAATTGATAATCAAAGGGGGTTAAAATAGGGAATTAGTCATGGAAACAGTGGCAACATTTCATAAACTAAGTCTACTCTAGGTTTGAAAATTGGAAGCAATTAATAAACCGTAGGCTTCAAGGCACTTCCTTTTAATTTACTTCTTTTTGTTACGTAAAATTTAATTTACTGCCTCTGTGCCTCATTCCAACCATTATTAGAAAATTGCCCTTAAACTTTGAAAGTATTGGATATAAAAGCTCTGCAAGTGCTGATACTGAACCTCAGCAAAGAGAATAGGAAACGCCGAATGCACTGACATCGAAGTCATTCTGCCATCGAGCGGGGAAATAACTTAGCAAAGCCAGATTACATCTCTCAATAAAATGACAATTTCATATACATGCCTTCCCATTTTCTGATAGCTAACTGTATAACAAAAACCATTCAAGTGATGCCACAGTACACTATTTTCAGGATTATTCTGAGCTTCCCTTAAATTTTTTTTCTTTTGTTGCATGAAATTAAATTTATTGCCGAGATATTAAAATAACTCTTGGTGTCCTCCGGGGTCAGTCCTCCTTGATAAGAACTTATTTTGCTTTCTCAGACTATCTCCGGTTCCAGTGTCCTGTGGATGGTGCCGGGGCCATTGTAGTTTAATTAGCTGACTGTGATACCAGTCTGTTAGATGCCTTTCCTCGGCTCACATGTTCCACATCGTATTATTGTCCGTGAACCTGATCTCATTTAAAGTTTAGCCCCTTCCATACGGCAGTCACTCTTGCTTGATTTACTTTAGCCACATCTTCCAGATGGATCCTGAGTTAGAAAGAATCAGAGACTTTTCGTTTTCCCCCACGGCACGTGTGTGTCAGTGCTAAGTGGGTGGGCGTGGCCTTGGCTGCCGGGGCTGGAGAAGCAAACAGGAGTGGCCCGTGGACCGCCAGTGTCACGTAGGCTCTAAAGTCATTGGCTCTAGAAGCAGCTTCTCATTTTAAATCCACTTGCTTGATGCAGAACTGGATTCCTCTCCTCTTTTAGGTAATCACAGACCTGGAGGAGCAGCTAAACCAGCTGACCGAGGACAACGCTGAGCTCAACAACCAAAATTTCTACTTGTCCAAACAACTCGACGAGGCTTCTGGCGCCAACGATGAGATAGTACAGCTACGAAGCGAAGTGGACCATCTCCGCCGCGAGATTACGGAGAGAGAGATGCAGCTCACCAGCCAGAAGCAAGTGAGGACAGTAAATAGTGTCAGAGATCCCTGACACCCTTTGATCCCTTTACATTTTGTTTATTTTTTTTTAACTTTTATTCAGTTTTGAGAGACAGAGCGCGAGCAGGGGAGGGGCAGAGAGAGGGAGACACAGAATCCAAAACAGGCTCCGGGCTCTGAGCTGTCAGCACAGAGCACAACGCGGGGCTCAAACTCACGAGCCATGAGATCATGACCTGAGCTGACGTCGGCCGATTAACCGACTGAGCCACCCAGGCACCCCGATCCCTTTAGAATTTAGAGCAGGCACCTGGTACACCTCTCCCAAGGGATCTAAGACTGAGCCTTGTCCATTAGATGGGGGCTCTTTTTCATAGTCATGTCTACGTTTTGAGGGCTTGGGGGGTTTGGAAATGTGGCTTTTAAAAGTGGGTCGTTCTTCTTAATTTTGATTTAAAAAAAGTAAAAGCAAAATAAAATGTTTTGGGACACCAGTGTGAGCCACATGACTTTTATTTTTTAAAGATTTTTTAGAGGGGGGGAGGGGGGCGGAGATACAGGGAGAGAGAGAGAGAGAGAAAGAGAAAGAGAATCTTAAGTAGGCTCCATGCTCAGTGCAGAGCCCGACATGGGACTCGATTCCCACGACCCCACTGGGATCATGACCTGAAGCCTCCCAGGTGCCCTGGACCACTTGGAAGTGTGGTCTCTTCTCTCTGGCTTGCTTTGGGTTCTGCCGTTAACATGGTGGCAGAAATGGCCCTTTATCCATTCTTGTCCCCTTGGTTTGTAGAAGAAAAAGATAAACTGTATTTTCAGACTATAGTTAGAAACTTGTGCTTTTTCTGACACTGATCCAACAAAAGTAACATCCAGGAAATCCTCATTTGATACAAGGCACAACTGAGTGGTACTGATTTGCAGACGATGGAGGCTCTGAAGACCACTTGCACGATGCTGGAAGAACAGGTCATGGACCTGGAGGCCCTAAACGACGAACTGCTGGAAAAAGAGCGTCAGTGGGAGGCGTGGAGGAGTGTCCTTGGTGACGAGAAGTCCCAGTTTGAGTGTCGGGTTCGAGAGTTACAGAGGATGCTGGACACCGAGAAGCAGAGCAGGTGGGACTTCCTGTTTGTAGAAAGCCAGTGACCGGCAGCTTCACCAGGACCACCTGAGCGTTGCGAACAGGGTGCCCACCGGTCCCAGCTTGCTCAGGACCGAGTGAAGTTTCTAGGATACAAGACTTTCCGTGTTAAAGCTGGGAGACCCTTGGACAACCCAGGGTGGGTGGGTCATCCTAGTGGTAAGTATGGTCAGTGTCACTTGGATTCTGGGGTAGTAACTAGTAGCTGGTGTCCTTTTACTCTGTGTAGAGGCCTACAAGTCAGAGCAGGGCAAATATCTCAGTCCTCTCTTTGCAGAAACTTCTTCCTCAGGTTTGTTATCATTGTGACCACATGGCAAGACTATGACCATTTTAATCCTGCTCATGTGTAAAGCTAGTCACCCATCTATACTAGGGTTACTCAGTCTTGGCACCATTGACCGTTTGGCCCAGATAATCTTTTGTTGTGGGGGCCGTCCTGCATGTTGTCAAACGGGAGCCTCATCCCTGGTTTTACCCACCACGTGCCAGTAGCAACCCTTCCTCAAATTGTGACACCTAAAACGTCTCCAGACATTGTCCAGTGTCTCCCGAGGGGCAAAATCACCCTTGGCTGAGAACAGCTTCTCTACAAGAATAGTTAAAAAAACCTTTTTTTTTAATATTTACTTATTTTTGAGAAAGAGAGAGACTAAATGTGAGCAGGGGAGGGGCAGAGAGAGAGGGAGACACAGAATCCGAAGCAGGCTCCAAGCTCCGAGCTGTCAGCACAGAGTCCGGCACGGGGCTCCAACCTACAGACCACAAGATCATGATCTGAGCCGAAGTCGGATGCCCCACAGACTGAGCCACCCAGGTGCCCCTACAAGAATAATTTTTTTGTTTCTTGGTAGGAAATATAATAATAAATAATAATAATAATAATAATAATAATAATAATAAGTTCAAACAGTAGCTTTTCTCTGCCACTTTCGCTTCCATAGTCCCCTGGCATAGAATCCCCTTTCCGCTGGGGCTGTGATCCTGCAGGTCATATACTTCCTAGCCCTAGGGGGTGCCATCCACACTGAAGACATTGTAGATGTGAAGATTGCTTATGACAGTGTTACAGCTCTTGGCAGGAAAGTGTTTTGGTCTAACAAAATGGGCATATTATGACAGTTTACCAACAGATAGAAATAAATGGTCTTGAGGAATAGGTCCCATTTTCCAGCTGGACACCGTGCACAGAGGCACGGTGTGCTGGCTGGAGTTAGCCCCATGATGTCATGTCTGCACAACGGAATTGTGTCCGTCCTTCATAACCTCACTAGTGTCACCTTCCTCTGAAACTGACTTTCCTGGGACCCTCTGAACTCCTTAAGCAAGATACAGTAGGCATGGAAATGTCACTCGTTTAGCTGGACTCCATCAGACTCATTTGGGTATTTTCCCACATTTACTGGGACGTACTAGATTCAACCAAATGTGTCGGATGTTTAATCTACGCCAAGTCAGTCAAACTAGAAAAGATTAGAGGCAAAAGATGAGACCCTTAAGTTTCAAGAGGCACTGGTAGAAATACTAAGGTTTTTCGACATCCTTCCTCTCAGGGTATTTGCTGCTGTGAGGGGCTGCTGGTTTAAGACCTCCTATTCTTGTTTACCCTGAGTCCTCATGGTACATTCTGGTTGCTTTCACGCAGACACCCCCCCCCCTCCCCCGCCCCCGCTCTTACCTTCAAGTGAAGCTCTTATCGGAGCTGTTTCTAGAGTCCCTCAGAGATAATTTTGAGGGTCGGGAGCTGGCTTCAGCATCAGGAAACACACAACTACTCATGGAAGGTATAATTACAGGCTGTGCTCAGGAAGACATTTCATGTATACTTTCGGGGGCACTTGTGAAAGATCTTGGCTTTTCCTTCCCCCCCTTCCCCATTTTGATGTTACATGGGATACAGAGATGAGTGAAGAGAATTCTTAATTCTTGTCCTCAAGAGGCAAGTTTCGCAGAGAAGATGAATTATGCATTCAGATATTTACCACCTCAAAATAGAGAGCAGGGCGTTCCAGGAGAGCAGTATGCTTATGCTCTGGAATACAGAGCAAGGAGAACTTCCTTGCAACAGGAGTAATTGAGCAAGGTTTTATGGAGGACATGGCCTTTTGAGTTTAATCCTTGAAGGCTGAGTAAGATTTGGGTTTGCAGGGGAGGGGAGGAGAGTGCTGGCCAGTGGAGGAGACTGTAGAAGCCCAGATATGGAAGTAGCAAAACACAAGACCTAAAATAGGGAAAGGCAGCAATTTTTCTAGTTTTCTTCTAGTTTTTCTATTCTCTAACCTTATTTACAGATATATTAATCATATTTGAGTTTCCCTAATAAGCACCCAAAACAATTAATTTACTGCATATGCTTAAAGGAGAGGAAATGTTTGCTCCATTGGGTCTCCCGTGGTCCTCTGCACCCTGGTCCTTCGGTGGGACCTCATTTCCTTTCCAGTCCCATGGGAGGCTGTGCCAGTCTTGCTATCCTATCAGTCCAGTTGCTTTTGGAAAAATTTCCGCTTCAACCTCCAAGTGAGTACTAACAGGAACTTTACCTGTTAAGAGTATTTTTACCCAAGACCTAAAATGGGTCAAATCTTTGCTCTGTAAGCAGTGAGAAAGCAAGACAGAATTTGGAACTTGGAATCGGGATTGGGCATCTATCCAGCCCGCAGCCTGTTCGGTTGCTTATTGGAATTAGAGATGGGCCCCCTTCCTTTTTCTAGATGGTGATGGTGGAGCTTGGTGATGGTGGGGCTTCTGAAACAGGCCTGTGCTTTTCCGGCAGGGCGAGGGCCGATCAGCGGATCACTGAGTCCCGCCAGGTGGTGGAGCTGGCGGTGAAGGAGCACAAGGCTGAGATTCTCGCTCTGCAGCAGGCCCTCAAAGAGCAGAAGCTAAAAGCCGAGAGCCTCTCTGACAAGGTCAGTGCCCATCCCTTTCCTTTTAGGAGAACGATTTCATCTCCATCTTGTAGAAGGTGTGCTCGACACAAATTCAGGTGCAGTCCGTGGTCCACATATTTCACAAACATAAATTCACTCAGTCCTGTAAAGCCTTGGGATTATGGTCCACCATTGGACATCCTTGGTTGGCGATAGCTTGGGAGGTGTGGCGGGGACTGGGGTGTCACAGTCAGCCAGTGACTTCTTTCACATCTGCCTGTCTGGGCCCCCTGAGGTCCAGATTTTGATCTGGGCACACAGCTCTTGTTTTCTGGCAACTGGTTTCTGGATTTAAGTTGTGGATTGATTGCTGGATTTAATGTCAAGCATCGGAAAGTGCTCAGTGACAAGAACGAATGCTTCTTCCATTGTTGCAGTAACAGGCAGCCGGGCCTTTCTGTGCTCCGAGTCCAGGGACACGATAGGCTCTGACAGCCACACTGGCACACAGTATTTCACACTGGAAATACACATGTCCTGTCCATTTAGCACGCCATATTAATGTTCACAGAGCAAGGTACCAGTGTTCTGGAGACTTATCTAAGTCTTGAAACAGATTTTGAATAGATGCCCCAATGTTACAGATAACAAAAGTGACGATCAAAGAGATTTCATGTATATACCCAGGCTCTCACATGTGCTCTTTCTCTCTCTCTCTCTCTCTCTCTCTCTCTCTCTCTCTCTCTCTCTGTCACACACACACACACTCAAAGCAGTAATCTAAAATTTGTATTCTGTATAACTCTTTGTTATTTTGTGATTATAAAAATAACCATTTGAGGTCATTGTGGCAGATCTAGAGACCATAGAAAAGTAAAGGAGAAAATGACTGGCAATAGAACCACTGTTCTATTGGTGAATTTATTTGTGGCTTTTCCTTTGCATAATATGTTTATGCATACATATGTTTTTACAAATTTAGATTCTTACTATGTAAGCAGCTTTGCATATTTTTTTTTTTTTAAAAACAAACCTATAACTAGGGGCTTTTCCTGAGTTACTGAATGTTTTTTGAACATTTAGTTCTAAAAAAACCCTAAACAACAACACAGAGGTACCTTTTTTTTTTTTTAATTTATTTTTTCACTTACATCCAAGTTAGCATATAGTAAAAAATGATTTCAGGAGTAGAGTCCTTAGTGACCCTTACCCATTTGCCCCTCCCCCCCCCCCCCCCCCACCATGATCCCTCCAACAACCCTCTGTTCTCCATATTTAAGAGTCTCTTATGTTTTGTCCCCCTCCCTGTTTTTATATTGTTTTTGCTTCCCTTCCCTTTTATTCATCTGTTTTGTATCTTAAAATCCTCATATGAGTGAGGATGTCTTTCTCTGACTGATTTTGCTTAGCATAATACACTCTAGTTCCACCCACATAGTTGCAAATGGAAAGATTTCATTCTTTTTTATTGTCGAGTAATACTCCATTGTGTGTGTGTGTGTGTGTGTGTGTGTGTGTGTGTGTGTGTATGTGTGTATACCACATCTTCTTTATCCATTCATCCATCGATGGACATTTGGGCTCTTTGCATACTTTGGCTATTGTTGATAGTGCTGCTATAAACAGGGGGTGCATGTGCCCCTTTGAAACAGCACACCTGTATCCTGTGGATAAATACCTAGTAGTGCAATTGCTGGGATGTAGGGTAGTTCTATTTTTAATTTTTGAGGAACCTCCATACTGTTTTCCAGAGTGGCTGCACCAGCTTGCATTCCCACCAACAATGCAAAAGAGATCCTCTTTCTCCGCATCCTCGTCAACATCTGTCATTGCCTGAGTTGTTAATGTTAGCCACTCTGACAGGTGTGAGGTGCTATCTCATTGTTGTTTTGATTTGTATTTCCCTGACGATGAGTGATGGGCATTTTTTCATGTGTCAGTTGGCCATCTGGATGTCTTTGGAGAAGTGTCTATTAATGGTCTTTTGCCCATTTCTTCACTGGACTATTTGTTTTTTGGGTGTGGAGTTTGATAAGTTCTTTATAGATTTTGGATACTAACCCTTTATCTGATATATCGTTTGCAAATATCTTCTCCCATTCTGTCAGTCGCCTTTTAGTTTTGCTGATTGTTTCCTTCACTGTGCAGAAGTTTTTTATTTTGATGAGGTACAAAGAGTTCATTTTTGCTTTTGTTTCCCTTACCTCTGGAGACGTGTTGAGTAAGAAGTTGCTGCGGCCAAGGTCAAAGAGGTTTTGCCTGCTTTCTCCTCTAGGATTTTGATGGCTTCCTGTCTTATGTTTAGCTCTTTCATCCATTTTGAGTTTATTTTTGTGTATGGTGTAAGAAAGTGGTCCAGGTTCATTCTTCTGCATGTTGCTGTCCAGTTTTCCCAGCACCACCTGCTGAAGAGACTGCCTTTATTCCATTGGATATTCTTTCCTGCTTTGTCAAAGAGTAGTTGGCCATATGTTTGTGGGTCCATTTCTGGGTTCTCTATTCTGTTCCATTGATCTGAGTGTCTGTTCTTGTGCCAGTACCACACTGTCTTGATGATTACAACTTTGTAGTATAGCTTGAAGTCTGGGATTGTGATGCCTCCTGCTTTGGTTTTCTTCAAGATTGCTCTGGTTATTCGGGGTCTTTTCTGGTTCCACACAGGTTTTAGGATTGTTTGTTCTAGCTCTGTGAAGAATGCTGGTGTTATTTTGATAGGGGTTGCATTGAATATGTAGATTGCTTTGGGTAGTATCAACATTTTAACAATATTTGTTCTTCCTGTCCAGGAGCATGGAATCTTTTTTCATTTTTTTATGTCTTCTTCAATTTCTTTCATAAGCTTTCTATAGTTTTCAGTGTATAGATTTTTCGACAAAAATACCTTTTTAAATCATTCCACTTGTGTGGGAACTTTGAGGTTCTTTCAGCTTTTTGCCATTATACATAACACTATCATGAACATAAACTTTGTGGATATCCATGATTTTTTCTTATAGAAATAAAATTTCATAGAAATAAAATGATTGGATTCAAGGCTAGAGCTTGCCCCTCAGGAACACTCTGGAGTTCCTCGATACTGGCTTACTTTTTTTTTTTAACCCGTGAGGAAACAAAATGTAGTATTTAGCGGTAAATGAACCTTTTTGTGTTTAACTTGAATATTTTTTTTCTATTTAACTGTTCCTAGAGGACTCTGTAGCAAAGTTTGCCCATCCTTTATGACCCCAGACATTGATATGATGTTTTATTATTAAAAAAATTTTTTTTAATGTTATTTATTTTTGAGAGAGAGAGAGAGACAGAGACTGTGAGTGCGGGAGGGGCAGAGAGAGAGAGGGAGACACAGAATCCGAAGCAGGCTCAAGGCTCCGAGCTGTCAGCACAGAGCCCGATGCGGGGCTCGAACTCATGAACCGTGAGATCGTGACCTGAGCTGAAGTTGTATGCCTAACCGACTGAGCCACCCAGATGCCCCAATACAATCTTTTCTTTTTTTTTTTTTTTTTATTTTTTTAATGTTTATTCATTTTTGAGACACAGAGAGAGACAGAGCATGAGCAGGGAAGGGGCAGAGAGAGAGGGAGACACAGAATCTGAAGCAGGCTCCAGGCTCTGAGCTGTCAGCACAGAGCCTGACGCAGGGCTCAAATTCACGAACTGCGAGATCATGATCTGAGCCAAAGTCGGATGCTCAACCGACTGAGCCACCCAGGCGCCCCAATACAATCTTTTCTTGATGACTGTAATTCAGGAAGAATAATTCTTCTCCATACCTCTCTTACCGAAAATATCATGTGACAAAGCAGTCATTGTGTATAGGTCTATTTATGGTCAGTCTCCCACTTTGTGACTGTTTGTAAGATTCTTGAGAGACTTTGTCCATTCTTTCATCACAAGAGCCCAATATAATGCTGTGCAATAGTAAGTATTCAGCATTTGATAGTTTAATTAAATTCAGCCAAGGTGATCATCCCTGTCCTTGAACTTGTCATAGTTACTTATGCATCCCTTAGCAATAATCCCATCCCCGTACAAGGCTTATCTGCAACATGGACCTTTGTGATACTATACTTTTAGAAAACAACATTTATATTCTGATCTTCAGAACTTCATTCTTTACATGTGAAGCTTTATGGAAATTTTCAAAAGTCATTAGCATCTAGCATTTCTAAATATGATCTCATGGCCAATTTTTCCAAATGCCCAGCTCAATGATCTGGAGAAGAAACATGCCATGCTTGAAATGAACGCCCGAAGTTTACAGCAGAAACTGGAGACTGAACGGGAGCTCAAACAGAGGCTTCTGGAAGAGGTGAGTGTGAAACACCTGGGAAATGGAGCCAGGTGGACTTTTGAAGATGAAAATTTGTTGTGTTTAGATGGTCAGATCCATATTAGATGTTCAATCTTTGAAGTTGGAATTTTCAAGGAGAAGTAAGGTGGTCACTTAATACCTTTTTGAAGGTATTTAACAGGCTCAAAGAATGTGTCACAAAGGCTAGACGGTCTTTGTCACTTGTGTCCTCTCACATAGTGCTTAATAGAACATAGAGCACAGAAGAGTATGTGCCCCATGGAAGCTTATTAAATATACAGGTGACTGAATATTGAGTTAAATTGTTTTTTTAGAGTTAATATCTAAAGTATATTAAGTTTTCAGGCTGGTAGAACATCCATGCAAATTAGCTTCATGCACAGGGCAGAGACTTGACCAGATTGTGTTGAGTACCAAATTTCATGAAGACTTTTGAACATTCATTTAACTCCATTAAAAAAAAAAAAAAAATTATGTCCTGCCTTTGAGACATAGAATGAAAAGCTCAAATTGATCTTCTGAACCCATCCCTTACATTATTTCCTGGACCTTTTAACAGAATTCTGAAAATGTCTATTTAAGTTGCTGACGATGTCCTGATCCCAACCAAAGCCCTATATGTTGGATCACCGACGACTCTGTTTTGTTCACTAGAATTGACCAACCAGGACATACATGCTTTGTAAAGATATTTAATGAGAAATGAGATTCCAAGATGGTTTTGTTTAACCCATAGTGAGCCAGATAGTTCAGTTAACCAGATTACCTGTTCTCATTAGTTGAGGTTTTATTATGATATGTGCTGATAGAAATAATATTGCTAAACTATCAACTTGGGAAAATGTGGTGAAAATTTTGCAGGTGAGAATAAAATACCTTACAGAATGATACTTTAAAAAACATGGGTGGGCGTTTGGGAGAGGTCTGGAGGTGGATGCTGGCAAGGGTTGCGTAACCACGTGAATGTCCTTAGCGCCACTGAACTGTGCACTTACAAATGGTTAAAACGGTAAATTTTATGCGTATTGTACCGCAATAAAGGTTTTTAAAATAAAATTAGGCATATCTCAATATATCCTGAGTGGAAGACTCACCAAAGGCAGCATTAAGAACACTATAATACAAATTTAAAAATCTACCTGGTGGTCAAGTAGAGAATGATGGTCTTTTATCTGGAATGAATAGGCAATGTCCCTGCTTTAGGCACATGTTGGAAACAGAACGGAAATAATCAATGATCTCGCCCGTCCTATTTTCCTTCCGAGGAAGGAGAGCTGGCTCTGACAGCTCAATACTTTGGTCCAAGGTTACATGGTGAGTCAGTGACAAGGCTTGGAATAGCATGCCGGGATCCTGATTCAGTCCCCTCTTTCTCACTTGTAAACGACATGAGAACATTTCCAGCTTCCCAGTCTGTACTTCACAGATAGATTTCTGAGCACAGACATCTGGCTGACACTGAGTTTGAGGCAGATTTTACTGACACTTGAAACCATTATGAAACAAAGAATGATACTTATTGTCCAGAATGTGGCTAGGATCCCTGGTCGTGGTGTGCACTTTGTAAGCATGTGACCAAGGGCTTAACCTAAGTTTGCTCTATATGTACATACATACATACATATAATTATATATATAATTGTTTTAATGTAAATGCCTGGTTAATCCTCACTGCAACGAAAATATAAAACATTTTCATCATCTAAAAAAGTTCCTCATCCCCCTTCTAGTCCATACCTTCCGGGTCTGGCCCCAGGTACCCGCTGACTTGCTTTTTGTCACTATAGATAGTTTTTTTGTTTTTGTTTTGTTTTTGTTTTTTTCCTAGAATCTCATAGAAGTGGAGTTATACTCTGTACACTCTTGTATCTGGATTCTTTAGTTTAGTTGAACATGCTTATGTGATTTATTGATGTTGATGAATGTATTAGCCGTTCATTGCTTTTTATTGCTAAGCAGTAATTCATTGTATGGGTATACCATCATTTATGCATTCACCTGTTAATGAACCTTTGAATAGTTGTCATTTTTTTAGTTATTATACATAAATCTATGAAAAATGGTGTCCAAGTCTTCGTGTGGCAGTTCTGACCCCATAACAGTATTGTTTTGCCTTTCTAGTGCATATATTACAGTATCACATTGTGGTTTTAACTGACGTTTCTTTAATGAGTGATGATAAACATCTTTCCACATATTTGTCATTCATATATCTTCTTTTGGGAAGTGTAAATTCAAATCTTTTGGGTAGTTACTTCCAAGTAAAGTTGTTTTTTGTTTTTTTTTAATGGGAGAGAGAGTGAACACATATGCCTGCAGGGGAGAAGGGCAGAGAGAGAGAGACAGAGAGAATCTTAAGCAGGCTCCACATTTAGTGCAGAGCCTAGCACTGGGCTCTATCCCATGCCGCTGGATCACAACCTGAGCTGAAATCAAGAGTCAGAAGCTCTGGATCAACGAACTAAGCTGCCCAGATACCCCCCCACCCCCCGAGGAAAATTTTTAAAGAATTCTTGATAATAACCCTTTGCCACATGTATGGATGGTGAATCTTTCACCCACTCTATAGCTTGCCTTGTCTTTTCAAACAGTATCTTTCAAAGAGCAAATGCTCTTAATTTTGGGGAAGTTAAATTTATCAGTTTTTAAAATGGATTATGTTTTCTGTGTCCTATTTAAGAAAACTATGCTTCTGCTAGGAATTTACCCAAGGGATACAGGAGTGCTGATGCATAGGGGCACATGTACCCCCAATGTTTATAGCAGCACTTTAAACAATAGCCAAATTATGGAAAGAGCCTAAATGTCCATCAGCTGATGAATGGATAAAGGAGATGTGGTTTATATATACAATGGAATACTACTTGGCAAAGAGAAAGAATGAAATCTGGCCATTTGCAGCAACGTGGATGGAACTGGAGGGTATTGTGCTAAGTGAAATAAGTCAGTCAGAGAAAGATACCATATGTTTTCACTCATATGTGGATCTTGAGAAACTTAACAGAAGACCATGGGGGAGGGGAAGGGGAAAAGAAAAAGTTACAGAGAGGGAGAGGGGCGAACCATAAGAGACTCTTGGATACTGAGAACAAACTGAGGGTTGATGGGGGGTGGGGGGGATGGGAAAGTGGGTGATGGGCATTGAGGAGGGCACCTGTTGGGATGAGCACTGGGTGTTGTATGGAAACCACTTTGACAATAAATTATATCTATAAAAAAAGAAAATTATGCTTATCCTAAAGTCAAAGATATTATTTTCTGTTTTCTCCTAGAAGTTTTCTAGTTTTAGCTTTTATTTGTAGGTCTAGGATGTCTTTTGAGTTAATTTTTACGTATGGCAGGAGAGCAGAGGTTCACTTTTTTCCATAGAGCTATTCTGTTACTCCAGTACCATCTGTTGAGAAGACTCTCTTTTCCTCACTACATTTTCTTGACACCTTTGTCAAAAAGCTATCTATGTGTCTAGATGTCATGTCTTGATTTCAAGATATGTTAAAACATGTCTTTTTTTAAATGTTTATTTGACGTTTTTATTTATTTTTGAGACAGAGACAAAGCATGAGCAGGGGAGGGGCAGAGAGAGAGGGAGACAGAATCTGAAGCAGGCTCCAGGCTCTGAGCTGTCAGCACAGAGCCCATCGTGGGGCTTGAACTCATGAGCTGTGAGATCATGACCTGAGCTGAAGTTGTACGCTCAACCGACTGAGCCACCCAGGCGCTCCTAGCATGTCTTTTTTTAAATTGTGATATGTGTACTCTTTAATCCCCATCCCCTATTTCTCCCATCCCCTCACTTACCTCCCCTCTAGTTCCCATCAGTTTGTCTTCCATACTTAAATAGTCTGTTTCATGGTTTGTCTCTCTCTTTTTTGTCTTTGCTTGTTTGTCATCTTCTTAAGTTAACCATATCCTCTTCATTAGGTATAGAGACTTGTAAGTGGGGCCAGAATCACAGTCTCAGGGTTGGAAAGAAGTTGTTTTTTTGTTTTGTTTTTGTTTTTTTTATATCACAGAACCCAAATTTCCAGCCCTTGTTCCATTGTTCCCTTCATCCCTGGCCCTGGCAGACTTTGCTAATGGATCTTTCTCCCAGATTTCCTCCTGGACCCAAAATGGCTTCAGAAACTTTTTTTGACATGACATTCAATAGCTACTATCAGGCTGTCAGAGGTAACGCCAGAGGTGAAAGTCCATTTGCTAATCCTGGTCAAATTAACCTCCTGTCCAAGGCAGAGAATCCCTTCCCCAACATTCCTCACTCGTGGGCCTGGTTGAACCTCTGCCTGAGTACATGTGCCTTTGGATATCCTGACCCATTTTTTCAACAACTTTAATTCTTAGAAAGTTCTGTCTTATTTTGAACTAAAGCCTATAACTTCCAACCACTGGTTCTGTTTCATTGAAACATTTGAGTCTGGTATTTCCACCTAAAATAGAGTAATACCAAATAATAATCAAATTACTTGATTAATAAAAAAATAATGTTTAAATGTTTACATATTTTTGAGGGAGAGAGAGAGAGAGTACAAACAGAGGAGGGGCAGAGAGAGAGGGAGAGAATCCCAAGATGACTCTGTGCTGTCTGCCCAGAGCCCAACACAGGGCTTGAACTCCTGAACTGTGAGATCATGACCTGAGCTGAAATCAAGAGTTGGACACTTAACTGACCGAGCCACCCAGATGCCTCCAAAAAACTAATGTTTAAGTAGCAATTGCTATATGCCAAGTGCCCTTTTCATGCTTTGGCTCATAAAGTCCTTGCGATAGTTCTAGGAGAGAGCTACGTTTATTATCTCTGTGACAGTCAGTTAGATATCTGAGTAGCTCCCCCACGCCAGACCACCTTCTCTTACCTAATTGAAACATTTCAAGTCCCTCCAAGTTTGAGATGTTCTTTTCTGGTAGATTTATCTTTCCAAAGAGAGTTTCTAAAAGTCCACAGGGTATGAGCAACATGGGGTCCAGTGGGATATTTCCAGCTCCATTCTGGGCTCTGTAAGCCTCTGCCAGTTACCCTGGGCTCTTTGGATAGCTCTATCACACCACCGACACCCAATGACCTGTGACATCGCCACCAACCCTTCCGTAAGCTTGCGTTTTTTGAGTAAACATCTGTATATTCTGGCGTTTATCAGTCAGTGTTTTCAAAGAATACTGTCCTTTTGAACTTTTTCTTGTTGGTTTTGATCCATCCTTTCAACCACCGCGGTCGTTTGGTGCTCTGGTTCTGTGATCCAGCTCCCTCATGCACCCTCCGGTCTCCTGTCACCTCGTGGAATTGTTGGACAGGTCCAACGCCCTGCATTCAGTCCAGCACTGACCCATGAATAGCCCCCATTTCCCTCTCTCTGGGAAGCAAGTAAATGGCTTTGAAAAACATTCCACTGAGCAACCTGTCACTCTTGTTTTTTATTATAGTAAATAAGCAGTCTGTTTCTTGGAAAGCTCACGGACAGTTGATGTGTTTATTCTAGAGAAATATTTTGGGCCTGGCTGTCACCAAACCAATTTTTGTCCCCAGCTCCTGTTTCTCTGCTTCCTGTGTAGTAATTAATGTTGTCCTAAAATAGTGGGAAGAAACTAAAGAGGGTAATTTGTGGAAATCACTTGCACTGTAAGGGACTCATAGTTCTCTTTAAGAGGTAATCTTAGCTGTCCCCCTGCGTCCCCTCCCCCCTGCATTTTAGGGGTTCTGGTTTGATTCATAAATTCTAAGTTGGCACACAGGCCAGGTGATCTCTGGCTGCTGACAGTATCTCTTGCTTTATGAAGGACTGATGGGGGAGGCTGGTGGAGGAGGCTGGCACGGGGAAGGCAGATGGGGAAGTGAGAGGGAAGCCCAAACTGGATGGAGGGAAGGAAAGAGGACAAAGGAGGGAGAGAGATTACGAGAATTCCTTGAACATCTGGGGTACGCCGGGCATGGTGGCACTGAGTATGTCACCCAGGGGGCACCTGGGTGACTCGGTTGGTGGAGCACCCAACTTTGGCTCAGGTCATGATCTTGCGACTCATGAGTTTGAGCCCGGCGTGTGGCTTGCTGCTGTCAGCACAGAGCCCACTTTGGATCTTCTGTCCCCCTCTCTCTCTGCCCCTTCCTCACTTGCGTTCTCTCTCTCAAAAATAAACAGATCTTTAAAAAAAAAAAAACAACCCCAAAACCCCAAGGACAAATTGGAGCTTAGCTGTCATGGCAGTAATTCACAGCATCTCAGAGGGCACCTCAGATGGGCCATATCGTACGTACCCAAATGTCCTTAATTGTAACTCTGGGAAGGCAGACCACCAGCCTGGATTTCTTGTTACGGTGGGGATCCCGTGACTTGCTGGCCATCAGAGATTTCTGGGCAGATTCTTCTTATCGGTGCCATGCACGAATTTGGAACAGAAGACCATCGGTAATTCTGGAAAGAGATGATTTCAAAAGCCAAATTTGGTGCCATGCCTGCAATTAGTTTGGCAACAAGCTAACAGTGGGGGACCAAGCTGTATTCTCCGTGGTACCGAGACTCTGTCTTGGCCTTCCTCCCCACTAGCAAGCCAAATTACAGCAGCAGATGGATCTGCAGAAGAATCACATCTTCCGTCTGACTCAAGGGCTGCAGGAAGCCCTAGACCGGGCTGATCTGCTGAAGACGGAAAGGAGCGATCTGGAGTACCAGCTGGAAAACATTCAGGTGAGAACCAGCGGAGGGAATTGGCTTAAAGATTGTCTGCGGAGGCAAAGCGTGATGGCCAAAAGCCATCTGGGGAAACGGTCGCTATCTTTATATTGTATGTTATTGTGTGTTTCCCCCAATATTTCATTGGGAAACTTTCCAAACATTCAGAGATGTTGGAAAATTTCTATCATGATCATGCCCGAGATTCTAATATTAACCCCTGGCTCGTTTTACTTTTTCACCTACCTGTCCATGTATCATTCCTTTTGTTTGTTTTGGGCTGTAAGAATAGGACTGAGTAAATATTGGTGCAGTGTGGTTTGTGTTGAATGTTCATTTGCTACTATCCTAATGACTTTATTTTTTATTTGTTTAAAGTACCAAATTTGCAAGTATACTTCTTTCTAGGGCCAAGCTTATTTTTTTGTTTTTATGAATTTTAGGTTCTCTATTCTCATGAAAAAGTGAAAATGGAAGGTACTATTTCTCAACAAACCAAACTCATTGATTTTCTGCAAGCCAAAATGGACCAGCCCGCTAAAAAGAAAAAGGTGGGTCCGAGTGTTAGAAAAGTCGGGAGGTTTTCTCAGTCCTTATGATTCATGAAATACCGTTGTGAGAGTTAATTACAGAAACATCCATGAAAACAAAATGCACATTTTTCTAGTTTTATGTTGGGTTGAAAATAGGTTTTGAGATCGTCAGAATAGTCCTTAAGGAAGGCATGTCATTATCAAGTCTGTAACAAACTACTTTGTGTTCATAGCCTTTAAAATTACAGTGCCTGTCTCTGTTAAGGGAGTGATTTTTTTTCTTTCTCCCTCTCTTTTTTTTTTTTTTTTTAATAAGCAGCTGGATTGGGGGGTGGGTGGTAATAGCAGAGAGAAAGGTTTCCAGAGAGGTCATTGTACAAGACTCCAGAGGGATTAGCAGGTCACAGGTACAGGGCTATAGAGAGATAGGTCATGTGTGTGGGATTCAGGAGAAAGAGAGAGTGGTTCTCAGTTCTGTAGTAGGATTCTCAGAGCACATATACGGAACTCCAGAAGAGACTGGAAATCATCTAGCCCAGTCCTTTTGACTGGCAGAGTCCTAGCAGGAGACTGGGACCCAGGGAGGTGAGGTGACACCACTCCACTCCAAGGGTGCTGCGCCATCCCTTTAGAAGGATAATAGACAAACAAATGAAAAACTTTGACCAAAAAGAAAAGGAAAGGGGAAAAAAACCCACCCAGCTACGGACAGGGTTATACACAGATGCACCTATGCAGATTTTGGATCCACCCAAGACCTGCTTCCCTAAACCACCAGAGCCCTCTTAGGAGGTTTGGCTGGGTGTTCTTAGTCTGAACAGGTCTCTGAGGACCCTGCCTTTTCCTTCCCAAAGCATTCCCACCCTGGGGGAGCAGTGGCAGCCCCCAGTGACCTGGAACACCCGAGAAGGGGCTGGAGCGGGCAGTTGGCGCCCGTGTCCCCAGCGCTCTCTTTATGGTGAGGGACGAGAACAGCCTCCTCCAGTGGTGGCTGCCGGGGAGGGACATTCTTGCATACTGCGTGACTGTCTGTGCTTGTTATGCTTCTGATATTTAATCTTTTGTATTTTAGCAGCGGATTGTTTTCTGATTGTGTCATGTGATGTAGTCAGGGTGTTTCCATTTATTTTTGGTGGTTAATTTTTTTTTTTTCAGCCACATGATTCCCTGTGTTTTCCTTTTTCCATGTCCAGTACACGTTTTCATTTTTTCATTTGCTTTTTTTTTTTTGAGTAAGCCCCTTGTTTTGACATCATTTTAGGATTCAAGTTTTTTGTCTCCTTTTTAAAAAATGCTCATCTCTGTGTCTCGTAACTAAGCGTCATGAGACAAATTCAAGGCAAGAGTGATTTCCGAACCATCCGTCCTGACTCCATCCTCCACTTCCATTTTTTGAGGGTAAAGACTCAGGAAATGGCTCTCCTCCTTGGGAATGCCGAAGGAAGGGGTGGTGGCCGTGCAAGCATCTTGAGCCCTCTTGTTGAAAATTTCCAAAACCCTATTTTTTTCCAGCCGGCTGGAACGGGCTGTGGTTCAGTCTCCCCTTTCCCCCTTCACATGCCATTTTTACTAAATCCGCTTACAGTGAGTATGCTCCTGGCTTTCATGGTCTGCTCCTCTTGAGTCAGAGTTCCTTCAGCTAAAGTGCCAGTTTCCAGGAGTTAGGAGATATCTCTGTTTCCATTGCTAGGGTTTATTTAGTCGACGGAAAGAGGACCCTGCTTTGCCCACACAGGTTCCTCTGCAGTACAATGAGCTGAAGGTGGCTCTGGAGAAGGAGAAAGCTCGCTGTGCAGAGCTAGAGGAAGCCCTTCAGAAGACCCGCATCGAGCTCCGGTCTGCCCGGGAGGAAGGTAGGGGCACTCTCTACGCCAAGTCTCTGGAAAAGGCAGAGGACCCACCTCAAGCAGATGGGTTGTACTAGTTCAGCATCTGTGGTTCTGGCCCATACGTTCTCAGTCCAGATGTCCCAAGTGTGAAAACTTCACAGCATCCTTGGTATTGCCCATTTGGCACGATGCGTGTCCTTTTGGTCTCGGGGGCTTGAAAGACAGCCCAGGGGCAGTCCGCTTGGTTTGGGCTTCTTGGTGACCCAGCTAACCAGAAGGCATCGGACTGGTCTCTTTCCAGCTGCCCACCGGAAGGCCACAGACCACCCGCACCCATCTACGCCAGCCACCGCGAGGCAGCAGATCGCCATGTCCGCCATCGTGCGGTCGCCCGAGCACCAGCCCAGTGCCATGAGCCTGCTCGCCCCGCCCTCCAGCCGCAGAAAGGAGTCATCGACTCCAGAGGGTACGTTCCCAAGGGGCCCTTGGAGTTTGGTTGAAAGTGTTTTTAATCCACTAAGAAAATGCATACATACGGTAAAAGTGACAAGTAATAATACTAAGGGATAAAGAGTAAGAAGTGAGTCCCCTGTCCCCGATGTCAGTTCCCTTATCTGGGGACCACCACTGTATTCTTCCAGCAATAGTTCATGCATGTGAAAGCATATCATATTATTCATGTATCTTATATAATTATACTTAAAGAGTATGAGGAAATAGGCATATTTTCCTTAGCCCTTTTTTCTATTAAAATATCATAGCACACTAAGCTATACACTGTAAAACACCTTTCTTCTTTTACTTAAAATGTTATCTTAGAGTGTATATTAATAATACATATGGCTAGCGGTGCCTGGGTGGCTCAGTCGGGTAAGCGTCTGACTTCAGCTCAGGTCATGACCTCACGGTTTGTGGGTTTGAGCCCTGTGTCGGGCTCTGTGCTGACAGCTCGGAGCCTGAAGTCTGCTTCAGATTCTGTGTCTCCCTTTCTCTCTGACCTTCCCCGCTCACACTCTGCATCTCTCTCCCAAAAATAAATAAACATTAAAAAAAAAAATACCCAACTCCTAATAACCGGATAATGGAGATTTTAAGTTGATTCATAGAACTTGAGATGCATCTGTGAGTGTTAAAATAGTTTCACACTCTGTAACCTGCTGTAATGGTTCTTTAACAGCTTTATGGAGATAAAGTCACATGCCATACAATTCACTCATTTGAAGTGTATGATTGGATGTTTTTTTATTAAGTGCATTAAGGGTGTACAACCATCACTTTCTAATTTGGGGACATTTTTTGGCCTTAACCTTTCCCTCCCCACAAAACTCTGCACCCGTTAGCAGTCACTCCTCATTCTCCCCTCTGCCAGACCTCTGGCAGCACTAAGCTGAATAGATTTGCTGCTCTGGACATTTCATATAAATGAAATCATACCATATTTTTTGTGTCTGGCTTGTCTCACTGAGCATAATGCTTTGGAGACTCACCCGTCTTGTAGCATTAATTAGAACTTCACCTTGTTCTGGTTGAGTAATATTCTGTTGTATGGATAGCAGATCTTGTTTATTAATCCATTGATAATCGTTTGGGTTGTTTCCATCTTTAGGCTATCCTAAATAACGTTGCTGTGAACATTGTATGTTGTGGCTCCATATGTTTTCGGCTTTCTTGGGCATATACCTAGGAATGGCATTGCTGGGTCACACCATTGCTGGGCAATCCTAATTTTAACTTTTCAAGGATCTGCCAAAACTGTCTTCCAGAGCGGCTGCACCACCTGACATTCCCACCAGCAGTGTATGAGGATTTGGATTTCTCCACACCCTCACCTTGTTTTCCATGTGTCTGATTCTAGACCTCCTAGTGGGGTGTGAAGTGGCATCTCCTTGTGCTTTTGATTTGTGTTTTTCTTTCTTTTAAAAAAAATTTTTTTAATGTTTATATCTGAGACAGAGACAGAGCATGAGTGGGGGAGGGGCAGAGAGAGAGGGAGACACAGAATCCGAAGCAGGCTCCAGGCTCCCAGCTGTCAGCACAGAGCCCGACGCGTGGCTTGAACTCACAAACCGTGAGATCATGACCTGAACTGAAGTCGGTCGCTCAACCGACTGAGCCACCCAGGTGCCCCTCTTTCTTTTTCTTTCTTTTTTTTTTTTTTTTAAGTTTATTTATTTTGAGAGAGACAGAGACAGCACAAGCGGGGGTAGTGGAGGGGGCGAGGGAAGGCAGAGAGAGAGAGAGAGAGAGAGAGAGAGAGAGAGAGACAGAGACACAGAATCCCAAGCAGGCTCCAGGCTCTGAGCTGTCAGCACAGAGGCTGACATGGGGCTTGAACTCATGCACTGTGAGATCATGACCTGATCCAAAGTCAGATGCTCAACTGACTGAACCACCTGGGCACCCCTGATTTGTGTTTTTCTAATGACCAATCATGTTGACCATCTTTTCATGTGCTTATTGATCATTTACTTATCTTCTAGTCAGATCCTTTGCCCATTTTAAAATTGGGTTGTCTTGTTTATTATTGAGTTGTAAGAGCTTTTTATATATTCTAGCTACAAGCCCCTTGTCAGAGAGATGATTTCTAAATATCCTTTCCCATTCTGTGGGTTGTCTTTTTACTTTCTTGACGGTATCATTTGCAGCACCTAATGAATTTTTAAACATTTTCCTTCAGAATTCAGTCGGCGTCTTAAGGAGCGCATGCACCACAATATTCCTCACCGATTTAACGTAGGATTGAACATGCGAGCCACAAAGTGCGCTGTGTGTCTGGATACTGTGCACTTTGGGCGCCAGGCATCCAAATGTCTTGGTAAGAGAAGCAGTGGTGCGTTTGCCGTGGGCACCTGCATGTCTCCACCTAAACAAATCTATCTGATGGGTGTGGGTTTTTTCCTTTAAAAATGTTTTACCATATAGCGCATTCATTTTGAAGCTTTTCATTCCAGTGGGAGGACGCTACTTTTCCCGTTGAAGGAGAGAGCTTATACATGTTTCCAGCTCACGTGTCCACCCCCTGTGTGCAAAATGCCTTGCGCTTTGCTGATTTCCAGCCCTCCCGTTTTGCCAGGCTGCCCTTTCCCCACCTTTAGGCTGGGTGCTGGCTCCAGCTGAACCTTGCCGGTGGGTCCTCTACACGCCTGTTTGTGGCGGCCTGGGGAGAAGCCAGGACAACTGGGTGGAGAGCACTTGGCTCTCATGTTTCCTCTCTCTGTAGGGAGGACCTGGCTCCTGCGAAAGCTTAGGGATTTACCTGGGTGATGGGGCTCGACCGATGGACCCTGGCTGGGGCTTGGCTGGCAGAGGGAGGAATGGTCCAGGGTTCGACAAGGTGTTTTCAGGTTGTTCACTGCTTTTCCCCAGAATGTCAGGTGATGTGTCATCCCAAGTGCTCTACGTGCTTGCCAGCCACCTGTGGCCTGCCAGCCGAGTATGCCACACACTTCACCGAGGCCTTCTGCCGTGACAAAATGAACTCCCCGGGTCTCCAGACCAAGGAGCCCAGCAGCGGCCTGCACCTGGAAGGGTGGATGAAAGTGCCCAGGTATTGTGACAGGGTGGCTTGGGCTGGGGCACGTGCCGGCAAAGATGCCACCCCAAAATATGCCACTTTGGAACCAGGATTATTTTGAGCCAAAGGCACTTGAGAAACAGCAGGTCTAAGAAGGCCCCTCTGACCTCCCCTTTCTCTTCCTGAAAGCAGGAGACAAATCTCCCGTGTAAGAGCACCCCTCCCTTTTCTAGGAGGAAAGAAATATTCTCACCAGAAGCAGGGAGGCAAGGCTTGTAGACAAAACTCTGCAGATAAGCCTTGTTAAAGTAACACCTTATCTTCCTTTAGCCTCCCCATACATTTTAGTTGCTTTTTCATAACCACTACTCTTTGTTCAAGCTAGCATACAAACACTAGGCCTATCTACTTTTTGGGTCTTTATTTTCTTATGGAGATTCCCAGGTACACACACATAAAATAAAAACCATATGCTTATCTCTTGTTCGTCTGTCTGATACCAGTGGAATGCCTAGGCCAGCCACAGAACCCACAAGGGGAGAAGGAAGCTCTGCCTCCCCTGATACATGGACGGCACAGGGCACTTCCATTCCTGAGGTTTCCTAGGGAAGCGTCGTGGCTAGGATTCCCCCTCCCTCCTTCCCTCCTGAGTCTAAACCTTTGTTCTTATCCATCCCTATACCCCCAGGAATAACAAACGAGGACAGCAAGGCTGGGACAGGAAGTACATTGTCCTGGAGGGATCTAAAGTCCTCATTTATGACAGTGAAGCCAGAGAAGGTAAATTAAGAATTCAGGGGGAATTTCATTGCACGTGGTTGACCCAGGTCTCTCAGTCTTGGCGTGAAGGCTTTGTTTTTCCAACTGCGTTGCAAGCCTTCTACAATTTTCCATTTTTGAAAATTAAAAACCAAATGACTTCGCTAAAGGTTATTGGTACGATACTCACGTCTATAGGTCTCCCCTCTGAGGAACCTGCAGGGTGCTGCCCTGAAGATCCTACCTGCTAATACACCTTCAGAGAACTTCTGCCTCAGTCAACTAGCCCATAAATCCGCATCGTCAGCAGAAATTTGACTGTGCTACTCATCTGACACACTTTATTTTGTTTTTATCTTCCCTCTCCGCCTTCTCTGCACACCTTTTTCCCTCCTCTGTTCTCGTGCGCCTCTCTTTCCACGCATACTCTGTCTCTCTTGCCTTGTCTCTCTCTTTCTCTGTCTCTGTTTCTTTCTTCCTCTCTTCTCCCCTCGTTCTTGTTCCTGTTCTTTTGGTTTTCTCTCTGCCCTTCCTCTTTGCACCAAGCTGGACAGAGGCCGGTGGAAGAATTTGAGCTGTGCCTTCCCGACGGGGATGTATCTATTCATGGCGCCGTTGGTGCTTCTGAGCTTGCAAATACAGCCAAAGCAGGTGAGCGGAAGCCGGAGAACCCACGGCAGGGGGTGGGGTGGGGAGGTGAGAGTGGGGGCGGGCACTGGGCTGGATGAATCAGCAGGGGGAGGAGGGGGCGCCCTCCTTGGCTCCCCCTTTATAGTGGGGTCTAGGACTTGCATGCCTGGGCGATGTCTGACACCTCAGGGCCATCCCTCCCAAGAGTGAGAGGAATCCACAGCGGACCCCTGCTCTCTGTCCCATCCCCTAGATGTCCCCTACATACTGAAGATGGAGTCTCACCCACACACCACCTGCTGGCCCGGGAGAACACTCTACTTGCTGGCTCCCAGCTTCCCCGACAAACAGCGCTGGGTCACCGCCTTAGAGTCTGTGGTCGCAGGTGGGAGAGTTTCTAGGGAAAAAGCAGAAGCTGATGCTGTGAGTATGGAGGCAGGAGCTGGAGTCTGTCTTTGTAAAGTGGGCTGACTTGGGAACTGACCTGAGTGGTGGGGCCCCTCTTGCCGCCTCTCCAGGGGAGTGATGGCCGAGACTGTCATGACTGGGACTCTTGTGTCACTGAGATACAGGCTGTACGCGGTCTGTCTGGTGTCACACACCCTCCCCCTGCGGCCCTTTAGAATGAGGCAGTCAGTGCCGTTAGCCAGCTCTTGGGGCAGCGATTGATCTTGGTCACGGCAGCAAATGTACTCATATGGAAATCCTCTTTCTCGTTTACTCTGATGAGTTTATTTGCAAGCGCTTGGCTGTGGAGCAGCACAAAAGTCTGCCGACAGCCATGCCAACTTCGGGAAGGCTTTTCATAACCTTCTCGTACCTTCCACACGAACTGCTCTTCTGTAGGCAGGTTTGGAATCCTACTTACCCTTAAGATGTTGGAACTGTAGGTGTGCCTTGATTGGCATCACTCCTCCTGGAAACTTCCAAGATATAAACAGGGCTCCTTGCTCATTGGTGTTTTCTCCACCAAAGACCAAACACTGGGCTCCTAGTAAGCACCTTCACGGTTCACAACGGTGAACTTCTTAACCATGAGCCTCCTGATCGGAGCTTTGCTCACCGGGTGGACCAGTGTTTTGATGACTTATTTTGTGGTTACCTGTGTGAGCCTGTTATTGAAATCCATGTTAATATGTGTACAATAGGGCCGTGACTGTATTTCCTACGAGCTTCTGCCTGCGTGGGTTCAGGTAAAGAGATTCAGAAGCTTGCTTCTTTGGTGCTGACACTGTGCTTTGTACTTTTGCTGCAGCCTGGAGGGGCAGGAGCCTTCCATGTGGCTTATTAACCCTTTGCAGGTGGAATCTCTTTAGCCTCAGCTTATTTCCTACCACAGAAAATGTCTCTACAGCTATTTTATTTCTGCATCAAGCTGAGGCATTACTTTGATGCTAATTAACAACCACCCCAGAGATAAGCAGTAACATTCGTGTTTTGCCTTCTGAGCTCAGATCAAAATAGGGGGCAAGCCAAGACCAAATGTGTGTTTCTGGCATTTTCAGGCGTAACCTTCCTTCCTGGCACCAAACTTCTCTCTGTTCTTGCTTTCATCTCTCTGGATGGTTTGGTCATGAACAGTTCCATCTTACCATGTCCTTGTTTTTTTCTTTTCCTTTCTTTCCTTCTTTTTTACATTTGTTCCAATACGAAAAGAAATTGCTTGGAAACTCCCTGCTGAAACTGGAAGGTGATGACCGTCTAGACATGAACTGCACACTGCCCTTCAGCGACCAGGTAGCACTGTTCTCTGGACACTGGCAGTAGCCGCCCCCTGCAGTCAAGAAAGAAAGGGCTCTTCCTTGATGGGGTTGTCCCCGGGATGTGATCATGCTTATGTTGTGCTTGTGACCTTCTCTCCTTGCAGGTGGTGTTGGTAGGCACTGAGGAAGGGCTCTATGCTCTGAATGTCTTGAAAAACTCCCTCACCCATGTCCCAGGAATCGGAGCAGTCTTCCAAATTTATATCATCAAGGACCTGGAGAAGCTACTCATGATAGCAGGTGGTAGGCCAAGGACATGGCGCTTTCTCTTCACTGTCGAGGGAAACTATCTGAAAGCCAGTGTCACGCTTGCGAAACACAAAGGCAGGCCCTCCTGCAGGCAGGTGGGAGCAGAAGCGGCTCTTTCCCCTGTGTCCCTGCTGGTGCCCAAGCTGATGGCGCTCTCTGCCCAGATTTATTCCCATGGTGGCCAGTGCAGTACAGTCTGACACCCCCAAAGAACACTTCACCATTAAGCCAGGGGACGAGTAGGAGCCTCAGAGTCCTGGTAACATCAGACCCTTTGATGCCGGCGTCGTGGCGAGGTCAATGCCACCTTGAGCCATGGCCTTCTGAGAGCCTGCCTGTTAGCATGTTGCCTCTTATTTCTGTGTGACCCTCAGAAACCCTTCATCTGTTCACTGGTTAACATTTTGCCATATTTTCTCTCTCTTCCTATACAAATGTACATGCGTGCACGCACACACACTAACTTTTGAGCCGTCTGAGAGTCCCTTGCAGCTGTGACCCCAAATTCTTCACCGTATCACCTACGAACATGGGCATTGTCTCACATAACCATGGCAAAAAATTTTTTCTCTCTTTATTGGCAGTACTATTTTTTTTTTTAATGGAAAACAGTAATTTGCTGGCTCAATGTTCAAAAACATCCACAGTCAGGTCTTGTTTTAGGCGTGGCTGAAATAATATAGTCAGGAACTGGCTCTCAACACTTACTCTCTTTGCCTCTTTTGTTTTTCTGCTTGCTTGCCTTCCTTCCTTTCCTTCTTTCCTTCCCTCCCTCCCTCCCTCCCTCCCTCCCTTCCTTTCTCTCCATCCCTACCTTCCTCCCTTCCTACTTGACTTTATTCTTTAGAAGCGTTTTAGGTTCACAGTGAAATTGAGCTTAAAGGACAGAAAGTTCCAGTATCCCTCCACCCCCACTATCAGCATCCCCGACTGGAGTGGGACATTGGACATAACTAATGAACTTGCAGTGACACATCATCAGCCAGGGTCCAGAGTGTCCGTGAGGGTTCACTCTTGGTGGGTTTGGACAAACGTGTAGTGGCATGGGTCTACTGTCATAGTATCACACAGAATCGTTTCACGTGGCACCGTTTTTGGATTCAGGATATTTACCCCTCGTTGGAATGCAGTTGTCTGACACACTGCTCATAGTTAGAATTTACCTGCGGCTCCAATAACGTCCTTTCTGGTATTTTCCCCCTTGGTTTGTGATCCAGTCCCAGATTGTGCACTACATTTAGTAGTGTCCCATTAGTCTCCTTTAATCTGGAATGCATCCTTGGCCTTCCTTTGGTCCTCCATGACACTGACCTATCAGAACGGTCCAAGCCTGTCATTTCATAAAACGTCCCCTCTGTTCCTAACCCGTCCTCATCTTCACTTTGATGGGGATCATGTTTGAAAGTACAGTTCACATTCTGATTTTATGTCGGCAGAATTTTTTTTTTCATCCCAGAATCTTGACCAAGAGGCCAGATGTTTTCATTTTAGATCTGAAACTTGGACCTAAGCTGTGTACACAGGAGTGTCTGGAAAACTCTGTTGACCTGCATGGCCCCGCGTGGATGTTTGTGAAGAGAAGTAGAACTGCCATCCCACACCTTTGCTTCCCTGCCTCACACTGACCGTGAAGCTCTTCCTTTTCCCTTCAGGAGAAGAGCGAGCTCTGTGCCTTGTTGACGTGAAGAAAGTGAAGCAGTCCCTGGCGCAGGCTCACCTTCCCGCCCAGCCCGACATCTCACCCAACGTTTTTGAAGCCGTGAAGGGCTGTCACTTGTTTGCTGCTGGCAAGGTAGGCTCTCCTCAGGGCCTCAGCTGGCAGAATGTTCTTGAAATCGGCTCTTCCCTCCTTTTGAGGCAGCTTACCAATTTGACCTTGAAAATTGTATGTCTTCTAACTGGGCTAAATTTCTGTTGCTTCCTTTAGACACATGAAGGAATTTGTGTAGCCATGAAATTTGCACAGGCTTTGAATCTAAAGGAAATGTCAGAGAGAAAAATGAGAATTTAACAAAACTGAAAGGAAGATCCATGCTTAGAATGTGTACGTGTGTGTATATCTGTGTCAGTGTGTGTAGGACAGGGTCTCTTTTTTTTTTTTAATCTGACATGGATCCCCACTCCTGGACTGGATGAAAAATGTTTTATTACTAGAAATTAGCAAATTCTGATTTATGACATTTATAGAACATAAAGTCAGTTCACGATAACTCAGGTTAATTGTTTGGTAGCTAACAGCATATTGGTTTTGGTGCATAAATACATTTATTTTCTTCCCTGCTTCTTTAGGGAAACTTTTTTTATTGAAAAAATTAAGAGTATTTGTGGGTGCCTACACATGAACATGTCTAACTTTAATGAAATCTGAATCAAGCATTTGCAGGCTGCCTGAGGCCACTGGAGTCATCCTGTTGAAAACCACTGACTTTCCCTTCTCAGAAAATGGCTCAATGGGAATCTGTTGTTTAGCCACTGAGTCAGCATTTACCCAACACATCCTGTGTCCCTGACTGAGCCTTCAGAGAGTTCTGTGCTGAGGAACAGAGGACCAGTGGGGGAGGGCTATGGTTGACTCTAGGAACCTCCTGAAGGGGCCTTGACCTTAGTCACTATTCTTGAGGACTTTTGGTCTCTGGAATTCTTTTCTTAGTCACTTATATGATGGTTGTGATTAATTGTGGCAATAAAAAAAGGGGGGGGGGCAGAATATAAAGTAGGAGAATGGCTGGCCTAGAAAGGTGTTGATTTGAAAAGGTTTCTTAGAGGAATCTTAAGGGGCTGATAAACGACATTGCTAGATGGGCCCAGGATTTTCAGACAGGGACTGAGCAAGGTAAAACACCATGTGCTCTGTCAGTTTTATCAATTCTTTTCTTTTTATTTAAAAAAAGTTTTTTAGGGGTGTCTCAGTAGGTTCACTCAGTCAAGCGTCCAACTTCGGCTCAGGTCATGATCTCCTGGTTCGGGAGTTCGAGCCCCATATCGGGTTTTGTGCTGACAGCTCAGAGCCTGGAGCCTGCTTCAGATTCTGTCTCCCTCTGTCTTTGCCCCTCCCCTGCTCACACTCTCTTTCTGTCTCAAAAAATGAATAAACATTAAAAAAAAATTGATGTTATATTCCTAGTTTTGCTCTGGAGCCAGTGTACACACGACTGACACTCTTTTTCTGTTTCCCTGATTGCTTTTCAGATTGAGAACGGGCTCTGCATCTGTGCAGCCATGCCCAGCAAAGTCATCATTCTCCGCTACAATGAAAACCTCAGCAAGTACTGCATTCGGAAAGTAAGTCCTGGGCCTCACCTGTCCTGCTGTCCCCACCAATTGATGTGGAAAGCGTGCCGTCTCAGGGAACAGTGTGTGCCAGGTCCCTTCAGCCTTGGTGATCTCTAGGTAGGGGGAGAGGGAGAAAGAGACAGACACACCTGGAGGAAGCTTCAGAGCCTTGAGTGGCTGCCCTTTTCCCTCTCATTTTCCTTCTGTTTGTGAACGGCCTCTCTAGCCTGCCCAGTGAATTCAGCCCTTTGTTACGGGAGAAAGGAAGCTGGCTGATGGAAGAGACACTTCGTTTCAATTAGCATAAAAAAGGAAGGACATCTCTCTGAGAAGCTAGCAGTCTCTGGTGGCACTTATCAGAATTTATGTCAGATCCTAGAAGTTTCTTTGTTTAACCTTTGGAGAAGCCAGTGCTAGCTGTGTTCTGATGTGTAATTAGGGAGCTGATTGTCCTTGGAGCAGAGTGGTGGTGATGGTGACTGCCGTGTGGACAAGGTGCACATTGGATCATTTGCCTCACTTCCTGAGACTGGCCGTTGTCCCTAGGCTAGGAAAGCGCCACCTGTAGTAAGCCTGCTTTATTTCAGGTGTCTTCACGATTAGTCTCAGAAGTGAAATGACTGATGGGTGAACATACATAGAGGTCATTCTGTGTTAGGGAAATAGTTTCATCCTGGGTGGGCTGTTCGTCCACCATCCAGAAACTGAGCTGGTTATTATATACTTTCCACAACAGTTCTGAAATGCAGGGGTGGTAATCCTCAATCTTCAGGTTAGACAATTGAGGCTGGCTTGAGATCCTGTTACAAAGTTGAGACCAAAACTGAAGTTTGATTTTTCCCTGCCATTTCACTGTGTCATGCTGCCTAAAAGTTTCCTCATACTTAGCAGGTGATCAGAAATATTCAGTGATGATAGTGTGGATTGTGAGCTTGAACTGTTAGCTTTAGGAGATTTCTCAGAAATCATTGCTTCCCTGTAATTCTTGGCTACAGTTTTGAATAAGCATGCCTAGGTTTTTTTTACTATTAGGACTGGCCTGAAAACAAGTGGAAGTAATTAGAAAGCCCATCACTAATGGAGATGACAACAATGACGATGAGAATAATCATATAGGTGATACAGGTTCACGTTAGAAACTTAGCTTACCAAAAGAAGGAAGCTTAAAACCACTCCCTCTAACCCTGTTTTCTCCAGTTCTTTTCCTCAGATAAGAATTTGTATTTTTAAAGATCTGTTTTTGCAACCTTTTCGTTGAAATGGTGTTTCTGACTCTTTGGCTGCCATTTGACCTTATTTTCTTGGTCTGGGGTTGCAGAGAACTCAGAGGTAGCAAAGGGATTATCAGCCCTCGTGGGGGACATGAAAGGATGGAGTGTGCTTTGTGTGGCTGAGAACGTGAATAAGTCCAGAGGTGACCGTCTCCAAGGCGTGGTTAGTTGAGGCGGAAATGGAATAGCAGTGGAAATGGGGCTGCCCTGTGTTAACTCACATCATCTTCTTCTACCCTCTGTCTCAGGAGATAGAGACCTCAGAGCCCTGCAGCTGCATCCACTTCACCAATTACAGTATCCTTATTGGAACCAATAAATTCTACGAAATTGACATGAAGCAGTACACGCTTGAGGGTAGGGCCCAAGTCCTCCCCCCAGCCCGCACTCTGCTCCAGCCTTGCCACCAACACTAGCTCATTCCTGAAGCCCCGCTTCTCGCCTGACTTTACAGAATTCCTGGATAAGAATGACCATTCCTTGGCGCCTGCTGTGTTTGCCTCCTCTTCCAACAGTTTCCCTGTCTCAATCGTGCAGGTGAACGGCGCAGGGCAGCGGGAGGAGTACCTGCTCTGCTTCCACGGTGAGTCAGGGCTTCCCGCCCGCCACTGGTCTGATGGCTCGCAGACGCCAGGAGCCCCAGACCCTACCAGCACCCTTGCCTGGTCCAGCTCTCTCATATTCTCTCCTGAGAGCAGCCACTTCTTTCCTTCTCTGCCCCTTCTTTCTCTCCCTTTCCTTTCTCTTTTTTCCCTTCCTTCTTTCTTGCATTTTCTTGTGATGTTTCTCTTCATTCTTTTTCATTTCCCCCCTTCTTCCTATCTCTGGGTCTTTCTGTCTGTTCCTCCTTGTGTCTGGGTCTCTCTTTCTCCTTTTCCTCCTCCTTTTGCCTCTTATTTTCTGTCTCTTCCACTTTCCTTTAACACATCTCTGAGAGATGTGACTCAGCAAAGGTCTTCAGGTTTTAATGATCCAGTTAAATCTGGCTGGTGGTCCCCTGGGTTCAATCCCTTATTCTTCTATCAAAGTATGTGTCGTTGATACTGATGCCTCTGGCTGTGCTGATGCCCCGGGCTCCAACTCCTTGCAGAATTTGGGGTGTTCGTGGATTCTTACGGAAGACGTAGCCGCACAGATGATCTCAAGTGGAGTCGCTTACCTTTGGCCTTTGGTAAGTGATGCAAGGTATGGAGGGTTCTGTTCTGCCAGCAGCTGGTGTCCTAGGAAAAAATTGCAGGTGGGCTCCTTTTTGGGTTAAGCACTATGCTTATGGATTACATTAGACACCAAGCACCACAGGTGAGAGTCACCTGAAGAAGTGTTCAGGGCAAAGATTCTGATGAAGAACCGCGTAAGCCAAGGCCAGTGGCCTTGTGAAATATCTGTTAGGCTCTCATGACAGAAAGGAGAGCATTGCCTGTGAATTTAAATCATTTCAAAGGCTGCAGAGTATCCCATGGCATAGCTGAACACCTGTCAGTTTAATCAGTTCTGATTAGGCAGAGCAGGTAGATCATGCTCATTCTTTCTGTAAGCATAAACATTGCTGTGATGAACATCTTACACTGATCTTTGCACACTTGTCAAATAGTACCTGCTGCTCATAAGCCCTCAAAGTGGAGCTGCTGGGTCAAAGCATAAGCACACACGTACGTGCAAATATGTACATACATGTCTGTGTGAATGTTCTGAAATGCCGTTATGGTTGAAATAGCTGTCGAGGCTATTTGGTTTATCTATTGCTGCATAACAAGTTCCAAAACTTGTTACGGACAAGACAACAACAACTTGTCATTGCCTAAGATGCTGAGGCTGGACTGGATAGTTCTGCTTCATGTGGTTCCAGTCGGGGCACTGGGATAAGTAGGAAGTCCAAAATGGCCTCACAAAATGGCAGGCAATTGGTATAATTGTTGGGAACTCAGCTTGGGCTGGTGGCTGGAGGTCTCAGTTCCTCTCCACGTGGGCTTCTTCCAAGAATGCAGAAGTGCAAGCTGGCAGGCCTTCTTGCTACCACCACATCCTACTGGTTAAAGCAGCCACAGGGTCAGCCTAGATTCAAGGGAAGGAGGCTCTATCCACCAGGGCCTGAGTACCAGCAGGCATGACTAACAGTCTAATACCAAAGTCCTAGTTTACTGAAAGGAATGGTAGTGATAATCTCCTTTACTTTTAAGACAGAAAAAGATCTCATCATATCCTAGAGTTTCAGTGACACTATGATATAGATATATAGTATTACGGCCAGAAATATTTAATTATCTATGAACCCAATCTTTAATGTTTTTTGAAAACATATACAATGAAACACTTTAAAAAGGTATACAATGAGAAGCCTCAGCCAAATAACCTGTCTCCCTAATTCTCCATTCCCTCTCCCCCAAAGGGGGAAAAAATACTTCTTTGCGTTTCTTATCCTTCCAGTGCTTTGTGCAAATACAGACGCATAAGAAAATATATTCTTATCTACCCCCCAACACACTTTAAAAATGCTTTTTGTTTAAATCAGTATGGTGACACACTTTACACATTCTGAATCTTGCTTTTCACACTAAGTAAAATTGTACACTTCAGGTTTTTTTTATGTATCAGTACATAGAGAGCTTCCTGCAGGTTTTACAACTATGCAGAATTCCATAGATGTACCATAATTTAACTGACCCCCTATAATGTCCCCTTGAGTTGGTTCCCATCGTCTGCTCTGAAAACATGGCAATGAGTATACTTGAACATGCCTCATTATGTTGGCACATGGATGTATGTGTAGGATAAATCCCTTTACGTGGGACTGCTAGGTCCAAGGTGGCCTTGCAGCCTGGTTTTGAGTTTCTCTTTTAACCCTTCCTTGCCCATGCTCTTCTGTGGTGGCCATGCAGCCTACAGAGAACCCTATCTGTTTGTGACCCACTTCAACTCACTAGAAGTAATTGAGATCCAGGCACGCTCTTCTCTGGGGTAAGCATTGCCCTTTCAGACTTTGAAAACCTCGGCGGTTGGGGTTGGGGCTTGGGGCCAAGTGTGTGTTTCTTTCCATTCCATCTAGCAACAGAGATAACCTGAATGTAAACTCTTATCTGGAACTCCACAGGACCCCTGCCCGAGCGTATTTGGAAATCCCGAACCCACGCTACTTGGGCCCTGCAATTTCCTCAGGAGCGATTTACCTGGCGTCCTCATACCAGGATAAATTAAGGGTTATTTGCTGCAAAGGAAACCTTGTGAAGGAGTCCGGCACTGACCACCACCGGGGCCCCTCCACCTCCCGCAGGTACAACACTTCTCCATTACAGGAGGCAGAGTGTTTTTCTGTAAGATAGCAGGAAATTTTGCTAAACTGGTCAAAGGTTTCCCAGTCTTCAAGCTCAAGCCACTCATTTCTTTGGGATCTATAGCACTAAAGTGCCCTTTACAAGCATCAGAATTTTTAAATGCCCCCTTGGAAAAAGGTGGAAGGAAATGTCTGGTCTTTCTCTGTTGAGTTTTTTAGTGGCACTAGAATCGATCATGAATTGTGCATTCACTGCTTAGCAGATACTCTGCCATGCTACTTGGGCTTGCTGCAGGAGGTATGGTGCTGAAGAACCAGATGCAGTCCCTCCCCGATAGAGCCCAGTGGGAGAGAGGCCATGATGAGCAATCAGGCAATTATAGCCTAGCTTAGAAGGATGGGCCTCTGACTGGGGTAGTTTAACGCACCACGGGAGCCCAGAACAGGGTTCCTAGCTTGGACTTGGGGGCCAGGGAAGATTTCCCAGAAGAAATAACACCATCCGTATGGGCCATGCTTTCCTCTTTCTTTGCATGTCTTCTAATTTTTTGTTGGGAGGCTGAACATTTCAAATACTATAATGTGGCAACTCTGGAAATCAGTTCCCCAACTCTCCCCCGTTTTGGTTGTTGCTGTTTTTGGTGTTATTTTTTTAATGTTTATTTATTTATTTTGAGGCGGGCAGGCAGAAAGAGGGAGAGAGAATCCCAAGCAGGCTCTGCACAGACAGTGCAAAGCCTAATGCCGGACTTGAATTCATGAACCAAGAATTCATGACCTGAGACAAAATCAGGAGTTGGCTGCTCATCCAACTGAGCCACCCAAGGGCCCCTGTTGTTGCTGTTTATTGAGTGACTCTCCTGGACTAAATCTGTAGAGTCTGTATTCTTTGTTATGTGGGGCTGGCCATTCAAGTTTCTGCTTGGTTAGGTTATCAGCTAATGACAGGGCAGAGATTTTGTTCAATGCATTGAATCAGTAAGTCTCTCACCTTTTGCTTAGGGTTTGTGTGTGTGTGTGTGTGTGTGTGTGTGTGTATGTGTGTGTGTGTGTGTGTACACGTGTGTGTTGGGCACACCTTCAATGCTCAAAGTCAGCCAAAATTGAGAACTGAAGCCTTCTCAGGTTTTTCCTGTGTGCGTGGCCTTCTAAATCCCTATGAATATAAGGGACCATTTCAAAATGCCTTGCAGACATCTTATTCCCAGATTTCCTTTTGAGTGTTTTGGCCAGCCTCTTCCCCAACTGGTAGCACTCCCTCAGGTATTTGGCAAATTAAACACTTGCTGTTGATTGTTCTTGATAAACATCTGGGAATAGGGCTTTTCTCATGAGCAAGCCCTGACTTGGGTCAAGGAAAAAGCCCCGAGAATGGTCTTTTCTGGGGAGTAGCCATGCAGGTCAGACTGTTTTCTGGGGATGGGGCTTTTTGGGGAGTTTCGATCCTGATCTCTCTCCAGAGGCTACTCTTACAGGGCTCTTAGTTTCAAAACTGCAGCTCTGGGGAGAAAGGGGGGGAGAACTAGGTCACATTAACATGTCACAAAACTTGTTCTTACTGGGATTATCAGTTATTTTTCTTGCATAAATGCCCTTGCTGTTAGAGTTCTTACAAGTCTGGTTAATTTCCAGAGTTCTAAAAAGTTGATTTTGACGGCTGTTGCCAGTGTTCTTGTTGCTTTTATGGAGGAACGGGTGTTCGGCGATCCTTGCTGTACCATTCTGGAAGTGCTTTTCCTCTTTTTGATACAGGTGGTAGCGCAGCACACATTCTTGTACTTAATGTTCCTTGGAGACTGCTCCACGTTGGCATCAGAAGTATTCTTCATTGTTGTTTTTATGCCTACATAGCATTCCTTCATGTGACCTTGATTTAACTGCTTTTTTATCAATGGATTTTAGGGTTATTTACAGACTGTTGCTACAGTAAATTAAATGATTTTGTGTCATTTTGCATGCTTAGGAATCTATCTGTAGGATAAATTCCTAGAAACAAAATTGACGGGTGACATCAGACATCCGTTTGTAATTTTGATAGATCTTGCTGAAAATTCCTCCCTGAAGGCCAGATCCATCTGCAATCCCATCAGCAGTGCATGGAAGCGGGACTGACCTGGTCTTGACACAGAGGGCTGTGAGCCAGATCCAGGTCGATGTGGAGCTTTGATGTATATAACTTTAAGATCTTGGTCTGCAAATAAATTCTGAGATTATTTAACCCAAGGGGAATATTTAACTGACCTAGGATTTAAATTTTTCTGGAATGGTATGTCTACTCTGTAAAGAATTACATGGATCCCCTACCATGTGCTAGACACAATGTCTGGAGCTGGGGATCCACAGATGAAGACATGTTTTTATTCTCAAGGGACTTAGTTCCTCCACCACATTGTCTCTAATATTAAAAAATGCTTAGATCTTGAAAAAAATCATAAATTTAATATTCTGAGACTATGTCCTAATGAATAGTTTTTCTTCTATTGAAATATAATAGTCTGAATTTTTGGTCAGTGTGGTTTTAGTCCCAGGCACTTGCTAGAAAATCAGAAGTGCCAAATAACCAGCGGTTCCTAACTCTTTTGGCTTGACCCTGCCTCAGAAGGAACTGTTCAAAGGGCTACAGTTCTGTCCTGAAACGTCCAGATTTTCTTTAAGTAGTTTCCAAGTCATGCCAAGAACAAATCAAAGTACCATAATTAGATTTTTTTTTTTCTCCACTGCCTCACTAATTAGATGGCAGGCACCTTCCTTCTGAGACTATATGGTGTCTCTGTAAGAAGTTGCTTATTCCTGTGGTTGGAAATGGTTCCGGTTCCTTTGAACAAGAGGCAGAAATAATGCTGTTGCTTTCCTGCTGTTGCCAGGCATGTGTGGAAAATCAACAGTCTTTGGTTGTCTCTTGGCTTATAAAATGATCTTTTTATGCAGACTGCTTTGGCAGGTCAGAATGTAGAAGCCCAGCTTGGCTGAATATGATTCACTGCAGGCCTCATTGCCCTGGTCTGTTTAGCAAAGCAAGAAATGAAACTCTTTGCAAACAAAACAAAAACAAAAAAACATAAAATTGGCATGGTAGATCATTGGTCATTAATGGATACAGAGATAGAAGATTGCCCACTTGGCCTAGAATGATGGGTATTTTCTTTCATTCCATTAATCTGACATCCCAAATGGCCTTCCTTGAGCCATCCTTCTTCCCCAGGGCATTGAGTGTCTTCTCACTTGCTTTATGATGGGCCCCTGTGGACACATTTTATAATTTCATCTCCATTACAAATAGGCTTAATGTAATTCTCCTAGTTGGAATTTATTTTTTTTGTCTTCCATATCTTAAAGCCACACGACTAGAGATGAATATAAACCTTCATTTCAAGATGCTGAAATCTGAGTTATCTCAGATTTTTCTGCTGTACCCACCTAGCACAGGAGGGTTCTGGCTTTCTGGGCATGTTATCTGGAATCTTGACAGAATTGCACAGAGAAGCCAGACAATGACTTGAAAAACTTCACAATGAACTGATCACTTATCTAATTATCTCTACTTACCTCTCTGTTTCACTGTAGAGCAGGAATCAGCAAACTTCTGTTAAGGTCCAGATAGTAAATATTTTTGGCATTGTGGGCTATATGGTTGTCTCAACCATTCAACTATTGTTGTAGTATGAAAGCCGCACAACCAGTGCAAAACCAGATGGGCATGGCTGTGTTCCAATAAAACTTTATTTATAAAACCAGTGCATCTGTCCAGATTTGGCCTTCAAGCTTGCTCTAGAGTCTCTCCTCCCCCAGTAGGTGTCTTTGCTTCTCATTTGTTTTCAATTATGAGCACTGACAAAGAGATTCTGGTAGTTGGACCAATAATTGAAGAAAAAATCAACTAACTTGGCCCCTTCCAAAGAGAAGGATTTAAATATCAAGGATTAAGATGGGCCTCTGGGAAAACCAGTGACTCTCTCAAACATTTCTGAAGAAATGACTGATTTTACTGCAAAAGTCCAACATTGATGGAAAGTATGTCATCGAGCATATTAGCATACAATTTTGCTGCAAAAATTAGAGCAAGATAAATCAGTATGTGATTCATACTTGGCTCATTCTTAGAATCAGCCTGTAATTCCAATTGTAATTTAGATTTTAAAAATAACGAGGATAAATTTACTTGCCCGATTTCTACTTTTATTTTCTGAGATAAAGTTCCAATCAATCAAAATATGTTCTCCAAGTAATATTCTCCATAAAACGTGCCCATGTTAAGTCGGTTCCCTTTTCCTGGCTCTAATTATACTGAGATGAGGAGGACTGAGTACTTTTTCTGCTCGTTGGGGTAGGAAGGAATTAACTCTCAGTTCTGTTTCTGGATCTCCCTTCTTCAGAGAGGTGGTTAGGGCCGTACCTGCTGAAATCTTCATTCGAAATATCCAGGCCGGGCCCGGGGGAGGGTTGGATTGGCCATACAAAAAGGCCCCAGTGTTTTCTATTGTTTGGTTATTAACTGTCAATCTTCAGGGCCAGGGCCGTGTTTTGAGCAACTGTACTGATTTTGTCTGTCCTGCTCAGTTTTCTAATTCTGTCAGGCCTGATCCCTCTCACGTCAGTATTGGGTGCCACAAAGATGCTTGGAAAGCCACCTGGAAGGAGAGGTGACCAAACACCAGGCCGACGAGTGAGACAGAATTGGCAGATGAGTACAGGCTTTCTCAAAATTGCTCCCTTGCATCAAGGGCCTTTGAGCAGCCTCCTCCCCTAAATGAAGACTTCTTTCTGTGCCTTATAGACTCTGCAAAATACTTAGGTCAGTAGGATACTGGGTGGGGATTAGGATGTCAAACTGACCTGTGTCGGAATCCCAGTTCTGCATCTCCCTAGCTTAGGCCAGGCACTCAGCCTCCCTGTCTCCACATCGCCTCTGCTGTGAGGGTCATGCCTGCTCTTAGCTTGTGGAGCTGTCATGACGATGTAATGAGTCGAGGCACATAAAGAGCTTAGCACAGGGTCTGGCAGTAAAAACCTGCACTGAGACCAGGAAGCTTGATTTTCTTTTGTTGTCCTCTTTCTCTTCCTGTCCTATCAAAAGAAAACAAAAAGCCTGAAGAACTCCTGGTGGGATTGGGACCTGGGGGTTGCTCAGAGGAAGAAAATGCCCCTTTGAGGTTGTGACTTCTCATTTCGCACCTCCCTTTCCTGTTGCCTGCAGCCCCAACAAGCGAGGCCCGCCAACATACAACGAGCACATCACCAAGCGTGTGGCCTCTAGCCCGGCGCCACCGGAAGGCCCCAGCCACCCACGAGAGCCAAGCACACCCCACCGCTACCGAGAGGGGCGGACAGAGCTGCGCAGGGACAAGTCTCCTGGCCGCCCCCTGGAGCGAGAGAAGTCCCCAGGCCGGATGCTCAGCACGCGGAGGGAACGCTCACCTGGGAGGCTGTTTGAAGACAGCAGCCGGGGCCGGCTGCCTGCGGGAGCCGTGAGGACCCCACTGTCCCAGGTCAACAAGGTGAGGCACCATCTGGAGAGGCCAGAGGAGTGACCTGAGGAGCTGAGGGCCCTTTGGGGCCACTGTTGTAAAAAGGAGACTCTGTTATTATTAATTCAGATTTTTTAGGACATGGTAACAAGTTTAGGAAGAAAATGTATTTAAGAAGAGGCCTTTCTAAGCAAATGGATAATGCATACATGTGTACCTCAAAATGGAATAGCTACCCTAAGGTATATCATTCGCTTCCCCAGAGGCAACCAGTGTTCGCAGTTTCTAGAGATACTCTATGCACATAAGCAAATATCTATGTGTATCCTCCCTTCTTAAACACAAATGATAGCCTACTATACAAAACGCTTATGTCTTATTTTTTTCAGGCACATCTACAAATACGTACCTCAAGAATTTTTTGGAAGGCTACACAGAAACTGGTTAACAGTGGTTGCCCTCTAGAACTTTGAGCTTTTTGAAATCTTTAAATCATACACGTTATTATCTGTGTAATTTTAGGTTAGCAATTGAGATGGAGGGATGTGTTGAAGGAAAGGGGGCCCCGACGAGCAGGGGGAGGCCCAAGTACTTGATGCCTCCTCGGTAGGCTTGGTTCCAGGGACCCCTCTGGACAGCACAGCCACCTTTCTGTCCTTGGGAGCTGGTTTTCTAGATCACATTCTCCCAAGGCCACCTGCAGTTGGCTCTTGGGACCCCTGCTGATAAAGAGAGGAGGAAAGGCCAGTGTTTTTTCTTCTCCCCTCTGATTTACCGATAAAATGGGGGCGTGTGTGTGTGTGTGTGTGTGTGTGTGTGTGTGTGTAACAGAGATCCATCCACAGCTTTGGAGAATTTTCTGTGAATGTCATTCCCTGATGAACCCCAAGCTCAGAGCTGGAGCCGTACTGTGGAGCACTCCCTATTAACAGCTGCAGGGAGGCCGGGTGGTGCACACTTCCTCCTGGGATCAGGCAGGGGGAGCACAGGCATTTCTGGCCCCCTCAGCTAAAACCCCCTCCTTATTTTGCTCCTAGGTCTGGGACCAGTCTTCAGTATAAATCTCAGCCAGAAAAACCAACTCCTCATCTTAATCTGCAGGAAAACCCCAAACACTCTAAGGAACTTTGCTGAAGGGGACCCCAGCCCCCATCTGCTCAGCCACCCCACGGCACAGCTGGGTCCAGACCCACCTCAGTGTGGACGCCCTGCAGCCAGGTGGTGCCGGGCTGAGGCTCTTGGGAGCCATCAGCACCTTCCTGCAGTCACCCTCTGTGCACTTTCTCTTTCAGAGCATTCACAAACTTTTATACCTGGCTCTAGCCTGTACCAGTTCATCAAAGGAAACCAACCTGCGCTAACTACAACGTGGTTAGAATCCTATTTAATAGCTACTTTAAGATCCTAGGGTTGGTTGGTTTTCTTTTTTTTTTTTTTTTTTAAAGACAACAGAATTCTTAATAGATTTGAATAGCAATGTATTTCCTGTCGTAGTCATTTTTAGCTAGATCACACCATCAGGTCTTTGCTACGGAAACGTATTGTAGAAGAGTCCCCGCCAGTTGGCTAACCTCCTGCGCTCATGTAGGTTCATTCTTGTTCCAGTCCATCCTCACAGATGGCCCTGTTTTACCCAGGGTGACATCTTAGCCAAATGTTTACTGTTCTCATTGCCTTTTATGGCCTTGACGACTTCCCCTCCCACCAGCTGAGAATGTACGGAGGTCATCAGGCCTCAGCTCGGAGGCAGTGACTTGGGGCCAAGGAACCTCGAGGAGCTCTCCCTCCCTGCCCCTCAGCGTCATCTCCCCAGCCTGCTGTCCCTGCTTTCCATGTAGCTTTGGCCAGGAAAGCATGCAATAGACTTGCTCGGAGCCCAGCGTTGATGAGTCTCTGGGCCCGGGAGAGGACCGGGGGGCCATCCACCTCCTGTCCGCGACAGCGCGTTGTTCCCCACCCTGGGATGGGAAGAGACCCGTCCGGGAGTTCTGCATGGCGGTTTCACTGCATGTGCTGCCCCCTGACCTGGCTGCCCCCGTGGGTTGCTCTGCCAATGTACTAGTACCATACCATCGCTCCCGCTGAATCGAGACCCTCTGACCACTTGCCAATTCACTGGCCACAAAAAGCTGCAGTCTGTAGCACTGAACAAACAAAAAACCAAACGCTCAAGCCTTACGACCAGAGAAGGATTTCAGCAAACCACCACCTCACACCTTCACGCTTCCCTGCCGCCTCCCTCGTGGATGACTCCGTGTTCACACAAAATCCAGCACAGTTCTACCCCACGAAACTGTGACTTCCCAAGTGAGCCTTTCCCTAGGGCTAGACTAAGACCAGGAAGTTGGAGAGCCGCGGCCCCTCTTCCACCTCTGCTGGGGTCAGGAGGTCCTCCTTAGGTGCAGTGCTGCTCACATGGTTTCTCTCTGCCTGCTACCAGAATGCGAAATTCCTGGCAACTGGTAAAGAACCAACCTAGAGGCTTTGCAGTTGGCAAGCTAACAGCGGCCTTACTTCTGCCTTTAATCTCCCACAAGGCATCTCTTGCTTCTGATTCTCCATGACTCTTAGGCATGCCTCGAACAACCAAGGCACATCCTAGGTAGGCTGAAAGGTAGACCTGTTTCCACCACTGCAGGGGAACACGACCACGTTTCAACCCACGTCAGATCACTTTCCAGATTGCAACCTGGCCCAAATCCCAGCTCCTTCCTGCTCGTCTCTTAACCTAAGTGCTTTCTTGTTCGAAACGCCTATGTCCCTCCCTCCACGTTACTGCACCCTTGGCAGGTGTCATGCTGTTGTGTTTTATGTGTCGCTTGGAGTCTCTGGGGTCACACTGCATCCCCTCCCTCCCCCAGGGCAGATCAGACTGAATGTTTGCTGAAGTTTTTGTCTCTTGGTCCACAAGTATTTGGAAAGGTCACTGAAAACTGGTCTTTCAGTCTTGGCATTTCATTTAGGATCTCCATGAGAAATGGGGCTTCTTGAGCCCTGAAAGTGTATATTGTGTGTCTCATTTGTGAAAAGTGCTTCCTGCTATAGAACTAGTTCAAAAGACTGTACATATTTACAAGAAACTTTATATTCGTAAAAAAAAAAAAAAGGAAATTGAATTGGTTTCTACTTTTTTATTGTAAAAGGTGCATTTTTCAACACTTACTTTTGGTTTCAACGGTGGTAGTTGTGGACAGCCACCTTCACTGGAGGGTGGGGAGCTCCGTGGGACCACCAAGATGCCAGCAGGAAATACCGTACCACGAAATTGCAGTCAAAAGCTTATTAGCATACGTAAGATTCTAGGTCTCCAAAAGTATAGGCTTTTTCTTCATTACCTTTTTTATTCAGGATGAGGAAAAGAACACAAGGAACAATTCAAGATCCACCTTGAGAGGAATGAACTTTGTTGTTAAACAATAGTGAAATAAAGCAATGATCTAAAATGTTTGCTTTTGTGCAACGACCTCTTCTTTTCTTGAGAGACCATAAAAGTCCTCAGTATTGCCAGTGTCAGCATGGGCTTGTTACCGTGGCGTGGGACCTTGCCTCCCTCTCAGGAGGCTTTTTTCTGGGGTCGGGGGAGCAACACAGAGGCCGGAGCACATTGCTCTCCTGGAGTCAAGAGCCCGGTAGCAGTCTTTCCCAAGAGCAAGACCTTGTTGGAAGTTTGGTCACTATTTCCAGTGAACCATAAACTGGCTGTTAGGTCACTTTATAGGACTGCAGAACAGGAAAGGTCCTTATGCAAACAGGCCATTTTGAAAGGATTACTTGAGGATGGATTACCTAATTTTCCCATATTGCAGCTAAGCAGGAAAACAGGTCACTTTAAAACTTCTCTCCATTATAAGGTCGTGGGGGAGTTTTTAAAAATATTTTTGAGAGAGAAAGAACGAGAACAAGCGGGGCAGGGGCAGAGAGAGGGAGACACAGAATCCGAAGCAGGCTCTGAGCTGTCAGCACAGGGCCGATGCAGGGCTCGAACCCACAAACAATGAGATCGTGACCTGAGCCAAAGTTGGACGTTCAACCGACTGAGCCACCCAGGTGCCCCGGTCGTGGGGAATTTAATGATGTAGATTTATTTCCTTGGGGGGAGGAGTTTGGATAAAGGTAATTTAAAATGTAAATACTTCTATTTTTAACTGGATGGATTTTTACAGTCTGTGAGGTAAATTTATCCCATGATTGTTAGTATAAACTCTGCTTGATCCAAACATCAGTTTTGGCAAATGGCGAATTTTTTCATGGTTCCTGTTGCTTTCTACTCTTCGATTTTTATTTTCCAATGAAGGTATCTGACCACAGTCACAATCGGACTGGGAGGGCCGTATCTGACATGCTTCTTACAGGGACTGTACCTGCAAATCTGTTTTCTACTTTACTGTTGGAGATAAAAATCTGCCAAAGGTCATAACTATAAGAATGAAAATGACTCAGAAGATGAATAAAATGTCAGAACCTTTCTTTCCTTAGAATACTGGGGAAAGTCCATTAAACACCAACCATTTCAATTAATGTCCCGAGGATTCTTGGCAGCCAAGGAATACTTTCTAAGTAAATACGGTTTGGTTCCAAAAGGAATGTGCCAGAAAGGTTCTTTGGACCCTAAGGAATGACTTCAAAGAACTGACAAATCACTCAGCCACACCATAAAATGAGGCCCAACCTTCCACGGGGCCACCACTCCTGTTTCTTAAGCACAAAATCAGACATCACGTTTTCTGTGCTTAATTTTCATGAGACTAAAGACACTGATTGTACAGCAAATTTCATAACCATGAAACTAGGTTTTGGAGACTTAGGCCAAAAAGAGATAATTTGCTTAATGGGACTGAAATTCGTCTTCAGAAAACTTGGGCCTCTTGAATCAGATTTGCTTTAGAAGACATCCATGCAGATTTAAGTCTAAAGCATTAAGGCTATGCCTAGGAGCAGCTAAGCTTCCACTCGCAATACAACAGCTAAATAGGCCTGTCCCAGTGGTTCTAAACCACTGAACTTTGCTCCCCTCCCCTAAGAACATCTGACAAAAGTCTGGAGACCTTTTTGATGGTCATGATTGGCATCTAGTGGGTAGAGGCTAGGGATGCTGCTGAATGTCCTACAACAGGGCAACCCCTACCCCCGAAAAGAATTATATCAGGTCCAAGTGTCAATAGTGCCAAGGTTGAGAAACCTTGGCCTGTTCTAGTCAGATTTCTCTCTGGGCAGTTTAAATATTTCTTATGATATCTACACCATGGAGACTGGGGCTCCAGGCACACAATGTTTGTATGAGAAAAATGTTTCATCACTTGCCTAATCAAATATTGGCTTTATTTTCCAAAGCTGGGGAGGGTTGGGCTAGTGGAAATATAGTACAGTGTTGATCACTTGGCTTTCCTTTGAGTCTATCAATGATTAATGGAACTAAAGGGCTTGGAGGTAGAAGAAAGAACTTTGAAAATGACTTCACTACTGTAAGCAACTCAGGTGGTATTTCCAAGAACCACAAAAAGGAAAGCTAAAGGTGACCTAGGGTACTCACAATTTTCCAGATGAGATGGGTGAATTCACACCAAGGTGGTAGAAAAGGCAGCAGTGAGGGCTGACATCATCATCCAGGCAAAGGCCCTTTAGTGGTGCTGAGGACAAAAAAGATGAGGACTGGGAGCTGACCCAGAGACAGGGTGGGCCCCACAGATTGGACTCTGGCTGCTCCAGCTTTTGGGATCCTCTCCAAGGGTCTGACAACAGTGATGGCTCTCAGGAAGGCCCTACAGATGTTACTACAACAGCTGGGATGACTTAGGTTTCAGAAGAAATGCGTGTGTGTTCCTAACTTCCTTATTTTCTCCTGAAGACAATTAGCATTGGTCTTCCAGGTCAGAAGGCTCTGGCTTGTTCCTCCACTAATTTGCTGATCGAGAGAGGTGCTAAGGGGGGGATTTCTCAGAAGCTGGAAAAAGATTTGAGTGGTCCATAGACTTGGATCCTCATCAATTCATTCAAACTGTTTGTAAACACTGGTGGAGAATCGGGTATTGGGAGAACTGAACACGTTTGGAAATGAAACTGTTCATCTAAAAATAATGGGAGGTGAACCAAATGGCATTTTATTCTTCCCTAAAGTGGCTGTCTCTGACCTCAGCCATGGATGAGATTACTGACGTTCTGGGTTTTTAATCCTGGTCTTTGGAGTTTGGAAATTACCTAATTAAGCGAGTTGAGGGGGCTGGCATTTTTGCTTTTCCAGCCTCTTAACTTCCTGTTTGTGGCCGCATCCCATCCATGTCGTAAAGGCTTTGTGGCTCCCAGTGTGGAAAGAGCCCCAGGATCATCTAGTGCTAGTCCAATCCCTCTCATTTTTCAGGAGAGGAAGTCAAGCTAAGAGAGGCCATGTGATCTGCCCAAGGTCATACAGCTAGTCAGCAACTGAACTGGATCAACATCCCTAATCTCATTAGGGAGGGGACAGTGGGAGAATGGCCAACTTTAATGTGAAGTCAGGGTTTGACCTGGTTTCGGAGTGCTACTGACTTCCCTTACATTATTTACACCCATAAGCAAAGCTGAAGGAAAGGGCTTTGCCTGGGTCCTTTAATCTCTGGTTTCTGTATTTTGACATACAATTCTAATGACCCATACCATTTTACATGTTAGTAATTTAAAGGCCTTACCTTTGGCTCTATAAATTTCACTTGTACATAGATTTCCGGGAGGAAAAATACATCTTCATTCAAAAGCAATTTGGGTTAAGCTTTAACCATGTAACCAGTCCTTACCCGTAATGGGAATGCTAATAAAGCATTGCCTGCCTGGGTCATAGGACACTTCACTTCTACATTTGGCTTTGCCTCTGTGATCTGGGGTCTCCTCTGACCCTGTGATTTCACATCCATGAAATAATTTCCCATACCTCTAGCTTCTTGGGTATTGAGGATTTCACTTGGCTCTGTGAGCAGTCTTTCGAACCATAGGAGACTTCCTTTGTGTTGCCTTTTAAAGAAAATGGAAGTCTTTGAGATACACAAACTGCTGTAGAGAATGCGGATACCTTGGTCCCATGGAGTGGCTATGCCTGCATCCTTCCACCACAGTGATGGTCTCTCTTGGGGGTCTCCTGTGGCCTCTGGGCTGCAGAGAGCTCTCACAGGGTTTACTGGTTCCCAATTAGCTTTTACAGTGGATTTTTAAGTTCTTACTGTTTCCCCCTGCAGTCTGGGGTTGATGGCTTCCTCTGAGCTCTGACTCAGGCTAGCAGCCAGATTCTCTAATCCCTCTCACAGAAAGGGCAGTGCCCTCCTGGGCCAACTCATGCAGGGCCCCCACCAGCACCCTCCCTCAGTCCCCACCAGGGCATAGGGCCTGTGCTCACAGCTCACCAAGTTTCTTTTCTGGTGCTTGAATACATCGCTTTTATACTTTTGAGCTTAGGTAAATTTTTTCCATTGTATTTTAAAAATACTTTATCCAGTTTTGGAAAAAGGATTTTTGCATGTTTCCACAGTCTACTTAAAACCCCTATAGTCCCCAAAATCTAGGGTTCCCACATCACTTGGATTTTCAGGGTGAGACAGCCAGTTACCCAGGTAGGAGTGCTTTCTAGGCCACTCTCCACCTCAAGTAAACCAAATGACCTAGAAGTTCCCTTTTCTCATACATTTATTTAAATACTTCCTGGCACTTGGGAAGGAAAGGCTTATTACAACGTCATCTGTAATCTTCCATCTTGTTTGGCAGAGCAAACAGAGCTCCTTTTAGCCGATGAGAACGCTGATTCCAGAATGTCCTGGCGTCTTCCAAGGGTGTCCAGATCCCAGGCTCCTGTGGTGGTGCTCACTGATAAGCAAGAGGTGGCAAGACCTTTGACCTGGAGATGCCATCAACCTGCCCAAACTGGGAACCTTCACTGTTGCCTCTCCTCAGTCTCCCCTCAAAACTGAGTGGCTCAAAGGAACTCAGTTTTACAGGCTTCCAAACTCTGCTTGCAAAACCTGTAGGTCAAGGGAATGGTCCTCAGTCCTGGGGGCAGCCAGAGCCGCCCTGTCACTCACCCCAGAGTACCACGAGGATCGTACCATTTTCAATGAGCACAAGACGTGACAAAGATTGAAAAGCACCTCACCGAGTAAACCTCGGATGCGTTCCAGTCTTTTCTCCAAATGACTGAGTAAAATCAAAGCTTCCTCCAAGCATGTGTCCCATTATCTTTACAAAGCTTTATTGAAACCTGTACGTCAAGGTGACAATAATTCAGTGTTTGGAAAGCAGTAACAACAAAAAAGGGTATCCCAGACTCAGGTTTACCAAATAAATACTGGCAACCAGGGAGCTTGTTCCTCCGTCTCCCAGCAAGAACAAAGGGCAGAACCATGGCTTCTGCTGACTTGAGGACAGGAACCTGCACTAATGGGCACGTCTGCAGCATCTCCCCGGAAACCACGCCGAGTGTGAAGAGGTTTGCTTTGGTCCAAAGAATGTCTTCTCGACATGAATTTAGAAGGCTGCTGTCAAGTTCTAAGTTCCTCCCAGAATAAACGACAGCAACTGCTACAGCCTTCGTTGCTAACTAAAGACAGAGGTCCTGAGCAAGTTGGCATAGGGTAGGGTGCTCCTCCCAAGTTTTCATGGTAATACTGTCCCCTCATTGCGATTAGAGTAAAAAGCTGGACAACCTTCCAGCTAACAGTGGTCAGTCCATAGGATCATCCAGCTTAATGGAGAAATCCGGCAGCAGTTTTCAAAGTCTGTTCTAAGAACAGATTATTGCTGAATACAGTTCGCATGATCTATATTCTAGTTGGGGTGATTTAAAAATTGCCCTAAGGCCAGAGACTCAGCCACCTCTGGTTTAAAACAAAAATACTTAGTGCACAAAAGCAGAAGAAACAATTGTACAACTTCATCTGGAAATCAGACAGGTTCTAATTTCTACAGAAATTATATCTCCCTGGAGCAGAGAACAGGAGACCATCTATTGCTTTGATTTCGGAGGACAGGTACCTGCCGTTGCCTCCACAGCCAGGCCTCAACAGGGACAAACTGATGGTCTTAAAAATGCACATATGATTAGAAATTTTGCGTGGCCTCACACCCTGCTTCTTAGATTTTCCCAGCAGAGTGGCTAGCGTTCATTTCTGGCTGAAGAAGAATCTCCACGACCAGTTCAGAACTGCACCTGTCCTCATGCACTGCGGTGTGGGGGCAGCAGACCCTCTGCTTTCCCTCACTGTCCTCGGCCTCGGTGAGCCCCAAGGCTCACAGCCGCAGGGTGCCAAGAGGACTGTTATAGATCGAGGTGCTTTGGGAGCTGCCGTGCCTGGAACAAACCTTCAAGCAGGACTACGGTGGGGATGAAATGTCTTATAGAGTGTGAAATGAGAAATTTACAGTCCGTTCCCTCTAGTGGAAAGCATGCACGCGTGGAGCCTGGTGGTGCACACTGTTCCCTGGAGCCCACCGCTGGCTCCCAGCTCTTCATATGGGCTTGTATAGCAAGGTGGTGACATACTTTTTCTTGTACCGGTGGGTCGCGCTGAGCACCATCACTCCATCCTGAGGAAGAGGGTGGAAATGATCAAAGGTGGTACCAAGTCAAGAGCTCAAACTTTAGTGTGTGTGTGTGTGAATCATCAAGAGGGCTTAATAAAAACACTCTTGTTCTGCCTTCAGAACCCGAGCCTGTGGATCTGCACCAGGTCCCAGGAGCTGCCCTTTAGATAAGTACTCCAAGTAATTCTGTTGCTAGGGGGCCTCACAGCACACTTTGAGAAACACAGCTCTACCAGCAACAGAAGTGTCATTACCTTGATAGAGAGTGCATAAAGGTGGTTCAACATGACGTGGTTGGGCTCGGGGAGCAAAGCTGGATCACACTGTTGGAGAAACAAAAGCAGACATGAGCATTTAGGATTTGGAAATCAAGAAGATTCTCCCTTTATTTCACAGCACCAGGTATCAATGGAAAGGAGGCAGGCTCTCATGCCCCTTTCTGCTTAAGTTGGGTAGTGAAAGACTGATCTGACAGGGGAGGTGAGGGGGTCGTGTCTTATGGTCTAACTAAGGGGAGCTCCCTGCATGCCTGTTGGATGCACTGGTGTGTGTCTCCAGTCAGGCTTTACCTTGGCCTCTAAGGTGTGGGCCACGGCTATCTTCTTATTGAAAGAGAAGGAGAGAGAGCCGTCCAATGAATACACTTTTAGAGAAGGCGGGAAGATAAATCTATACTAAACATTCCTGAGCAGTGGGCTGCAAGCTCATGTCTCTAGGATTCAGAAAGCATGA